>NW_006408543.1:12735386-12738455 GCF_000296735.1 Chrysochloris asiatica
ATTCTTCTTGCATCAACTATAAACATTCATGGAAGAAGCAGTCACTATATCAAACAACAAATCTGCTTCACAAGACCTTTTTAAAGTGTTGAAGAGCAAAGATGTCAGTGTGAGGACTAAGATGAACCTGACCCAAGACATGGTGTTTTCAATAACCTCATATGCATGCAAAAGCTGGACAGTGAATAAAGAAGACCATAGAAGAATTGATGCTTTTGAGTTATGGTGTTGGAAGACAATATTCAAAGTGCCACGGACTGCCAAAAGAACAAACAGATTTGTGTTGGAAGAAGTGCAGCCAGAGTGCTCCTTGGAGGCCAAGATGGCCAAACTTGGTCTCTCATACTTTAGACATATTGTCAGGAGGGACCAGTCGCTGAAGAAGGGTATCATGTTTAGTAAGGTGGAGGGTCAGAGAAAAAGAGGAAGACCCCAGTGAGATGGATTGGCCAAGTGGCAGCATTAATGAGCTCAAGCGTGGCAACAATTGTGAGGTTGGCCCAGGACTGGGTAGTGTTTTGTTCCGCTGTACCTAGGGTCGCTATGAGTTGGAACCGACTTGATAACACCTAACAACAACAACAAACTATGATTAACCTTCCCTCGCCTCTCCCCTCTCCCCTCCAATCATCATAAGATTATTTCTTTTGTCAAAAAAGGCTTTTAACTTTTTACTACATTGGTTTCAAACAATGTTGCCCTTTTGTGATTCAATAATTTCACTCATCATAATGTCCTCCAGGTTCATTCATGTGGTGAAATGTGTCACAGATTCAGTGTTGCCTAGTATTCTGTTATGTGTATGTACCGAAGTTTATGTAACCATTCTTCTGTTGATGGGCATTTAGGCTGTCTCCATCTTTTTGATGTGTCTCTTGTAGACAGCATATTGAAGGATCCTCTTCTGTTACCTATTCTATCGTCTCTGTCTTTTGACTAGTACGTCTAATCCATGGGCATTCAGTGCAGTTATTGGTAGGTATGAATTGACTGCTGTCATTTTGCTATATGTGTGTGTGTGTGTGGTGTTGCTGATTTCTTTGTTCCACATAACTTTCTACATTGAGTTCCTGTTGGTTGTGAGTTTTCTTTGCACTTTCATTTCTATTGTGTTAATGTTTACTAAATCTTTCTGATTTTCCTCTTTTGTTTTGATGAGCAGGGTTATTCATTTTCTTTGACATTACCCTGTAATTTATTAATATTTCCCCCTATTTAAAGCAATCTGTTGTATCTTGAAATCTACCTGACTTCCTTGCCGTTTGGAAATTCTGTGTCTGCACTTCTGTCTTTTTTTGCTTTGTCGTTGCCTTCATTATACATTGACGTCTCTGCTTCCTTATTTTCAGTCTTATAGGTTGGTTTTACTTTCAATATTCTAGACAGGTTCCCACCACCTGTCTCCCATGGGTGTAGTTAGAGAAGGGACGTGTGTACACAGTTCTCATTCGCTGTTCCTGTGGGTTTGGCTGCTGTTAGCTGCTGTCTATCATTGATCAGGTGATATAGGAGCTGGTGTTGGCTCCTGCCCAGTGTGTGGTTGAGCTGTATGGGCACAGATGCTGTCTCCTTTTCTGTTCCATGTGTGAATCTGCTCTGCCAGGCCTCCTTTCTGAGCTAAAATTGCTCACTAGATGGTCATGCCCATCTGACTGGCTGGCCATGTCCATGTGACCAGCCAGGCACCCAGTCCACTTCTCTAAAACTAGGGTTCCAGGATTTTCTTCTGTGTCTGTCTCACCTGGTCTCTTGTATCTTTGCTGTAAATCTGTGTAATGCTGAGACTGTAACTCTTCATGGAAGCAGACAGCTTCCTCTTTTTCTCCTCTAAGTGATTGGTGGGTTAAAGCGCCAACTTTTCAGCTAGCAGCCCAGTGCTAAACCTATGGTGCCACCGGGGTTCACTGAAGAAGGGAAAACCCACTGAAACCTCATTGCCATCAAGTCGGTGCCAACTCTCAGCAACCCTAGCTAGGGTTTCCGAGACTGCAGATCATAACGGGAGCAGACATCTTCATCTTTCTCCCATGGGGCAACTGGTGGGTTTGAACCACTGATCGTGCATTTAGCAGCCCAATACCTAATCCACAAGAAAGGAAGGGAGAGAAACATAGTGGCAGGAAAGGAGGAAGGGGAAAATCCGAATAGAAGTTTGCCCAGGTACCTAGAACAGAGAAGTACAAAGTACTGGTCCAAGTCTACAGTACACTGGAATGCCACCTACCTGGAAAAAAGTAAAACCAGAATTACAAGAGGTACTGCTAACTCGGCAAGGTTCCGATGAACCCTGAGGGCACTGAAGGTTGTTCATTGACCTGCCCACTCATTTAGCTCATTGTCTTTTATTCAACCTGCAGTATACAGTCAGAATTGGTGGTATGTTAGGCCCATACTCTTGACATTTCCTGGTTGTTTGTTAGACAACAAAGAGCAAGAAGATCTGGTGAAAATTTGGCTTCCACTTACTAGCAAATTACTTGGATATGACCATTAATTGCATTGAGTTTGTTTCCTCAGCTGGAATGATACCTGTCCCACAGGAATGTTGGGAGAGTAACCTTCAGAAAGTAGCCGGCATGTTATTTGTTGTTGTTATTGCTAAGTGCCATCGAGTCAATTCCGACCCACAGCGATTGGGGCTTCATAAACCAAGCTGTGTGTCCTGGTTGCTACAGTTCACAAAGCACCTTCTCTTGCAGTGTTTCATCTGATGTTCACAATAGGCCTGGGCAGGTACATGGAGGAAATAGAAACTGAGAGAGGGCAAGCAACCTGTCAGAGTCACGCAACGCCTAAAGGTCAGAGCTGAGATGAAAACCCAGAGCTTAGAGCTACACGTTCAGGAATTGGCTTATTGTTGATGAGACTTCACGATGCTGTCAGGAGACTCTGAGGACTGGTATTTGTCATTTCGCCCCATACACTGCTTGAGAGTAGTGGTTGGAGTCCCCCAGCCTCCAACAACATCCCCACCCACTGCTTCTCATTTTCTATAAGATCTCAAACAGTCACGCTAGATGTAGAATACCAAATACTTGAGTAGAATCTTTGAAGCCTTTACAATCTTTT
>NW_006408543.1:12740565-12747867 GCF_000296735.1 Chrysochloris asiatica
GAACCGACTCCACGGTACTTAACAACAACAACATGGAATCCTGGTGTGGTGCTGTGGGTTACCAGACTCATCTAGACAAGATGAAAACGATTCAGTGGGGATTGGCAGTTTATTATATCATTGAATCCTTACAGCAATCTGAAAATGTGTATCAACTCCATTTTACAGGTGAGGAAACAGAGTCCAGAGAGTGTATCGAGGACGCTGCCCGGATCACTCTACTCCTAAGTGGCAAAGCTAGAACTTGAACCTAAGTCGAGTCAGTTTCTGTGGACCACCTCCACGCCACTCCATCACACTGCCTTCTAGGAATTAAACAAAAGAGGTTTTGAACTGAAAGCCATGGACCTCACTCAAGAGCGAGCCTGCCAGAACTATTTGCTCTTAGTTTTACATAGTTTTCACAAGTGTGATCATCCAATCTCCTGGTTGACAAATGACTAGAAACAGCAAATAAGTCATAAGAAAGAGAGTCAGCTGCAGAGGAGGCAAACTGATAGGGACTGAGAGGAATGGAAGTCAGCTTTCAAGTTACAGTAAATATTGGAGTAGCTTGAATCAGAATACTAACTTTCCTAATTACAACATTGAAAAACTCTTGACGAGCTATTTCTAAAAACCATTTGAAGGCCTCTTTTTCTGCTTTCTTTTGGATTTACTATTGTCTGACTCTATTTTAATTGATTTTGTTGGTTTATCATCTCTCTTTATTTTGTGGTTGCTTTAGGACTTAGGGTATACTTTTAAACTTAGAACTTTCTATTATCATGTTATATTATATTACTTTATATACTAAACACCTTACAACAGTATGTTCCTGTTTTCCCTCTCCTGGTCTTTGTGTTTTGTGTTAATTTGTTATACATTTGACTCATTCCCCCACCACACACACACACATACACACAATTATGGGGTTTATTAGGGAAGTGAACAGGGTGCAGTTCAGACTTGGAGACAACACAGGATTTAGCAGTTCTCGAGTCAGGAATGACTCTACTCTGCCATACTGCAGACACACCTCGATCTTGTCCTCCGCTTCACAGCCATTCGACCCCTTGGTCTCTGCCCTGCTCAGGGAAGTGTTAGAAAGTTCCTACAGCCCCTCTATAAATGCCCGAAGACCACATTCTGCAAGTCAGCCTCCTGCCCATGGGCACTCAGCCCTACTGGGTCGTGGGACCCGGGAACCCACAGCTGCTCTGTCTCTCCACGCTACAGCTACTGCTGTTTTCCAGGTAGGGGGCTCACCCTCCGCTCATGGCCTTTCTTTCTTGTTGGTCCCGGGGTCATCTAATAGGCTTGACTTCTTTTTTTTTCCTTTTAACTTTTTATTGTGAATTGAGTGAAGGTTTATAGACAAAATTGTTAGCTTTACCTTCAACAAATCATACACTTTGTTTCATCTCAATGATTACAATCCCTTCCCTGCAACAACAGTGATCCTGCTTCCTCCCTGTGGTTTCCCTATTACATCTTATATTCCACAAACGAACAAAACAAAAATATTTGATGTGCACATACAAAACCAAAAATGCGTATTTATGGTGTGGTACTGTGGGCTAATGCGTCAGACTGCAAAGTTGTTTGAACTTCAAGGTCAGTGGTTCAAGCTCACCAGCTGCTCCTTGGAAACTCTATACAAGGTCGCTATGGGTTGGAATCGACTCGATGGCACTTAACAACAACAGCAAGGGCATATTCAGTCAGCCAGCCTCCTGCCCGCATACACACTGCCTTTCTCAGTCCACGGGTCTAGAGGTCGCAGCTGCTCTGTCTCTCCATGCCACCACCTCTGCCACCGGTCTCTGCTGTTGCTACTTTTCTAGGTAGGATCTCACACTTCACTCATGAGCTTCCTTCTTGATGGTTCTGGGATTGTCTGTTCTTGAAATGAAAGATTAACTACTCGCTCCTTTTAGTTACACATCTTGTACAATTACCATTGTGACAATCGCAATTAATCCTGCTAACAATGACCTACAATTGAATCATAAAATCTTATCAGCATTATCCCTCACCCATGTTCAGCAGATCCATCTGGAGAAGAGGAAAACTTCATTGGGTCAAAGTTTCCTGTTAAGTAGGATGTATGTCAATTATACATCAATAAAGCTGTAACCATTTATTGGAGGGGCTTAAGATAGTATCCAAACTGAGAAATGTAATATTGAAAAAGGTGATTGGTAATTAGTAGAACAATACCAGGCTCATTAACATATATGAAACCAGAGCCTCGATTAATACGAGAGAGAAGGGAACAGACAAAAAATATGGAGAAATAATGGCAAAAAAATGATCCAATGTTTTCACCAACTATAGGCCCAGAAAGAAACTGGAGTGGTGCAGTGGGTTAAGCGTGGGGTTGCTAACCACAAGGTTAGTGGTTCAAACCCAGCAGGTGCTCTGCAGGAGAAAGGCTATTGGCTCCCATAAAGACTTAGGGTCTCAGAAACCCTAAGAAGCAGTCCTCCCATGTCTTGTAGGGTCACTCTGCATCAGAATCAGTATGACAGGACTGGGTTTAGTTTGTGGTTCTCTTATTGTTGTTGTTATTGCTCCAACTCATAGCCACCCTGTATAGGGTTTTCGAGAAGGAACTGGTGGGTTTGAACTGCCAACTTTGTGGTTTGCAGTCCAGGGCTGATCCTACAGTGCCACATTGTTGTTGTTGTTAGGTGCCTTCAAGTCGGTTCCCACTCATAGCAACCATGTATAGAGTTTCTGAGGAGTGGCTGGTGAGATCGAACTTTATGGTTCAAACCAACCTTGAAGTCTAGTGCTTATCCTACATGGCTCCATGCCAGGACCACGTGGTGGTGGTGGTGGTTAAGTACTGTGGAGTCGGTTCCGAATCATAGTGACCCTGTACAGGGTTTCCAAGGCTGTAAATCTTTACAGAAGCCTCATCTTTCTCCCATGGAATGGCTGGTAGTTTCAAACTGCCGACCTTGAGGTTAGCAGCCCAATTCGTAACCACAATGCTACCAGAGCTCCTTGGTGGTTGTTATGTGCCATTAAACCGGTTCCTACTCATAGCTCCCCTAGATAGGGTTTCCGAGGCTGTAAATCTTTTGGGGACCAGAAAGCCTCATCATTCTCCTATGGAGAAGCTGGTGGACTCAAACCATCGACTTTGTGGTTTGCAGTCCGGTGCTTACCAGCTCAGCAAACCACAAGTTGGAAAAACAGGAAGAAATCCACTCTAACCAAATGTCTAAATACCAAAGCTAAAGAGAAAACCTTAGAAAGATCCAGAATAAATAATACAAAAAAGATTTCTCAAATAAGGGAAAATAATAAGAAGGACAAGTGTTTTCTCATCGAAGCATCAAAAGGAGCAAAAGGCTTTCCTTAAAAGTGCTGAAAGAAAATCACTAACAGCCTGGAATTCTTTATCTAGTAAAAAATATCTTCAAAAATCCGGGGGACTAAAGGCATTTTCAGATTTACAAAAGCTGTGGTTGTATCACCAACAGATCCACACTATGAGAAACTTTCAAAGAAATTCTTCAACCCATGGATGATTAGATAAACAAAATTAAGTGTATTCATACAATCAACTATCATTCAGCCATAAAAAGGAATGACGTTCTGATCCATCTACAATGTGAAGGAACCTAGAAAATATGATTGCAAATGAAAGAAGCCAGACGTAGAAGGCTGTGTATGGCATGGCTCCATTTATATGAAACATCAGAGTTAGGAAGTCCAGACAGATTGAAAGCAGGCAAGTGGTGGCCAGGGACTGGAGGGGAGGGTTGGCGTGGGAGACTGCTTAATGGGTCTGGAATCTCCTTTGGGAGTGATGAAAATGTCAGAGAACCAGGTAAAGGGGATGGTTGTACACCAGTGTCAAGGTTCTAAATGCCATTGAAATGGTTAATTTTATGTCATGTGCATGTTCCCTCAATTACACAACAAAATGATTCAGGCTAAAGATAAATTATGCAAGATGGAACACAAGTTTAAAGACGTGAGGAAGAGTACTGAGAATGTTGAACGTGAGTAAATATGAATGATGATTTTGGTCTTCATTCCCTTAAAAGATGAGCGTTTAAAGAAAGAAACTTTACTGTATTGTAAGATGTGTAACTGACATAGAAATGAAATACATGACAAGAAATAGACAAAGGGCAGGAGGAGACTAAGTGGATTTATGTCATTGTAGTTCTTACACTTGACAGAAAGTGGTAATATATTAATCTGAAGTAAGCTGTGCTAAGTTAAAGGTACATACTGTGATCTGTAAAGTAACCATTAAAAAAGAATCCAAAGCGATTTAGCTAAAATGCCAATAAAACCCAAAACCCCACTTCCATTAAGTACATTCTAATTTATAGCAATCGTATTGTTGTTAAGTGCTGTCGAGTCAATTCCGACTCATAGCAACCCTGTATAGGGTTCTGAGGAGTGGAATAAAATCAAGGTTAATACAAAAAAATTCAGGATGAATAAACTAGGAAAAACATTAAGATTGTCAAATTCAACTCTCATATGGAGGAACACAACATTATCCCTTATGAATTTTATGTAAAATTTGGATGTTTTATTCAGCATGTCTACGGGGTCCTGGTGTGGCACTGTGGGTTAATGCCCTGGATTGGAAGGTCAGCGGTTCAAGCTCACCAGCCACTCCTTGGAAACCTTATACAGGATGCTGTGAGTCGGAACCGACTCGATGGTACTTAACAACAACAAACTTCAGTGTGTCTAAGTAATGGATCAAAGGAGAAACCACAGAGGAAATTAGAAAATATTTTAAACATCATGCTAATGAAACTATACAATATTAAATTTGTGGAACACAGTTAGAATTTTTCACATGGGAAATGTGTATCTTTCAATGTTTATACTATGAAAATAATAAAGTTTTTAAGTCAGTGAAGTCAGCAACGTAACAACAAGCTATGTTGTTGTTGTTTTAGGTGCTTTGGAGTAAGTTCCAACTCATAGTGACCTTGTGCACAACAGAATGAAACACTGCCCAGTCCTGCACCAGCTTCAAAATCGTTGTTATGTCCAAGTCCATGGCTGCTGCCACTGTGTCAGTCCATCTTGTGGGGGGTCTTCTTCTTTGCTGACCCTCCACTTTACCAAACACGATGTCCTTCTCCAAGGACTGGTCCCTCCTGATAACATGTCCAAAATATGGGAAACAAACAAAAGTACCGCTAAGGTGCCTTCTAGCTGTGCTTTCTCCAACACTGATTTGTTTGTTCTTCTAACAGTCCATGGTACTTTTAATATTTTCCTCCAACAAGCTATGGGTGGAGAGACAATGAAACTTGTAGTAAGTAGAAGAGAACCCCTGGCCATAGTGACCCTATAAGATGGGGTTCCCTAGGGTGTCATTTCCATGGGGACTGATCATCAGGTCTTTTCTCTCACAGAGTGACTGGTGGGTTTGAACCACCAACCTTTCAGTTAGTAGCTGAGTTCTTAACCGTTGTGCCATCAGGTAGAAAAAAGTTAAAAGTTAAGAGTTGTTAAGTTATTGTTAAGTGTCATCCAGGCAGTTCCGACCCATAACGACCCTGTATAGGGTTTCTGGGGAGCAGCTGGTGGGTTTGAACAGCTGGCCTTGCAGCTCAGACCAACCTTTCAGTCAAGTGCTTATCCTATGGTTCCATACCAAAACCAATAAAATAGAAAGCAAACAGATACCACAAATCAAAGTCAAATTGTTTTCTTTGAGAAGATGAATGAAAGAGAGAAACCATGATTTGTCAATACCGTCAAAAAAGATGGTATATCGGTGGTCTAGCACTGACCAACTGGGCCACCTAGGGACCCAGGACTCGCAATGGCGCGAGGGTTCCAAGTGTACCTCCTGCCACGCTTCTGTGCCCACACCCACATACAGTGCACAGCCTGTCCACACAATCTGAGAAGCACCTTAAGATATTAAGAGAGGAACATGAGCCATTCTGCATCTTAGAAAAGAACCTACTTCCTGATTTGTGTGCACATGACAGCTTGTAAAGCTCTCCCCTTGATTTCATTCCATTTTCCAGTCACCACCTGAGATTGCAGGTAAGAACCACATGCCCATTTTACAGATGGGCAAAGTCTCCGTTAGAGGACAGCAGTGACTTGCCTGAGGACCCATAGTAGGTGGCACAGGTGGTAAGACTGAGGTGGGTATTTGTTGTAGATGCTGGAAGCTCTCCTGGGACTTTTGTGCCCTTTTATTGACACTTATAAATATACCTGCAGCCAGATGAAGCCAGTAAAATGATAAGCAAATAAGGGTTGTCTCTCAGACCTGGGGGCTGGGCCAGGCACGCATGAGGGAGCGGGAGGTGGAGGTGGAGAGGCTATGCCCTCTTTTAAGTGGTGAGGTTTTAGGGATGGGCCTTTGTTTTTCTCTCCAGACCTGTGTAAACATCTAAAGGGAAGTCCAAAGGCTAGAACTTTGTCCCAGGTTGTCACCCTAGACAAAGAAGGAATCAAGGGGAAAGCCCCAACCATGGGCTTGGTGAGAAGGGGGTGCTGTGGAAATGTACAGGCCCCAGGTCTCCTGTCTTTGAGCAGTCTCCCCTAGCCCCTACCTAAGCCCTCCTGCCGACTGCTTTCCTGGACCTTACAAGGGACAAAGGGCCCCATTGTCTCCACTGTCCTGGGTTCACCCTTTAAGCTGCCTCACACCCCCTCTGTCTCTCTGACTTTCTCTCCCCACCTACATGAAACTTGGAGTCCTAGTGTGGCGCTCTGGGTTAATGCGCTGGACTGCAAAGCCGGTTTGAACTGGCTGTTCAAGATCACCACTGCTCCTAGGAAATCCTATACAGCAGAGTCGCTATGGGATGGAAGTAACTCAACGACACTTAACAACAACATGAAACTTGTCCTGCTGTGAGTCAGTTTAAACCACTAGATCAGCAGTTCAGACTCACCAGCCGCTCCTTGAAAACCCTATACAGGCTTGCTATGATGGCACTTAACAACAACAACACATGAAAGTTGGGAGCACAATGGCTCCATAGGATAAGCCCTGGACTGCAAGCACAAGGTCTGGGGTTCGAGCCCACTCGCAGGAGACAGATGAGGCTCTCTGTTCCCGAGAAGAAGTAAACCCTCAGAAACCCTATACGGAGTCGATAGAAGTTGGAACCAACTCAACAGCACTTAACAACAATAACAAAACACGAAACTTGCTTTGTTAAAGAATTTTTTAAATCTATGTTGTCGAATTAAGGAGCTCTGGTAGCGTAGTGGTTACGAATCGGGCTGCGAACCTTAAGGTCAGCGGTTCGAAACTACCAGCCGTTCCGCGGGAGAAAGATGAGGCTTTCTACTCCC
>NW_006408543.1:12749105-12750544 GCF_000296735.1 Chrysochloris asiatica
TCCTTTCATCAGCCCAGCCTAGACAGATTGGATACTACTCAATGGAGATTCTACCTTCCTCCATGCTCTCTAGATCTAGATTCTATCTTGAAAGCTTGTAAGCCAGTTACTTCTTGCCTTTGTAGCCCCTGCACCCCCATTTTGGGTAGCCAATGTCCAAATTGCCCATCCCTGTCTACTTTGTGTATGGAGGGGGTACGAATGACCCTTGCTGTAAAGATTTGTTCCCTGTTTTCAGCTACTACATCCATAGGTGTAGGTCAAGTTCATCAAATTGTATCAGATTACTCTTTTTTCCCTCTTCTTTCTTCTTCTGTTTGAGCTTTGATCACCCAGTCATTGAAGCCAGGTCAAGTGGGTATTATCTGCAAGTGTGGGTGTTCTTGTACATATGCCCTCTCTTCTTATCAGCTGGACACTTCACTCTCCACTCTAGTCTTCTGTGGCTATGTCACTGACTCTGGGCCCAAGAGTCTCCAGGTCTTGCCAAATTGCTGGCCAACCAGGTCTCCACCCAGATTCACAGGAGTCTATTGAACGTTATAGGGCTTACCTTGCCGCTTTATTGCTGTTTTTCCCTCACTTCACCGTATCGGTGACTAACGTGGTCACCAATCAGAGCGTGTATTCCCATTGAGTCTTAGTCTTGGAAGGGGGTTTGCCCTGAGGGGACCTGACCACTTGCCTTGATGTCTCCTGGGTGAGCAACTTGCTTGTCTTGTAGTAATCAGTCGGTCTGCCTATATTGTTTTGTATTTTTCCTGTCTGTCTTTCTTTCAAGAAGTATCTTCTGTTCTAGCTGCTCCAGGCTGGTCTGCTTGTCCTTTTAAGTGGAAATTTCCCACCTCTGAAGATTCTGGATGCTGTTCAGGAGTCCACCTTATGTAATGCAGAGGCTCCGTAGGAAGCCTCCTTCACAGGGGACTTTGTAGCCCCAATTTAGGTATTCCAATCAGTTACAGGCAGAAGACGGACTCACAAGCTTTCTATGATGATATTTCTGGCTATTCCTTTCTCTTCCCCTCAAGTGTCTATTTTATAATGGTATGCCAGGGAAACCAAGATTCAAAAGACAGCCAATCATCTTAACATTATTTCCCCCCTTTTCCCCATTCCAACCATGTCTCAATCCCTGTATCCCAGAGCCCTGTTGTTCCAAGATTGGCATACATCAATCTTTACCTCTGTCCCACTTAGCCCACGCAAACCTGCCTAATTGTTCTCCCATCTGCTTTGTTCTTCCATTCCCCTCCCCCTTCTTATATATTGCCCCCCTCCCTAGTACCCCAACTATCCTGTGTCTATTCCCTGCCCTGTGCTCCACGTTCCCCTCCCTCCCCTCACCCCACCCACCGAATCTCAGTAGTCAGCAAAAAATCCCCCACCCCCCTTTAGTATGGGTTCTTTCCCTTAGTCTTTTACAGTAGTGGTCCTATGCA
>NW_006408543.1:12751714-12780186 GCF_000296735.1 Chrysochloris asiatica
GATTCTGCTCCATTGATCTATGTATCTTTCATTGTACCAGTACCAAGTTGTTTTGTCCACTGTTGTTGTTGTTGTTGTTAAGTACCATGGAGTCGGTTCCAACTCATAGTGACCCTGCACAGGGTTTCCAAGGCTGTAAATCTTTACGGGAGCAGAACGCCTCATCTTTCTTCCGCGGAACCACTGGTAGTTTCGAACTGCTGACCTTGAGATTATCAGCCCGATTTGTAACCACTACGCTACCAGAGCTCCTTTGCCCACTAATAAATTTTGAAGTCAGGGAGTGGGAGGTTTCCAACCTTATTCTTCTTCTTAAGCACTGCTTTACTTATCCCAGTCCACAGACTTTTTGAAGATGCCTTGTACAAGGACTGTTGCCATTAACCCCCTCCCTCCACCAGCACCAACCCCACCATCGTTACTATGTTTGAACCTTTCTGTCAATCTGTCTTCTTGAGGATCTTTGGTGTTTGCCGTTTTCAAATTATTTTCAGCATAAATTTACTTGCACGGGACATTAATGAATAATATCATTGGAAGCTAGAAGTCCGAATCAGGGCATTAACTCTAGTTTTATTGTTAAGAAGTGCTATGGAGCTGATTCCAACTCATAATCCAGCCTGCACAGGGTTTCTGAGGAGTGGCTGGTGAGCTTGAACCTACGACCTTGCTGTCCAGTGCACTAACCAGCAGTGCCACCCAGCTGGTGGAAGGAAGAGCATAGCAGCGAGGTCTTTGTTCCTTCTTCGCTCTGTTCCTCAGTTCCCTGGTGGCTTTCGCATAGAGCGACATCTGTCTTCTCTCATCTCTGCTTCCTTCTGTGCCCAATCTGTTCCTTTTATATCTCAAAAGTAACAGCTTAGGTTAAAAAAAAAAAAAAAGAACAAAACAATTTTTGATAAAGGGAACATGGGTAAATTACTACAATTTGATGAACTTGACCTATACTCATGGAGGTAGTAACTCTACCAACAGAGAGGGAAGGAGTCGTCACATCAAGTATCAATGCCATCACCTCTGTACACAGGGTAGTTAAGAATGGGCGACTTAGACATGGCTACCTAAAATGAGGGGGCAATAAGGCATGAAGTGACTGGCTCACAAGGTTTCAAGGGGGAGTTTAGTTTAATAGTATGAGGGGGGAAGAAAGAGTTGCCATTGAATAATTTTCATCTTGTCAAGATGGGTCTGGTTAAAAAAGATGGGGATAAGATTCTTACGATACAATAGTGAGTTAATTGTTATCATGACTCATTTTGACTGTCACAATTGTAAAGGTAGAAGTTTTGTAACAAAAACAGGGAAGTAGTTAATCTTACAGTCCAGAAAAAAAGGACCCTAGGACCATTAGGGAGAAGAGCACAAGCAGAATGTGGGACCTTACCCAGAGAGGCAGCGACACCAGAGATGGAGGCAGAGACGGGGACATGGAGAGAGGGAGCAGCTGAGGACTCTAGATTCATGGGAATTGAGGGACTAAGAGATGGCGGCCAGGAGGCCGACTTGCAGAATGTGCCCTTTGGTGGTGTAAATTACTATATATGCCTGAGTGTTTAAAAAAAAAAAAAAAAAAAGAGCTAAAATGAATAGAGAGACATACTGTTAACTGATGGTACATGGAGGGGATTATAATCATTGTAATGAAACACGGTGTATGATTTATTGACCGTAAAACTGATTCTGCCATGTAAACTTTCACTCCACAATAAAAGCCTTGAAAAACAAAAAAGTGACTGGTTTAAGAGAGCCCCCTCCTAGTGGGGCTCTGGATAAACACTGGATTGTTAACTGCAAAGTCAGTGGTTCAAACCCACCAATTACTTCTCAGAAACCCTATATAAGGCCACTTATTGCTGGTGGAAAAATCTATGAACTGTTTACTGGTTTATTGATGCAGCTCCCCTGAGAAGGTAAACCTCATGAGGGCAGGACTTCATCTTGTTTATTATCCCCAGTGTTTAACATCAGATCTGGCACGTAGTAAAACCAGCTGCTGGCAACATCACCTGTATCAGAGTAGAACTGGTTTATAAAAATAAACCATAGGAGTTTATTTTTATTTTTATAATTTAGGCTGTTGAGGATCCATCGGGTTTTCAGTGGCCGATGTTTTCCAAAGTAGATCATCAAGTGGTTCTGCATGGACTTGAACCTCTAATCCCTCAGGTAACAGCCATGTGCATTAACCGTTTGCATCCCCATGGACTCTGGCACCTAGTGGGAGTTGGTAAATATTTGTTGATTAGCATGTTAATCCATGCTGTTTCTCCCATGCTCACCCAGAGTGCTCCCAGCATAGGAGAAACTGACTCAATTAACATTGTATCCTTCTCCCTAGCCATGCCCCCTCGGCCCAGGAACACAGTGACCAGCAGCAAGGGAAATCTGAAATCCACAAGATGTCATGCCAGCCCTGGGAAACACATCCTTCCAGTGATGACTGGGTGAGAGCAGCTTCTCAGCGTTTTCCTTCCTAAACCCTCCTGGGGATCTCTGCAAGGGAACATGCCCTAGGCTGGAAACAGCAGCTTGGATCTATGCGGTACAGTATGCTTGCCAAGTACCACCCACACTCCTGAGCTTACTGGGTGTGTACTTGGTTCTAAACTAGTTATTTTGTGGACTTAATGATGTCAACCATCACAAGAACTTGGTCTATGGAAGTCAAGAAATCAAAGGACATATTTCATTAGGCAAATCCGTTACCAAACAGCTCTTGAAAGTGTTACAGAAATGTCACATTGAGGACTAAAGTGCATCAGATTGAACCATGGTGTTTTCAACCACCTCATGGGCATGTGAAAGCCAGACAATGAATAAAGAAGACTGTAGAAGAATTGGTAAATTGAAAATATGGTGTTGGGGAAGAATATACCATGGATTGAATAACTGGGGGATTGAACAACTGTGTCTTGGAAGAAGTCCAGCTGGTACACTCTTTAGAAGGGAAGATGGCGGGAATTGGCTTCATGTACTTCGGACATGTTAGCAAGAGGGACCAGTCCTTGGAGAAGGACATGATGCTTGGTAAAGTGCAGAGTCAGCATAAAAGAGGAAGACCCTCAATGAGATGGCTTGACACAGTGCTGTTTAACAAAGGCTCAAACATGATGATTGAGAGCAAGACTGGGCGGTGTTTTGCTCTGTTGTTGCTTAGCATCCACTCGACTGTACTCAACAACAGTAAACAAGAGCCTAGTCAGGTTATTATCACTGATGGGGGATACTGCAGCCAAGACAACAACGGAGCAGGCCCGAGCAAGCTGGCAGAGTCCTTCTGATGTTTTCCACCATGTTCTGCAGGCCCACTTCACAGAGGGGGCAGGAGGGTAAATTCATGAGTCCAGGGTCATAGCCGACTGTACCTCGGCCAGGATCAGAGCCTCCACAGCCTCAGCGCCAGCTCTTTGATTCACCACGTGTTTCTCAGTCTGCAGTTTGATATTTAGAAATTTCACATTGAACCTGACCTGCTCCCTGTGAATTCTTTTTGAAGGCTTGGGTGGATAAACACATACTCCTTGCTTGTTGTTAGATGCATACTCATGAAGGTCCCATGGACAAAAGAATGGAACATTGCCCTGTCCTGTGCCATCCCTATGATTGGTTACATCAGACTGTTGTGATTCACAGGGTTTTCATGGACTGAATTTCAGAAGTATTTTGCCAGACTTTTCTTCCTTGTCTTAGTTTAGAAGTTCTGCTGAAAACAGTTCAGCATCATCGCAACACAAAGGTCCTCACTGACTCAGGTGGTGGTTGAACCTGAGATGCCAAGGCTGGGATCAACCTTGAGTGTCACCCATGTAAGGGGAGGAGGTTGCCACCAAGCCACTTGTTGGTTCCAACTCATAGCGACCCTATGTAGGATTTTCGAGGAACGGCTGGTGGGTTTGAGCTGCGGACCTTGTGGTTCAAAGTCCAGGGCTGATCCTACAGCACCACCTCAAGTGTCACACCATTATGTGCCGTGGAGTCGGTTCCGACTCACAGTGACCCTGCACAGGGTTTCCGAGGCTGTAAATCTTACGGGAGCAGAAAGCTGTGTCTTTCTCCCGTGGAACAGCTGGTAGTTTCGAACTGCTGACCCTGAGGTTAGCTGCCCGATTCATAATCACTACGCTACCAGAATCACTACTGCCTCATAATTGTCTGACCGCCAGCCCCCACTCCCCCGAGATAGACGCTTCAGAGTGGCCGGGAATGAGAATGATGAGTCCCATGGTGCAGAAACAGGGAAACTTAGTGAAGATTTGGTGTCGTGAACCTAGAGCTGCGTCTAGCACTTGGGTGGGTCAGCCCTCAGTGGACACTGTTGCTCACTGACTGTCTTGCAGGCACCAAGACCCTGAGGAATCCAGAAACAGTTCAGGGTCCCAGGTGAGCACCAGGGTACCTTTTTCTGGAAGCTTTTCCCCATATCCACCAGATGACTCCCCCTGCCTGGGGCTTCCATGGACTCTGGTGGGGTCTTCTGCATCCTCCGGACCATGAGGTACAGCCATGTCCACCTCTTGACCAAGACAAGTGCAAAAGTCATTTTCTCTCTCCCATATTTTTCTAGGACTTCCTTTCTACTGGCCCAGAGAACATTCCAGACACCTTCATCACCGTGGTAGGCGGAAGCCCTTGGAATACTCTTTGCCCCCTGTCACCCCTGCACGGATGCTCTCACACTGCTCGTCAGAAATACAGTTCCCCGGCCGCCCAGGGGACGCCAGGCAGCCATTGATGCTAATAGCCATAACTGTGGCCAATTGTCCGTAATTGGTGGCATTTGCCAGAGAATTCCTGCCTGTCGTAGCAGCTCCTGGTGCTCTTTGATCTCTCCCAGGCTCCGTGAGACACAAAACACTGTTGTCACCTTCAATTATTCTAAAGGGCAGAGTGGCCTTCGACCTTGCCACCAGACGTGCCCAGCACACAAGAGGTAGCGTCAGCCTGAGAGGAAGATCAGGTGGTGAGCAAGGGGAGACCCCCAGGCCCCTTCCTGGGGGTTAGTACTTCTGAAAACCCAGCTGATATTATTTTCAAAACTTGGTACCCCAGAGGTGAGGGTTGGGGGAACGTGCTCCCAAATAATCAAAAGTACTGGTTGCTGAATGCTTCCTTTTTACCAAGTACATCTCCTTCCTCTGGCATTCTTAATAAGTCCTCTGCAAGGACGTATATTATGATCCCCGTTTTACAGAGAAGGAAACAGAGACTCAGAGATAGGCATATAGTGAGTGGGTGGTGGAAGTGTGTGTGCTGTAGGGGAGATACTCTACCCCCGGTTTGCTGGGCTCAGATTCAACGACTTTCTTCCTGTATCACACAACTCCTTGGATTTGAGAGCAAGCTCCACCTCCTCCATCAGGGTCTAAGATCCTTGCGGCAAGAATTGGGTCTTGTTCAAATCCATCATCTCCTAGTCTGTAGATACCTGCTCGTCTTAAAGTTGACGCATCCCGGGGATCAGTAGCACAATGCCTGATAGGAAGTGGCTGAAACAGTGAAGACAGCAAGAATCTCAGCCAACAGCAGGTCTGCAGGGGGACATCACAGTCTGTGTCTCTGCCATCCCCACCCTGCTGGCTCTTGGTCTCCAGAAACTTTGCCTCAATTTGACCCATCACACCCTCACATGACAACACCCCATAAACAGAAAAAAAAAAAAAAAAAATTTCCCACAGTCTCTCACCATTTTTTCAGGAAGGAAAATCTCTCCCAGAATCCCCAGGGGCCCATGAGATGAAAGTGACACTCCTTTCATCTCATTGGTCAGACTGGGTCATATGACATTGGCAGCCTGGGACGTTCCTACAGAATCAAGTAGACATTTTTTCCCACGGCTAGTATTGGAGTTCTTCAGAGTTGGCTTACACAACCTAGACTTGCCTTGGGTTGATGGCGCAATAGCTGTAAGGACCTCTAGATCCATCAAACTGCAAAAGGTTGGACATAGAAAACCCAACTGTTGCCAAGCAAACGCCATGTCATGTGGTCAGTTCTAGACTTGGTTCACTTCATTTTCACCCCAGTTGATGGGACGGTGGTGTGAACTCCACTCTCTGCAGATTAGGAGCTGGAGACAGTTAAACAAAGTGTCTCAGGTCACACCGTGATTGACTTAAATAAAAGAGTGAGAATATGGTCCTGAATTTTCTAACTCTGATCCCTCCTCTTTTACCACAGCCCCATATGTGCTGAGGACCGGACATTTGGGTGACCAGCTAAAGTTCACTCAGCTAGTTAGGGGTGGGGCAGGACCAGTATCTGATTACCCAATAATCAAGGTGAGCATAGACTTGACTCGTGCTTACTTATTAATCTGTAGTAAACAATCCCACATTTTCCTACCCCTAGGTCTGGCTAGCATCTGTCTCTCTCCCAAGTCCACAGCAGCTTCCTACAGGATCAAAGTCTCTTTTCAAAGTTACAATCTCTGATAGAGTATCCAGTAAACAAGGTAAGCATTGGCTTACTTGTGCTTCGTTAGCATTGTTGTTGTTACATGCCATGGAGTAGGTTCTGGCTCTTAGTAACCCTAGATAGGGCTTCCGAGGAGTGACTGGTGAGCTTGAACCACCGACCCAGTGGTTCAAACTGACCTTGCAGTCAAGCACATTAACCCACAGCACAACACCAGGATGGATTAAAAGCTGGACCGCTAAGTACAAGGTCAGCAGTTCAAATCTACCTGTTGTTCTGTGGGAGAATGATGAAACTTTCTGCTCTTGTAAAGATTTACAGCTCAGGAAATCCTATCCAAGGTCATTATGAGTCAGAACCAACTCTATGGCACACAACCACAATAGTGGGCAATGCCACACTCTTAGCAATCCTAGATAGGGCTTCAGTATACATTTGACCTGGTGAAAAACGGTAAAATTGTTCACTACAGATTAGTAAGTAAGCACAAGTTAGCTCATTGGGCAATCTGTTCCTGGTGCACTTTTTACTCCAAACCTCCTCAGTTGCTAGCAACAAGAGTGCAAGGAAGTCTTCCAGTTTTGTCAGCACGCCACCATTATGAAGGAAACTTCTTTCAGGAAGGCCTCTGCTTTAAAAAATACATATGGTGAACTTAAGACTTGAATAGCAAAATCGTTTGCGGATATGAGTAACAGAATCCCTTAATTACGTCAAAGAGGGTCTATGTAACTGTCCACATTCCAAAGTTGACTTTCAGAACTCTGGTCTGGTCTGTAGGCCTTCATGAGCTCCGTACCCATGAGTCCTTGGGGTTCCTACCAGGCCCTGCTGCATGATGGTAGGATTACTGACCTGGGGTTCTGGTAGTGTGGGTCTTTGTCTTGATTCTGTCCCTCATCAGCCCCGTGACCCTGGACAAGTCACTTCCTGTTTCTAGTTAAGAGTTTGGGAGATGCCAGTAACAGAAAGCAGGCTGACTTGTGCGGAAACAGGCAGGTCCAGAGGGTCTCAGAACTGAAAGGGACGAGAAGGGCTTCCAGAATCAGAAGGGCAGAAGGCAGCTGTGGGAGGGGAGGGGCAAGTGTGCAAAGAGGGAGAAGTCTGGGCAGCAGGAACCTACAAGAGTCTCCGCCCACTTCCTGTCCTCTTTCCCAGGATAGCTCCACATCAGTCATTCTGTTTCTGTCCTGTAGGGGGCAGAGAGAGCCTGGTAGGGTCCCCTGCTCATGCTTTGGCTGGTGAAGATGGATACCAGCCAGTCCACCATGACTCCTCTAAGAAGCCAGGGGGAATCAATGTTGGGCAGGAAACATCAACATATGTCTCTCCCTTTGGAGCTTCAGTTTCCTCATCTGTAAAATAGGGATGATGATGTCCTGCTAACAGGAATGTGGCGGTGTGTGTGCTGGGGACAACACCAGCTGCCCCAAGGAGTCCATGACAAGGAAAGCTTCACACATGTCCATGTCGGGTGCTCTAGTGGACCAGTTATGATACTGGACTGGATACAGACTGGACATTCAGGTCTGCTGCTCCGAATTCAGGGGTAGTTTCTTGTGTGATGAAGCGCGGGGCATACAGACATTTGTTCTCAGCCAATTCATAAAACCAGCTATTTTCTGAATGGAAACTTAGCCTCCAAGAAGCTAAAAACTCAGTAATTTTGGTTACTGTAGGATTCAACTCAGGTTTGATGTCACAGTGGCAGTCATATCTAGGGGGCCCTGGAGCTAGAGTAAGTAGTCTGACTCATATGGCATCCAGGTGGGTCCTGGCCCCCTCCCCGGGGGTCTCCTTTGAGCTCCCTCCCTGTGCTTTGCCCTTGGGGGTTGGGGGCACCCCATGGCTTTTCCTCAAAGTCACTGTGGGGGTTGCTCAGACGCTGATGCCTCCTCCACTCCCTTCTAGAGAAGTCTGAGGATTTAATTTTTGCTATTCTTAAAAAGTAATAGCTCTGGGGCCAGGAGGACACTTGAAATCAAAGGGAAATTATAGGCAAGGTTCAGCCAATTCTTGGTTTCCAGATGTTTGTCAAGCAAGCTCAGGAAGTAAGCTCTCTCTGCAGGTATGGGCTGCCACAAACCCTTCTTAGTTAAGCAACAACATGGCCAAGAATTAGCACAAAGCCCCCTGCTCAACTGGGTCCCTCACTGGGCTGAATTCAAGACACAATTGCCCATCACTGCTCATTAGAAGAGACATCCATCTTAATGGGGAAGTGTGACCAATTGTCCACAAGCCTTGGAAGAGGTCACCCTCTCTCTGAGTGCCTGCATTCCTTCTCCCCAAATGGTGGGTGGGGCTGGGGAGAACCTTCCTTTCTGTTGGCTGAAGGGTTGACCCCCATCATTCCTTGTAACCTGGATCCTGACAAAGATAGCTCAGAAAAAGAGCTGTTTGTATAGGGCTATGGATCCGGAGTGGGGCTGGACAATCTGCTGGTTCTCAGACCCACCTAGAGACTCCACCCACAAATGAGGTTTGCGCATCTGCTTTTTCCCATCTGTGCATGTTCAGCCATCTTACATTTTGGGTACATGCAAATTGCAAGTTGTAAAAGGAAAGCAAAGGAGGTCATTTGAATGGAGACCCAGATGCAGGGAGCTCCAGGTCTCCCGTGACAGTGTCTCACCAAGGACTCAGGTGAGGAGGACATGGGTTGGTTGTGAGCAAGCCTTTGCTATTGTTTCTAGGAGCTTTCTGTCAGTTCCAATTCATAGCAGCTCTGTATCCGACAACACAAACCACTGCTGGGTCCAGGATTGTCTTCACAATTGTGACGTGTGAGAAAGAAATTCTCAAGATGGCTCATCTTCAGGAAGAAGAGCGTCCAGGAAATGTCTAGACCAGACAGATTGTTGATTAACACAGCAAAAGTGGCCTATGCATCTGGGGTATGTGAGCAGGGTATGAATTGAGGAAGGGGGAAGACCTTGTTTCAGGACTGACTAGGAACTTTAAATAACAAGGTTACCATCAAGGGAAAGCAAAAGATTATTAACTCCGTAGTAGTCAGTCAATGAGGAACTGGACTTTCTCGAGCTAGGAGAATAAAATGCTTTGCACAGTGGCCTGTGTCTTCTGGGTTTGGCGCCTGATTTTGTAAGATCGAATGAAAAAGCCTCACTCTCTCTAAAATGAGTACAGATTGGATTTCTTGAGCATTTGTTGGCAAGCACTCATGATAACTCCTTGGTGGCCTCATAACCAAGAGTGACCAAGGAAGTATCCAGGGTATCGACAACGCTCCTCACATTATGTTTGAGCCCACTGTTACTGTCATTGGGCCAACCCATCTCATTGTGGGTCTTCCTGTTTTTCACTCACCCTCGACTTCACCAAATATGATGTCCTTCCCAAGGGACGGTCCCTCCTGGTAACATGTCCGAAGTTCGAGAGACAAAGTCTCACCATCCACTCTTCTAAGGAGCTGTGGGATGGCCTTCTCCTACAACCCATTCATTCATTCTTCTGGAAGTCTATATACTGTAATACAAACATATCGATTCTTCTCCAGTCGTCCATATTCATTGTCCACGTGTGGTGGTGGTGGATATCTGCAATGGAGTTGGTTCCGTTTCCTTACCGGAAATGAGGCAACGATAAGAACAGCCATGGTGGTTTTAGGGATTCAAAGAGCCCATGTCTGTGGGGGTTCCGGGACAGCCTAGCAGGGTATTGCCACTAGCTCCTGCTGCCTCCCTCCTCCCTTGCCCAGACTCACTCACGCCCCACAGGTTACATCTGGGAAGTCTGCCAGGGGGCCAGGAGAGATTCACCAAGAGATTTTCTGTGGGGTTCAGCTCTTTTTCAACCGATTCCTAAAAGTTGATGGGAAGCAGTCGGAGATGGATATGAGGAAAAGGAGCTCAGGAATTCTTGGAGCAGCTCTTCATCCATGAGATGGGCTGAATGAAGACTGTTCTCAAGGGTGAGGTGTGTAGAGTCCATAGGATAATGTTTGCTGAGGAACTGACTAACGTAAGTCCTTGTCCCACGGTAAGTCCCTGGCTCAAGTTAAGTCCCTGGTCAACAGAGAGTGACCGACACACAGTAAGAGCTTGGTCCATAGTGAGTACCTGCGGTGGTGATGTGTCTTAGAGTAGGTTCCAACTCATGTTGACCTTCCATAGGGTTTGTGAGGTCATAAATCTTTATGGGAGCAGAAGGCCTCATCTTTCTCCCACAGAGCAGCTGGTAGTTTCGAACTGCTGACTTTGAGGTTAGTAGACCGACTCATAACCACTACGCTACAGAGTAGACAGTAACTACCTGGTTCACAGTAAGCATCTGACTGACAGTAAGTACATGGCTGATAGGAAATGCTTGGTCCATAGTAACTATCTGACCTATGGTAAATTCCTGGCCTCCAGTTGTTGGTAAATGCTGTCGAGTCAGTTCCAACTCATAGCTACTCTGGATAGGGACTGGGTGGGGAACATCTGGCCTTGCCAAGGCAACCACCGGCAGACTTGAGATTCAATAAATCTAGGAGCTTTTTTTATGGCAATATTCATTGATCTTAAGTGATGTTATAAACATTGGCAGTTCAAGCTCACCACCGCTCCTCAGAAACACATATAGGGTCATTATGAGTAGGAAATAACTTGACGGCACTGGACAACAACAAATAAATAAAGATCTAAATTGCCCTTGGGAGAAAACAAGCTCCCCATCCATGCTGTATAGGGTTTCCAAGGAGTGGCTGTTGGGTCTGAACCGCTCACCATGTGGTTAGCAGTTTAGGATTCCTTGGTCTCCTGTAGGGAATTTTTTTTTTTTTTTAATCAAGCTCTACCCATAAACCACCTCCTCCATTTCTAAGTGGCCTCTCTTCCAGATCCTTAAGTGACCAGGGTGAGTACCTCCCAGCCCCCACAATCCCATGCCCCCACGAAGACTCTTGCCTTGTTGCTTTTGTGACCTCAACCTTTACTAGTCATTTCTCTCTGACTTTACTGGTCAAGGACAAGCAGTGCTATCCATCCATTTGACACCCTGGGGCATTGGACAGGCACCTGCAAGGCTTTACTGACACCAGGTGAAGATAGGATCTAGAAGCTTCCATAAGCTCAGGCTGTAGCATCCTCGGTGCTGAGGGTGGACGCCTGCTGGTCCAGATGGAGCAGAGGCTTGGGCACTCCTAGGAGTGTGAGGATGCCGGGCTGGCAGAATTCTTAAATTTTGCTCCTGAAAGCCAAGAAACACCATTGTGGTCTTGGCAGCCAGCACCATTTCTTACACACACTTCGTCTCACCTTTGAGAATGTGTCCCTAACATCTCTCCTGCTAACTAACCAAGACTTTGGTGCCAATTTAACTCAGCAGAAGTTGAGACTTGTTGGTTAACATTAACCAACACACCCATACACATCACAACGTGCACTAAAGACAGCCTCAGCGTGTGACAAAATCTCCTATGGCTGGTGACATGCGGGCATGCCAGTTCCCTCCACCTCTCCCCATGGAACTCTCAGTTCTGGCCCCCTCACCAGCTAGTCAGAGTTCTGGTGTGGCGCTGAGGGTTAAAGCGCCAGACTGCTAAGTTGTTTGAACTGCAAGGTCAGCGGTTCAAGCTCACCAGTCGCTACCTGGAAACCCTATACAGGATTGCTATGGGTCGGAACTCACTCAACAGCACTTAACAACATCAACAAGTCTTATTTAGAAACTGGGTGTAGAGTGGGAAGGGGCCAAGACCACGGAGGAGAGAAGACAGGACACATCGACAAGGACACTAAGCTCAACCAGGAGTCCCGAGCTGCCCAGAGTTGCTGAGAGTTCCTGCCCTTCTCTAAAGCTGGCTCTGATATTCCACGGGAGACACGGTCACTCACTGCCCACAGAAGCATCAGTCAGGGCTCTGGACGCTGCAGGACAATCCTCTGCTAGCCAGTGGAAGATGGCATCCCACGGTCCTGTGATGTCACTCCGCTGCCACCATCCTGAGCGCAGATGGAGTGCTGTGGCCCAGCTCCCCAGCTCCAGACTCCTTCCAGTTTCCCTACTCTGAGAACACCCCCAACCAAGATGAGGGGTGGGGCTCCTGCTACACAGGGACCCAGGTCCCACTGTGGGCATCTTTTTCTGTTTTAAATTAAGGTTTTGTTGTTTTGAGCAGATACACAACAGAACGCTCATCTCTCAACAGTTCCTACAGGTACAATTCAGGGATGTTGAGTAAATTATCTGAGCTGTTCAACCACTCTCAAGCTCCTGTGCTGAGTTATTTCTCTCCCTTTGACACAAACTCCCTGCCCCCTAAGCTTTCTACTTCCACCTTTGCTGTTGTCAGTTTCGGTCCCGACTCATAGCGACCCTGTGCGCAACAAAACGAAACACTGCCCAATCCTGTGTCATCCTCACAGTCATTGCTGCTGCAGCCGCCGCCATGCCAATCCATCTTGTTGGGGGTCCTCTTCTTTTTCACTGACCCTCCACTGATTCTTCATAGAGTGTCAAGGCAGACATTTTTGTCTCATGAAGATAAACTATCGTTTAATTTTAAGAAGCCTTGGTTTAATGTCTGAAGATTTTCCCAGAACAATAGTTTTGGGGGGATTGTGGGTGTCTTGGAATAGCCCCAGGGACCCAGTGGTCAAAATGCATGGTTACAAACTGAAAGGTCGGCAGACTGAACCAGCTGTTCCATGGGAGGAAGATGTGGCAGGCAGTCTGCTCCCGTAAAGATTGACAGCGTTGGAAACCCCGTAGGTTAACTCTACTCTGTCCTATCCGGCAACTATAAGCTGGAACTGACTTGACGGCAGTGTTGGATGGGTGAGTGAGTGTCCTAAACCAGATTGACCCAAGATTGACACCCAGTTCCACCTCTTCTTGGAGGGAGACCTTGGCCCTCAAGGTCACCAGAACACTGTTGTCTCATTGATGTAATGGAAATATGATAGGCCTATCCAAGGAGCTCTGGTAGCATAGTGGGTTACGCTTTAGGCAGTCGGGTTACACGTTAGGCTGCTGACTGCTAAGTCAGCAGTTCGAATCCACCAGCCTCTCCACAGGAGAAAGATGAGACTTTCTGTTCCTGTAAAGATTTACAGCCTCAGAAACCCTATACAGGAGTTCTGGTGTGGTGCTGCAGGTTAGCATGCTGGACTGAAAGGTTGGTTTGAACTGCAAGGTTGATGGTTCAAGCTCACCAGCCGCTCCTCGGAAACCCTATGCAGGGTCGCTATGGGTCGGAGTCAACTTGACAGCAATAAACAACAACAACGAGTCGGAAACGAATTGATGGTACACAACCACCACCACCACCCTCATGGAGTCCTGGGGTGGCGCTGGGGGCTAATGCATCAGACTGCAAAGTCGTTTAAACTGCAAGGTCGGTGGTTCAAGTTCGCCAGCTGCTCCTTGGAAACCCTATGCAGGGTCGCTATGGGTTGGGATCGACTTGACAGCACTTAACAACAACAACAACAACACGGGTTGTTGATGTGGTCCCAATGTCAGATTACACCAATAGGTCAGTGTGGGCTTACATGTGCTTGTGAAACCCACGTGAAATTGTTCACTACAGAATGTTGTTGTTGTACATGCCGATCAGTCATTCTGACTCATAGCGATCCTGTATAGGGTTTCCAAGGATTGGCTGGTGGGTTCAAACCGCTGACCTTGTTGCTCAACTGACCTTGCGGCCCAGTGCATTACCCTACAGGACTCCCAGATTAGTGAGTAAGCACAGGTTAAGCCGACTGACTTTGCTTACTGGGTCATTGGCCCTTTAGCTCCCCTGAGACTGAGGAGAGCACTGTGATGTGATCAGGACACGGGCACTGACGCTGGGGGTGGGGCTTGAGCTGAGCAGAAACTAAGACAGAAGTGATTGATTGAGGAAGCAGGGAATCATGGGCCCGTGGACAGACAAAAGTGGGAGACTAAGCCGTCTGAGGAGCAGGGCAAACCAAGATACAGAGGCTAGCATAAAAACAGTGGGCTAAGGGGGTGCACCAGGTACCCAGCTCCCCAGAGATGTTACAGTCTGTCCTTAGCCACACAAATGCCTCCGGGGTTCCAGGATTGCTCTCATTCCTTCATCTTTCTTCACCCCTCCTCCTTACCTCCCTCATTTCCTCCACTAAGCATTTATTGTTGCTAGCTACTGTGTGAGTCCTGGAGTGGCACTGTAGAATAAGCACTGACTGGGCTGCAAACCACAGGTCACAGTTCAAGCCCACCAGCCGCTCCTCAGAAATCTTATACAAGGCCATTATGAGTTGGCTCTAACTTGAAGGCACTTAATAACAGTAACAAGCAGAAATTACCATGGATTCAGTCTAACTCAAGGCTATCCCATCCACAACAGAAGGAACCACTGTCCAGGCATGCCCAGTTTCATGGTCAGATGAGGACTGGACTGTTGTTAACTATACACTGATTTTCATAAGTAGAGTACCAGGTCTTTCCTCCTAGCCTTGTCTTAGTTTTGATTCTTCAATGAAACCTGTTCAGCATTGTGGTGTATTAGATTATCTAATGTCTCTTCTTTGTGTGTGTGTGTGTGTGTGTGTGTGTGTGTACTTTCACACTTCAAATAGATCTTTCATTTTTTATTTGTTTTCCAGGTTTACAGTATCTCTGTAATCATAATTCCCAATATTCAGTTCCATCACCCTTGCACCTCTATTTATAGCAGTAGGCAGGGTAAAGCTAATGTCTCTTCTAACCATAGTCTCTAACTCCTACCAAACAATATTTCTACCTTACTGGGTTGGGGTAAGAGAAGGTGGGAGAAGATGCTGATAGGATGAATCAGCTGTGGGTGCCAGCAGAGTTCACTGTCATTTCATGGAAAAATTTGAAACTCTAGCATGGGTATAAATTAAGCCCTCTCTTGCTTTGGTAGTGTAGTGGTTATGAATCGGCCTATGAACCTTAAGGTCAACAGTTTGAAACTCCCAGCTGTTCCGCAGGAGAAAGATGAGGCGTTCTGCTCCCGTAAAGATTTACAGCCTCAGAAACCCGGTACAGGGTTGCTATGGATCGGAACTGACTCCACGGCACACAGCCACCAGCCACCAAAGCAGGAGGGAGGTTCTCAGTACTATGGAAGAGGAAGAGCTGGGAGTGGAGAGTGTCCTTTGACCCCTGAGATCCCTGCACATGGAATCCCCTCAACTCAGGGACCGTAAGCTATGACACTGCAGGACAGAAAGCAAGAGTAACAGCAGGACCCAGGACCAGAACACGAGCCACAGCAGTGAGCTGCCAAGCCCACGGAGCAAGTCAAGCTGAGTGACTTTGGACTGGAAGCTTGTTTGTAGTGTGGGGAACCTCCAGGCACTTAAGCGGGGGAGCTAGGATTGCTGACCCTCAGAACTACAGCTGAAGGACTTCAGACTGAGGCTTATGGTGGCGTGGTGTGTCCTGTAGGTGTTGATCAGCAGCTGACCAGAACAACTGTGTCCTGAGCCTTTCTGATGCCAAATTGTAACCTGCTGACTTCCTGGTGTGGTGCCCTGGGTTAATACGTCAGACTGCAAGTTGTTTGAACTGTAAGGTCGGCGGTTCAAGCTCACCAGCTGCTCCTTGGTCGGAATAGACTCAACAGCACTTCACAACAACAAAAATTCCCTAATGAACCCCATGACTCTGAGTAAGGTGCCTGGGTTCTGTGTGGCCATTCCAGTGGGGTATCGAACCCACTGACTAGAGAGGGCTGTGGGAGGTAAAGGTTGGTACTCCATATTTTGCAGGCATTTCCCCCTGACGTAAAGGTAGCGATCGTATACGAGGTGTCTTTCTGGGAATGGAATTTGGGTGTCTCCATGTAGCAGTGAGTATTCTACCATGAACCACCACCAACCTTTAAAGATTTATAAAGTATCCACCGTGTGCCAGTCATAGAGTCCTGGTGTGGCGCTGTGGGTTAATGCACTGGACTGCAAAGTCAGTTTGAACCCTACACTGGGTCACTATAGGTCGAAACTGACTTAACGCCTCTTAACAACAACAACATGTGCCAGTCGTGGAGTTCTGGTGTGTGGCACTGCAGGTTAATGTGCTGGACCAAAAGGTCAGTTTGAGCTGCAAGGTCAGCGGTTTGAATCCACCAGTCACTTCTCTGAAACCCTATGCAGGGTGACTATGGGTCGGAAGTGACTCTACGACACTTAACAACATGTGACAGCTATGGAGTCTTGTGTGGCGCTGTAAGATAAGCATGGGACTGCTGACTGCAAGGTCAGCAGTTCAAACCTACCAGCTGCTCCTTAGAAGCCCCATACAGGGTCACTATGAGTTGGAATCAACGAGACAGAGCTCAGTATGTGTCACTCATGAGTGGAATTAACTTGATAGAACCAGATTTTTTTTCAGTGTACCAGCCAGTGTTCTGGGCACTAGGTGAATGTTCTGTCCTCAGAGTCACAGAGAAAGAGTCACAGATAGTTACAAAGGGTATAAGTGCCCTGAAAAGAAAGTTCAGGAACAAAGAGAGAGAACCGACAGAGAAATCTGGTCTTCTGTGGAGGCAGGGAAGGACAGAAGCAATGGATAGTTTCCAAAGATATGCCCACAATTCCTCCCACCAAGATGTGAAACTGATTTTGTCACCTTTGGAATCTAAGCACGGCCATAGGACTTGCTTTGGCCAAGGGGGATATCCCCAAATGTGACCTATGCAGGTGTGTGGCACTTGAAATTCTGAGATGTACTGCGCAGAGCTGGAGCCAGCCTGCCGAGAGGACAAGGAGGTAGGGAGTGCCCTTCCCAACAGTGTACCCCCCCCCCCCCCATCATACCTGTGAGTGCCTTCGTCAGCTCACTGCAGGTGCTCAAGGGCACCTGGAAGAGACCAACAGAAGAACAGTCCAAATTGTTAACGAGCTGTTTGGTGACAACGAGCTATTTGGTGATTGTTGTTATAGGTCACTGTGTGTTTTGTTACACAGCTGAAGCTAACTGATGCAACAGGTACATCTCATTTTGTATGAGATTAAGTGAGCCAGACCTAGATCTAGACATCCAGGAGGAGCAAACCAGGGAAAAACTAAGGTGGAGGATTACAGAGGGAGGATAAAACATGGCTAAAAGACATTTGACAAGAGCGAGAGAACTCTTTATTGAAACATATCCAGAAAAATGCACAAATTGGAAAACTTTCTCATATAGTGAATAAACTGACTTGTGTTAAAACCAGTTGTCATCTGATGGCCCCCGTATGTCAGAACTGTGTTCCATAAGGTTTTCAATGGCTGATTCTTTGGAGGTAGATCACCATTCCTTTCTTCTAAGGTATCTCTGGGTGGATTTGAACCTCCAACCTTTCAGCAGCTTTATCCAAGGACTCCCCACACTTGTGTAATAAGACCCCCTCATGCCTCCTCCAGCCACCACCTCTTTTTACAAATAGTCATCATTGGGACATCCATCATGAATCTGTTTTAGATCAGCCAGCTTTGGCTCTTTTTCTCACTGGAATCCTACAGCGCTTGACTGCTTTTGATCTACATTATGGTTGGGAGACTCATGCATGTTTTTTCCCTTGATGAATGTATTCTGTTACTTATCCATTCTCCTCTGGGTAGATAATTGAGTTGTTTCAGTTTGAGGCTATTAAGAATTGCTATAAATACTCTAGAACACATCTTTATATGAGGGGGCTTCAAACAGTTCATGGAAAAATGGAATTCACAGACAACGGAATGTTTTTTAATGTTTTTTTTTTTTGACACCCCCTCATATGCATGTGCTGTATGCTGAGCAAAGAATCCGAGAAGCTGGGTTCTATGAAGAAAAACGTGGCATCAAGATTGGAGGAAGACTCATTAACAACCTGCGATATGCAGATGATACAACCTTGCTTGCTGAAAGTGAAGAAGACTTAAAATACTTACTGATGAAGATCAAAGAGCACAGCCTTCGGTATGGATTGCATCTCAATGTAAAGAAAACAAAAAATCCTCACCACTGGACCAATAAACAGTGTTCTTATCAATGGAGAAAAGGTTGAAGTTGTCAAGGACTTCATTCTTCTTGGATCAAATATCAACAGTCACGGAAGCAGCAGTCAAGAAATCAGACAATGTATTGCATTAGGTAAATCTGCTGCACAAGACCTCTTTAAAGTGTTGAAGAGCAAAGATGTCAGCTTGAGGACTAAGGTGCACCTGACCCAAGCCATGGTATTTTCAATAACCTCATATGCACGCCAAAGTTGGACAGTGAATAAGGAAGACTGTAGAAGAATTGATGCATTTGAGTTATGGTGTTGGAGGAGAATATTGAAAGTGCCATGGGCTGCCAAAAGAACCAACAGATCTGTGTTGGAAGAAGTGCAGCCAGAGTGCTCCTTGGAGGCCAGGATGGCCAGACTTCGTCCCACATACTTCGGACATATTGTAGGGAGAGACCAGTTGCTGGAGAAGGATATCATGTTTGGTAAGGTGGAGGGTCAGAGAAGGAGAGGAAGACCCCCAGCGAGATGGAGTGGCAAAGTGGCAGCATCAATGGGCTCAAGTGTGGCAACAATTGTGAGGTCGGCCCAGGACCAGGCAGTGTTTCGTTCTGTTGTGCATAGGGTCGCTGTGAGTCAGTACCAACTCGATGGCACCTAACAACAACAACATATGCATGTATTTCTGTTCAGTGGAGTTTTGGGGTCATAAGGTTTGCATAAGAATTACTGGTGGTACAACCATAGCTAACCACAGACTGCTAACCACAAGGTCTGCAGTTTGAACCCACTCATGGGTCCAAGGAATATGAGCTGGCAATCTGCTTCTGTAAAGATTACTGTTTAGAAAACCCTCTAGACGCAGTTCTACTCCATCTTATAGGGTGCTATGACTCAGGACCCATTGTAACAACAGGGCTTGCTTAGAAGGAACTGAAAGGAAGAGGCAGCCAGAAGGAGAGATGGGAGTTCAAAGAGATGGTTGGGTGAGGCGGCAGATCTTGTAGAGCTTGGCAGACGTGGCGAGGAAGCCAGTTCTCATGAGAAGTGTAATGGGAACCAGATAGTACCATGATCTCTGATGACATTTTAAGGTTGGAGGGTGTGATTGGGGGACATCAGGGGAAGCAGGGAGACAGGAAGACAGCGGTGGAGATGACCATGGCCTGGATTATGAGGCCAATAGAGCTGGATTTAGTAAGTAAGAAAGTAAGTGTGCTTCCTGCATGTCAAATTGATCTTAACGTGTGGATTTCCAAGAGGAAAGGACAAAAGCTTTCATCCAAAGTTCTTTTCTCTCGTAAAGATCTCTCAAATTTTTAGTAGCTAGCATCCAAAGATGGCCACCATCACTCCAGTCCTCCCAGGACACACACTTTGCTCCTTGAATGAAGCTGTGGGAGTCTCATTTCCTGCCACTTGAATCTAATTTCCTGTTACTTGGCTAGTTATTGCTGCAAAACAAAACAGAATGGCTCAAAACAGCAGGCATTGTCTCTTGGGGTCTTCAGGGTTGAGAGGGTCTCAGTTGTCATTTCTCAGCCAGAGAGCAGCTGTGGTTGGAGCCTCTGAAGGCTTAACTGGGCTGAAGATGAGCTCTTGTCTAAGACAGCCTTTTTACTCACCTGCCTGGCACCTGGGCTGGGCTGGGCTGGGCTGGCCGAAACAGCTAAGGCTGGTGGGAACTCACTGTCTTCAAATGTGGCTAGCTCAGTTTTCTCACAGCATGGAGGTCTCTGACTAAATAAATGGAGTTGGCTTCTCCCTGAGCAATTGTTCTAAAAAGAACTGGCCAGAAGCTTCGAGACTTCCTATGACCCAGCCTGAGTGGTTCCCACCACATTATTCTCTTGGTCAAAAAAGTCATTAAGGCCAGCCTGGATTCAAATGACAGGAAATGAGACTCCACCTCTTCATTCAAGGAGCAAAGTGTGTCCTGGGAGGACTAGAGTGATGGCTGCCCTCTTTGGACACCAGCTACCAAAGTGGATTTGGGAGATCTTTATGAGAGATAAAAGCTTTGGATGAAAGCTTTGGCCCTTTCCCCTTGGGAACCCACACAGGAAAATCCATTTGATTTGTAGAAAGTAAATTTACTTTCTCAGAAGAGCCATGTTTGTGGTTTCTTCATGAGGTTATGCCGCCATTTTGGGATGATCAGGATCAGACTCTGACACTTGAGAAGCGGAATGTCTCTTAGGATAACACAGAAATGTAAGAAATCTCCCTGCAGCAGGCAACAAAAGGAGTTATTTTTATTCCTGACCTAACCTGGGGAACTTGTCCTCTGTGGTCTAGTTTCTCTAAGGCTCAATGATTTTTCACTGAATCGTTAACTTGCACCTGAACCAGATCACAGAGGTCAAAGGTTGCTGACATGGAGCAGAAAGAACAGACTGAGTTTCTAGAAACATCTGGGGGTCAAGGCCCTTTTATACTAACTTACAGCCCATGTGATCTTGGGTATGTCCCAGAACCTTTGTGCCTTCCGTTCCTGAGCCATATTAGGAGGATCACAGTACCCACCTCAGGAGCTTCGTAAGGAATGCCAGACTTCTCATTAAATACAAAGCAGGAATTATTGTTAAATGCCACCAAGTTGCTTTGAACTCATAACCACCCTCTAGGCCAGAGTAGAAGAAGCTCATAGGATTTCCAAGACTCTCATCTTTACCGGAACAGAACACCAGGCGTTGTTCATGGAGTCACCAAATGGGCTGAAACCTCTGAACGTCAGTTAGCAGCAGGGCACGCCATCAGTGTGCTAGTAGGGCTCCTTTGTAGCAGAACAATGTTATTGTGTGTTGTTGAGTCAGTTCTGACTCTTAATGACCCTCTATAGGGTTTCTGAGAGTGGCTGGTGGGTTTGAACCACTGACCTTGCGGTTACCAGTCCAGTGCAGTATATTCGGGGGGTTTCAATTAGCTTATGGAAAAGGGAATTAAAAGATCATGGAATTTCCCATGAACATTTTGAAGTCCCCTTGTATTTGTTGAAACTGAGCACGTACTACGAACATGGGGCGGATGGCTGGACATGATCTTATTCGCACAAAGTTGTGCCTTTTAAAGTATTGCTTCTCAGGATGATCAGGCGCCAGGTTTGCTCCTGATTCTAAAATGTTCAGAAATCTTCAAGTGAAAAGTACATTTCTGCAATGTTGCTCTGAACAACTCATCCAGGGTGTTTTTCTCCCCCTTTCAACAGCATCTGTCCTCTTCTCACATCCTTCCCAGTGCCAACATCTCACATTTGATAATGAAAAAAAGAAAACAAACCAAAAGCCAGTTTTGATCGTTTGCGTTACTGGAAAATGTATGTTCCTTAAATAGTGTTCTAATGTCAGCCAAAAAAAAAAATTAGTAGAGCTGTCTCCAGGGAAGCAGCCTTTGGCTGTGGAAACCTGGAGGAAATCAAGAGTTTTATTTGTGGAAATTGGGACATTGGTACCGTCTACTTAGAGAAACAGGACTTTGGGGGTGGGGTTTTTTCCTCTAACCACCCACCCACACCTTGACACACCAAAAAATTTAATAAAAATCCAAAGACCAAAAACCAAACCTGACTCACGGCCATTGAGCCAATTCCAATTCTCAACACCCTATAGAACAGAGTGGAGGCCTGGCGTGGCGCTGTGGGTTAATGCGCCGGACTGCAAACTCATTTGAACCGCAAAGTTGGTGGTTCAAGCTCACCAGCCGCGCCTTGAAAACCCTATACCTGGTCACTATGGGTTGGAACCAGCTCGATGGCACTTCACAACAACAACAACATAGAACATAGTAGAACTGTTCCAAAAACCTTCCCAGGAGCAGACAGCCTCAGCTGTCTCCTGGTAGGTTTGTAACGCGGACCTTGTGGTTAGCAAGCCCAACACCTAACGCATTGCACTACCAAGATGACTTAAAAGTCCAGAGAAGACATTCCTATTTTATATTATAGGTAATATCCCAAGTTCAAGGGCAGCTTTTCCTAGGAAGTCTATTGATTTCCCCCCATAGTTTCTCTTCTGACAATCCTGCCAAGTGGGGATTTCTCAGGTCCATTTTAGAGATGAAAGCACAGAGGTCCAGAGAGCTGAAGAACTGGTCTGAGGTCAGCCGGCTTGTGTGTAGCAGATGCAGGACGGGAGTCTCAAACTGTCTGTCCCGACACCATCTTCCCTCCATCCTTCTGCTTGGTCCTGAACGCCTCTACCTCTCAGCATCCCTCTTTGCCACTAGGATTTACATTCTGTTCCAAACGATTCCCAGAGGGAAGTGGCAACAGATTGTGAGAGTTTAGCAGGCAAAACAACCGAGCAGATAGGCAAAGACAATTGGTATTTATTTCTAAGGCAGTCCTGGTGTGGCACTATAGGGTAAGCACTTGACTGCTAACCACAAGGTTGGTGGTTCAAACCCACCAGTCGTTCCTTGGAAACCCTATACAGGGTTGCGTTAAGAACTGACTCCATGGAACTTAACAACAAGGCACACAGGAGGCCCTGACTCTCTTAAACACACACTATTTAAGAAGTGGATCTTTTCTAGTAGGGCTCCTGGTGTGGCACTGTAGAATAAACACTAGAGTGCTGCTAACTGCGAGGTTGGTGGTTCAAATCCACCAGCTGCTCCTCAGAAACCCTATACAGGGTCATTGCGTTGGGAGCTACACGGGGGCATTTAACAACATCAACAATTTTTCAATTAAGTCTGTGGCTTCATGAATATGAAGAGTTACTGTTTCATGAAACTGAAAACTAATTTTTTTCTTCATGCATGGGTCTCTTGGTGCTTCAGTGGTAGAATTCTCACCTTCCATGTGGGAGACTCAGGTTTGAGCCCAGGCCAGTGCACTTCATGTATATCCACCACCTGGCTTTTCAGCGGAGCTGCGAGACTAAGACAGACCACAAAGAAAGGTATGGCAACCTCCTTCCAAAGAAATCAGTCCGTGAACACTTACGGCTTCCAAGCAATGACGGAGATGGTACAGGATCAGGCTGTGTTTCATTCCAGTGCGCATGGGGTCACCATGAGTCAGGCCGGCTCAACAACATCACACCAACAACTCACATTGCAGCAAACATTTATTGAGCACTTTCTAGGCAACGGGACTCCTGGTGTGGCGTTGTAGGATCGGCACTGGACTGCGAACCACAAAGTTAGCAGGTCAAACCCACCAGCTGCTCCTTGGAAACCCCATACAGGGTCGCTATGAGTCTTAACAGAACTTGGCAACAGCTCTACGATGCGCTGTGGTGAGACAGACAAGCTGCTTTCGAGGTGTTGTGGAGGAGCTGGCGCTAACGGAGGGGTGTGATCCACTAGCAAAAGCACTGGAGGCAGAAACATATGGACAGGATGCTGCCAAATGCCTCAACCAGCCACCAGGTGCTGTCGGAGATTGTGTCTCCAAGGCCCAGCTTTCATCTTATCCCATCTCACCTGCATGGTTGAAATCGGGAGGATTTCTGCCCTCCCTCCTGTGACCTAGGCTCCCTTCTCCCCACCAGTCTGACCCCTGCTTAAATCCTCCAAAGTCTCTGCCCTAATCACAAAGTTCACATTCCTGGGTCAGGTCACACCACAGAGCGCTGGGCCTCTTGTTCCTGGGTACAATCTGGGTTTTGTTCACTGTCTGGTCCAAGTGCTTAGTGTCCGGGCCAGGCCATGGTAGCATTCAATCAGTGTTTTGTTGGATGAATAAATGAGGCTGGGGGTCTTTATGCCCTAGTGCAGCCTTGTGACATCATAATGCAGGCCCCACCCCCACCCCCCCAGAGATGCTGTGTTCCATCTCGGGTTATTTCAGCTGAGACCCGCTCGAATCTCTCAAAACCAAACCCAAATAGATGCCTTGGAGTTGATTCTAAATCTTGGTGGCCCCATGTGTGTTTGAGTAGAACTGTGCTTTACAGGGGTTTGATGGCTGATTTATTTTTTTAAAATGTTTTATTGTGAATTATGTGATAGTTTACATGGGAGAACATTAGTTTTACATTCATCCTGTTGTATAGCGTTTCATTACAACAGCTGATTTTTGAGACATAGATACTCTGGCCTTTCGTGGATTTGAACTGCCAGTCTTTCCGGTTAACAGTTGAAAACGTTAAGTGTTTACAACATCCCTTAACTCCACAACCTCTTAGCTGGACTTGATTTGAAATCTATAATGGTTTTTATATACTGGTGAGTGCTGGGACTTTAAGATGTTTTAATGTTCTACAAACAATTGTTAGGTGCAGTGGAGTTGGTTCCAACTCATAGTGATCCTGTATAGGGTTTCTAAGGAGTGGCTGGCAGGTTAGAACCACTGATCTTGCAGTTAGCAATCCAGTGCTTATCCTACAGCACCACAACATGACAATAGTCAAGTACAAAGGCCCAACACCAACTTGGTAAGTGTTTGGTCCATAGTACATGCCCTTGACCACTTACGTTTGGCATTGACATGGGTGGGTTTTGTCTTACCCTGTGTCCTTGGGCTTTAGGGTCCATCTAAACATAGCCCCTGCCCTGGTGGCTTACAAGGTCACTCTGAAGCCCAGATGAGTGCTGGCTATGGGTAGGTTTTGCTGATGCTAAAGAGCTAAAGAGCTATGGTCCTAAGTAGTTACAGCAGCCATGAGAGCCCAGAGGTCCCTCTCCCCCCCACCCCCCCACGGTCTTCAGTTCCTTCCTGGAAGTGTCTAGCAACGTACATTAGACCATCTTTCTGGGTCTGGGATGCAAAGGTGGAAGGCTATCACTACCCATGCTTTCTGCTGACATTAGCAATTCTTTGAACAGAGGGATAGCATGACCCCTCGGGCTGATGTCTTCAGTCCTCACAAGGGAGGGCTGCTGGAGTCCCTGGTCTCTGAGATTCTCTGAATCTAAGACAAGCCAGTTTTAAACAATGGCAAAGATCCTAGCAGAGCTGGGAAACTTCTAGAAAACCAGTCTCCGGAAACTCCCGGGAAGCTGTGTCTTCAGGCAGAGTACTTCTTCCCCCAAGAGAAAAAGAGTACTGTTAATTCATGAAAGACAAATGGCCGTTCTTGGAAGCTACACACCCCTCGTTCTCAGCCAGACCTCCAGCCCCAGGAGGCTGGACACACTGAAGAAAGGAGGTGCCTCATGTTGTTACGGCAGCTCAGCAGCACGCACTGACCCCTTGCAAATACCCAAACACTTTTGACCACTTTCCCAGGCGTTGACTTGGGCCTAGGACCATGGGGTCTACTGCTGGTCAATTTGGTCTCTGCCTTCTGCATGCAGGGTACCCATTCATCTCTTCATTCAATATTGAGATTTCCCTCTGTGTCAGGGCCTGTGCGCTAAGTGCTTGGAGAGAGAAATGCGTAAGACACGGTCTTTGTTCTTGGGTACTTCATGGTTTATTGGGGGGAAAACCATTGAGTAAACATAATTATAATGCAGTGTGGAAAACAGTTGGAATAACAGGGCTCATGGGATCGCATGAGGTGGTACCAAATATTATGGGAACTGAACAAGACAGGCCTTCAGCTTGGCCTAGGGATGCCGAAGGAGGTTTTCTTGGGTGGTCAGAAGGGAGTGGAAGGAAACCAGGGGAAGGTGACATGCAGGGAAAAAGGGAGGGGAAGAATGTTTTCAAGACAACAAAATGAACGAAGTCCAGGAGGTGACCGGGGGTGGTAGAGCCCGCGGCAGCTTAGCTTCGTTAGATCAGAAAGTCAAAACAGGACAGATGGACGAGAAGGTGGCTCAGGGACTGGTCACAGAGGACTTTGTGTGCCAACAGACACTGAAGGGAAAAGAGGCGATGTCGATATGCTATGTGAGGTCAGCCTCACACTCAGTGTGGACGCAGACTTGTGTTCTGTGTTGAAGACCACCTACAATTCACTCCATCCTGGTGGAAAGGAAACAACTTTCTTTAGCTGGGGATGTCTACCATCTAGTCCACAGTTGATGCTCAATCAGTGCTGATCATGGTCTCTCAGTGCAGGGGAGTCCATTATGCCAAAAGAGGTAGTCTTCACACACCTTTGGATCAGGAAAAACGGCCTCTGTCCACAGTCCACAGCATGCTTGGTTGCTCAACAAACCTGTAAGACGAATTCACCTTTCCCCCACAGCAATTATGAAAACAGAAGTTGAAGTGTAAAATCAACTTGACACTTGATTTGTAAAGTTGAGGGAATATGGTGCCTGGTGAGGTCCAGCTTGGCTCTGCAAGACCCCGATGCAGACAGACCGCTCTGGGGGTGTGGCAGAACCTGGAGCCTCAAGTCAAGGAGAGGCGACTCCACCTCAAGTCCTGGACCCCAGACTCACCCACCCCAGTGTGATGCTCACACAACCAGAAGCCCAACAGCACCGAGGGCAGGTGGCTGACTAGTTTTCTGTCTGATTTCAAAAGCCTGTGTTCATTCTGGGAAACCAGGGGGAACAAGAAACAAGGAGACAGAAAAGTCAGCCAGAACTCCACTCCTGCTCATCACCTGCCTTCCCCAGGTGGGGAAGTAGGGGTGGGAGACACTGTCAGCCTGTCTCTGGGGGCCTAAAGATGGCAGTGCACAAGCAGGTCTTCCACCAGGGGCCATTTCCCCTCCCCCCTGCCCAAATGGCCGCCCCGTAGAGGCTCCTGACATAGGTTAACTTCAATGTCAGTTCTTAGGGATCTTCCTTTCACCTTGCACCCCTGTCCCAAACTCACCACCACCACTTGCTATGGCGTCCACCCCATGTGTGTCTGAGTAGAAATGTGTTCCACAGGGTTTTCAGTGACTGATTTTTCTTAAGTGGATCACCAGGTCTTTCTTCCAAGGCACCTCTGGGTGGCTGTGAACCTCCAACCTTTTGCTTACCAGTTGAGTTCCTTCACTGTTTGTATTCCTTCTCTCTCACCCCAGCTAGTTACCCCAAATGGATTTTTTCCTTTTTGAAACTCACTTTGACCTGTAATTCGCTTGTTTCTTTGTTTACTGGCTACTATACCCTCCGTCCCAGGAGAGATGGTGGCCTGCAGGTAGAGTCACCCTTCTTCCTGACCTTCAAGGACACAACCCAGCACCCTTGGGCTCCCTAATTACCTGCTCATTAAACACAGATGAGACCACCTTGGGCTTCCATCTAAGGACAGGCCACGATGGGCACCCTCTCACATGTTCAAAGGTTTCAGTGAGACCTGCCTTTTTATATTTCTCCTTTTATAATATTCTATTGTTGTTGTTAATCGCCTTCGAGTTGATTCCAACCCATAGCGACCCTGTATAGGGTTTCCAATGAGCAGCTGGTGAGCTTGAACCACCAATCTTGCAGTTCAAACCACCTTGCAGATTGACGCATTAGCCCACAGCGCCACACCAGGGCTCCAATACTCTATACCTGAGGCCATTTTAATGTGGCTTCAAGTGTCCTGGAAAGGGACCAAGTCCTAAGCTGGGGGCTGGGACTCATTCCACCGCCTTGGGCAAATTCCACCACTCCAGAGCCTGGCTTTTCTGTGTGTAAAACCGATAAAAGGTTTTTTGCCAGCTCTGAGTGGTGGGCCCCAACTATGATAAGATCCAGAAATGCTCAAGAGGTAAAAGAAACGGTGCAGAGAGCGAGAAAGACCCTAAACCCAGAAAATCCCAGTGAGGTCTCCGGAAGGAAGACCCAGAGGCCTAGGAGCCCCGGGGCTACCCGGCTCCGGGGAGGGTGCTGCTCCCTCCTCCTCAGGACCTGGGGACACATTTTTGGGGTTCCCAACATCAAAACCGGGAAATGAGGCCTTTCTATCCACAGTCTCTAATCTGGAAACAAACGGGAGACTCCCCCCAACTCTAAGCCAACTTCTTGCCGGTCCCACGGTGTCCCCGGATGGGCAGGGGGAGCGGCGTGGGACCCTAACTATCTGACGTGCGCAGTCTCAGGGAGAAGTGTGTGTGTGTGGGGGGGGTCGTAAACACGGACAGAGGGCATAGGGGGACCAGGGAAAGGACCCCGTCCCCGCGGGCTCACCCCCAGGTTGCGTCACCCGGCCCACCGCCCCCTGAGACATCACAATCTGGGGGCCGGGTCCCTGCGTCTCAATCACCGCCCTTTTGCCACCAAACAATCCAACCAACACACACCCCGAGCCAAAATAAAACAAAAATTAAAAGGAAGCGCCAGAGCCCGCCTCCCGCCGCCCCGCCCCTCGCCCCCC
>NW_006408543.1:12780441-12809736 GCF_000296735.1 Chrysochloris asiatica
CTGGTTCCAACGCGAGGGCTTTATCGGGCAGATCAGCGACCTCCGAGTCCAGAACCTCCAAGGTACGCAGCCCAGCCTCCCCGGGAGGGAGCCTCAGCGGGTCTGAGCGCGTGCGTGCCCGCCCGCCGCCCCCCGGGCCCCGGGCCCCCCGGCCTGACCGCACTTATGCTTCTTCGGAGGGCCGGGTGAGACTGCCGCCCCCGAACCCAGCCTGGCCAGCCCTCCTAGCCCCCCGCCCTGCTGGCTTGATAGTGGCCCCGGATGGGGGCATGCGCGTGTGTGTATCAGTGGGGGTCTCCATTTTCACTCGGGGCATGCCTCCCACTAACGGCCCCCCTTCAGTCACCGAGGCGAGTTTGGAGAAGTTCTGTGCGTGGTGGCCCAGGTCAGGGAGGCGAGAGAAAGCGCGACTACGTGTGCGAGGGTGTGTTGGAATACTTACTCCCCAGGTCCATCAGAGACGACGAGGCTGGGGACCGAAAGGGGGCGGTACCATCTGCGAACGGTGTGAGGGGAAGAGGGGATCTTGGCCACTTTCTTTGGGGGTGCTGACCATCCCCCTGGCCTAGGGCTGGAACTGGGGAGATGTTGAGACCTCCAACTCTAACCTGTCCTGCACAGAGGTCGTCAGACTAAGGTCTACCTTGGATTGAGATAAGGTGAAGTGTGGTAACGAGGCTGAGGGGCTTGTGCCAAAGATGAACTGTATTTATCTTTCAAGAATTTGCTTACTGTAAAAACTTAAAAAGCACCAAAATATTTAAAGTAGAAAAAAAGCCACCCTTTGCCCCCCCTTCACTATCCCCCCCACCTCCCCACCCACCCAAGACATCTGTTGATGGAGGCTCATCTCCAGCCTTTCCTGTTCTTAGTGGGCTTCGCAGAGCTGGCCAGAGTTCAGTATTCCATCTGCTCTCCACCTACTTGTGCAGGTGATGTTTCCTTAGGTGTTCACCTGCAGGTGGGGGTTCCTAGAGAGTTTAGGGTTGGGGGTGGCATCGGGGTGAGCCAGGGGAGCTGGAAGGCCTGAGCAGAGAGGAGATGGGGCTATAGTGCCTCTGCTTTCAGCAGGTGCATGATGGCATTGGGGGAGGTGTGCGGGGGAGGAGCAGAGAGCCCCAGTGGTCAGGGTGCTGGCAATGGGCCAGCCCAGAAGTAAAGTTTAAATATTATGCCTGATAGACTGCTTCCTGGGAACCCACGTGACGTGCTCCGCCTCTAGGTTGGGCAAGGACAGTGTAGGCAGAGGTGACTTGGAGGTGTGTGTGTGCACTGGAAATGGAGGTTGCTCCGGGATCCCCAATCTCCTCTGTGGCTGCGACATGTATAAAATAAAGAAAGATGGGACAGGAAGTGTTAGAATGGTTCTTTGGGTTCATAAATCCATGCTTTGATCCTGTTGCCTTAGAAGAACGCACATCTTCTATGGGATTAAACAGTATTTTATGCTGAGGTGGTACCTAGTTTGGGTTGTTAGACGTGTCTGTCTTGGGTGACCAGTGTGTTTAATAAGCACAGTGTGAACCAATGGTTGTTATAATTAATTTCTGCACTCTGATAACACTCCTTTTGGATTGGAGCCTGAGCCTCCATTAACAGGTCCTGCGGTAGATGAGACTGAGCTCTGTGAAGGTGTCATCTACAGTACAAGCAATTGTTACATGGACAACAGTGGACAAAGGCTTCAAAGAACAGGCAATTTAAACTGGGTCCTGAAGGATGGGTAGGAGTTCACTGAGCAGGCTCCTCTTTTCTCCCTCGCCTCCCAACAAACTGTCCTCTAGAAAGTGCAGTAATCTGAAAGTTAAGTTCTATGGATTTGTATCCATGGATACCGTATAAATATCAGATAAAATGTAGTAACGATTTTTGGTGTCCTACACCGTTTGCTCATCTCTTTCTCAACTAGTAAGTGCTTTGCTCTGAAGCTAACTCATGTTCTGATGCTGTAAGATCAGCACTGGACTGCTAACTACAAGGTTAGCAGTTCAAACCCACTCCACATGGGTCACCTTGAGTCAGAACAGACTTCAAGGCATTTACCAACAACAACAAACCACCATATTGCTCTGCTGCTCTGGAGTTGGTTCCATCTCATACCGGTTTCTGAAGCTGTAAAGCTCATCTTTCTCCCATGTATTACTCTAAACCTTCATATAAAGTGGATCCCAGAATGTGTACTCTTTGGGTCACAACGCTATGTTTGTAAGATACATCCATGTGGAATCAGTATCAGTATTCCTTTTTATTACCGAGCACAGTTCCGTTGTAAGAACACACCACGATCTGTTTACCCATCCATCCGTAGAGGAACCACAGTGTGTATGTGAGGACACCGGCTCTCACTGTGCCTGGTGTACCTCTTGGGGTAGCATCGCAGGCCCCGACTTGGCTGCACTGCCCAGCATTGCCAAGTTGTTGTTGTCAGGTGCCATCGAGTCGGAACCGACTCATAGCGACCCCATGCACAGCAGAACGAAACAATGTTCGATCCTGGGCCAACCTCACTACCGCTGCCACACCTGAGTCCATCAATGATGCCACCTGGCTGATCCATCTCGTTGGGGGTCTTCCTCTCGCATTGCCAAGTAGAGGCTGGGAATAGAGTGGCAGCGGAAATCTGTCTTCTCTTGACTTTCATCTTGCTTGCCCTATCTGTTATGTGCACACCCTTCAAACATTTTCTCTCCTTGTCTCTCTGGTGGTACCCAGGAAGTGACAACCAAAGGACAAGTCCAGAAGGCACCCACGTGTGCGTAGAGTCCAAACCAGCTGGTGGCCATCAGCCTGGCTCGGACTGGTGGGCCCTTGTCCATCTTAAGGCCACGTGGGTGGCATTCAGGGAGGCGGGAGGAGGCCAGCGGAAGAGTGGTTTCGTAAGCTGTGTGCTGAATTGTTGCCTGGATTGTCCCAGTTGTTGTAGTGATGGGGGCGGATAGAGTGGGATTTCAATAATTTGAGAAGGACTCCTGTCTCCAGCTGCTTACAGACCAGGCTGTTCTGATTTTTTCCCGAAAGCCTTCTCTTTCAGGCCTAGGGCAGAGTGTTTCTGGGCCCAAAAGGGAGAAATTGTCATCTATTAGACATTGCATTTCCAAGAGGAAAGATTTAATAATGTGGGCACATATCACTAGCACCCATGTTCCATGAAATAGACCGTTATATGATTTGGATGATATATGAGCATCATATTGTATAGAAGCAATCTCTGAATAATACATGAGTTTCATTGCTCAGTCTGTCTTTAGGTTGGATTTGTATGGAAGTCTAAACAGGTAAAGCTTGTAGCTAGCGTCAGTGAATCAAGTGCTTGTCTTTATGATATATAATATACATTAAAAAAATTTAATATACATTAAAAAAATTAAAAGAACTCTTTCAGATACACTGAAACATATATTAATATAGCATTAAATATCTCTATATATGTATACTATATACTATATAAACATATAGTAATAATTAAACCAGGACCCAAACCATTACCTGAGTCAATTTGGATTCATCGTGACCTTGGACCTTGTAGCCATAGGGTATCCAAGACTGTAAATCTCCACAGAAACACACTGTTACATCGTTTTCTCATTGAGCTACTGGTAGATTTGAACCACCGATGTTTTGGTTAGCAGCTGAGCACTTAACAAATGCATCACCAGGACTCCTTAACATAATACAGTAATAATAGTCAAAATGGACTTCTGGTGTAGTGCTATAGGGTAAATGTAGGATTGTAAGGGCGGTTTGAACCACAAGGTTGCCAGTTCAAACTTACTGGTTCCTCCTCGGAAACGCTATACCGGGTCACTGTGAGTCAGAACCAACTCAACGGCACTTATCAAATAATAAACATGTTTTGATGGACATGGCAAAGCAGCTCATATTTATGATTATGAACCATGGTATGAACCTCGGAGTTTTTACAATAGGCAGGGGTGGGTTGAGGAGAGCTGGGAACACGTGTTGCCAATAGACCATTGTTGGGCACGTGACTGTATAGCTGCAGGAGTCCTGGGGTGGTGCTGCAGCTTAATGCACTGGGCTGCAAAATCAGTTTGAACTGCACGGTTAACGGTTCAAGCTCACCAGTTGCTCCTCGGAAATCCTATGTAGGGTTGCTATGGGTCTGAAGCGACTCAATGGCACATTAACAGTAACAGCATACAGCGTTCAACAAACCTGTGTTGGCAGAAGTATGGCCAGAATGCTCCTTGGAAGTCAGGATGGCCAGACTTCGTCTCTCATACTTTGGACATGTTGTCAGAAGGGAACAGTCCCTGGAGAAGGATATCATGCTAGCTAAAGTAGAGGGTCAGAGAAAAAGAAGAAGACCCTCAATGAGATGGATTGGCACAGTGGCAGCAGCAGTGGGCTCAAGTGTAGCAATGATTGTAAAGTTGGCCCAGGACTGGGCAGTGTTTCGTTCTATTGTGCATCGGGTCGCTATGAATCAGTACCGACTCTGTGACGCGTAATAGCAACAACAGTACAGTGCTAGACTACTAGCTGAAAGGATGCTGGTTCTAATCCTCCTAGAAGTGGTTCTGCCTCTGAAAACCCTACGGAGGACGGTTGACTCTGACGTACAAGGGGTCACCAAGAGTCAACATTAACCTGTTGACAGTTTTTTAAGAATTGTTTTTAGACATCTTTCTATGTTATCTTTGAGCTCCGGTGGCACAAGTAGCTAAGTGCTTAACTGTCAACAGAAAAGCACGTGGTTCACATCCACCAGAAAGATGTGGCAGTCTGCTTCCATAAAGATTTATGGCCTTGGAAACCCTATGGAGCAGTTGGGATCTGTCCCGTAGGGTGGCTCTGAGTCTTACATGGACCATCTCCTCTCCTGCAGGGTCAGTAGACATTTGTGGTTGTGTTTGTTTGTTTGTTTGTTTGGGGCTTTGTAGAAATCCCTGTCTAGGTAGGCAGGAGTCCTGGTGCGGCGCTGTAGGATAAGCACTAGACTGCAAGGTCTGTTTGAAACGCAGGGTTGGTGGTTCAAACTCAGAAACCCAATACTGGGTCGCTATGAGTTGAAACCAATTCGACAGCACTTAACAACCACAACAAGGTTGAAAGTATCTTGCTCTCCTGAGGCCTTGGACTGTCTCCCAAAACTGCGGGATTTTGGAATGCAGGGTAGATAGGATTCTGATGTCACCAGATCACCCCGAAGGAATGTTGGAATGAAGGTTTCCTGACCTGCGTTTGGAGACCAGAGTGAGTTGGGCAGAAGTATGCTTTCTCCAGGCCCCTACACACTCAGCACTCGGTGTCTGTCCCGTAGGTAGAAGAAGGTGCGCACCAATCCGTTCACGTTGATGCCTTATAGAGATGTTTGTGAACGAGGGACTCTTGGACACAGCATGGATGTCCCTCTAGGCTAAGACTGCCTGCACCATCCCACACGGCTCCTTGCAAGAAAATGGGGGTGGCTCAAGCTGCTGACCTTTATAGAAAGGAGAAAATGGCATTACAGGGATGCTGGCTGCCTCCGTCTGGTGGACCCTGCTTCTTCCTCAGACCCATGTGGGCTAGAAATGATCAGAGGCGGTCAGCTAACTGTTCTGAGCCAGCCGATGGGCTGCTGGGGGCCTCAGTGCCGTTTGGTGACAAGACCGTGCCGGCTGCTGCTTCCCCCCTTTGTCTTGGTTTCAGGTTCTGCTGTTTTGGGGTCACTTGAGCATTTGGAAGATGCTCCCGTTCATACCTGAAGCCTTACCACCCAAAGACTTCACAACTCCCTCCACTCAGTTTAGCAAACACGGGCTTCAAGCAGACCCCGGGGATGCAAAGCTGGTTCTAGTTCCTGCCTCTAAGCGAAACGCTGCCATGGGAGCCCAGCCAGACTGGGCTGCTTGGCAGGGGCTCAGAATTCCAATTCTACAGGTGGAGACATCAGCTCCGCCCTGGGCTGTCTCCTGTTGCTCCAGCCCTTTTGCGGATGGTACTCTGTCTTAACCTCATGTTCCCACTGGCTTGGCTTAGGCTGGACCGAGGACAGGGTGGTGGGTGGAGATAGACGAGGTTGCTCATGGGGATCCAGGGAACCCTGCTGGCTGCTGCTCCCCTTGTGCATTCAGTGCCCTCACAGTCAGAGATTGTACTTGCTGCGTGAACTCACAGCTAAAGGACAGGGCATCTGGGAGGGTTTCTCAGAGGAGGGGGCACTGGAACTGGGCTTTAAAGGCTGAGCAGAAACGTGGTGGTACCAATCTTGTGAGTGTGTGGAGGTCCTATGCTTATGTCGATCCTAAGCTGTATGTATAGATCCTATACTGTATGTGTAGATCCTATGCTGTATGTAGAGCCTATGCTATGTTTGGAGATCCTGTGCTGTATGTAGACCCCATGGTGTTCGTGTAGATCCCATGTTACATTTATAAATCCCATGGCACGTGAGCTATGCTGTGTGTAGATCCCATGTTGTGTGGGTAGATCCCATGTTGTATGTGTATATCATGCTGTATATAGATCCCATGATGCATATGTAGATCCCTTACCATGTGTGTGCATGCATGTGCTGTGCTGTGTAGATCCCATGTTGTGGGCAGATCTCATACTGTGTGGGTCAATCCCATGCTGTGTGGGTAAATCCCATGCTGTATGTCGATCCTATGCATATATCCCATGCTGTATGTAGATCACATGTTGTGTATATGTCCCATACCGTGTGTAGATCCCATGTTGTGTGCAGATACCATGCTGTGTATGTAATTCCTATGTCATGTGTAAATCCTATGTTGTGTATATATCCTATGCTGTATGTAGATCCCATGCTGTGTATGTAGATCCTATGCCATGTGTAAATCCTATGCTTCATATATATATCCAATGCTGTGTGTAGATCCCATGTTGTATGTAGATCCCATGATGTGTATGTAGATCCTGTGATGTGTGTGTTGAATGGGAGGAAAGTTGCTCAGAGAACCGACAGCAGGCTTTGAGGCAGCTCCTGCCCACCCAGGTAATTAACAAGAACCTGCCCACACTCATTGCAGTGGCCCTGACGCAAGCTCAGGACATCGTTATCACTATGTTTGACTGACACCCCGCCCCTGTCCTCCTTTAGTGGCCTCTTCACAGGCACTGGACCTGACCTCACCTGCTTGAATCCACCCAAACACCTAAACCACAAAAACAGACCAGTTGCTGTCAAGTCGATTCCAACTTATGGCAACCCAATGTGTGTCAGAGCTGGATTCCATAGGGTTTCCAATGGCTTATTTCTCAGCAGGATTACCAGGCCTTTCTTCCGAGGTACCTCCAAGTGGACTCAAACTTCCAACTTTTTGGTTAGCAGTCGAACGCATTGACTGTTTGCTCCCCATCCAAACACACATCCCTACTAAACCCGTAGTGGGCCCTCAGACCTTAAACTGAGCCTCCCAACCCATGGGCTGAGCACTGCAGGATGGGACCAGGGCAGTGCCATGGTTCCCTCCAGAACAAGTGGGTTCATCAGGGCTGGGACATGGACACAGTTGGGCTACATTGGTTGAAGTACGATCTAGCTCAGAGTGTCCCACCATTCTCCTCTCCCACATTCCCACCCAGACTCTCCTTGTCTCTAGATATCGGGACAAACAGTAGGTGGCAGGATCGGGGTGTTTCAGGATTCAGTGGAGCCGAAGAAGAGACGGGTGTTCCCATTGCTTCCACCCGGCTCTTGGCAAGCACAGCAAATGAGCCAGAGGTCTCTCTCTAAAAACCAGAATAAAGTCAAACACAGGCATTTCATCTCCTTAGGAAACTGCTTGGGCAGTGCCTGGGGGCTGTGTGCCTGGCTCTGCAGGATGAATCATCGGGGACCCGGCCGGGGTCAGGTCACAGGCTTTGAGGCAAAAGACCGCATTCCAGTCCCTGTTCCATCTGTGACTCGGGACTAGTCCAGGCTGAGCACCGGGCAGTCGGGGAAGCCACAGTCAGCATCCGGGCTGGGTGAGGACGCTGGCTTTATTGTTCACTTGCTGATCCTTGGGAAATCTCATCCCCAAGTTGTGCCTCAGTTTCCTTGTCTACAAAATGAGAAGGTTGGACTCTTAGGGGTTCCGAAGAGAGGACAGGTTGGACAGGTTGCAGAAGAAGTCGGAGGCCGGTGGCACCTGTGCTCCCCACCTAAAGCCATCAGCAATTCAGCCCCGGGTTTGTGAGGCATGTTCCCCCCAAGGGTCCTGAGCAGACAGGGGTGTGGCTCACAAGCATTGTTACTGAAGTACAAGTCAGTACAGTGTGCACCTCTGCTGCTCATCCTGGCTGTCCATTCAGGCGTTTCTAGGAAAAGCTGGGAGCAGGCTTGGAGATCCAGTCGGAATGAGCTGTATTAGAAGTGAAGGTGTACAGAGAGGTTAAGTCACCAGTGTAGGCTCACACAGCAAACAAGGAGCAGGGCGGGGGTCTCCTTATTCCCCCTTTGCTCTTTTGTATCCTGGCACAACGTCACCTATGCACTCCTCTCAGGCACACATGTTTGGGGATCCAGATAAAACAGAAGCTCCAGCCCTTCGGTGGTTTATCTGCTTTGGCTCCATGTCCAGGCCCTGTGCTTGTCACATTGCCCTGCGTCCGTCCCCTCTTAGCCATGTTTCTTTTATGGGTCATGTTTCAGGTGTGGTATCTGAAAATACCTTTGTCAGTGCCAGGGTCACCTAGATTTGCTCCTCAAAGTTGTGCAGCTAAACGAGCCTTCAGGAAGGGAGGAGAATGAACCCCAGGAGGAAGTTTCTCTGCTGGCCACACTCATGGCCTCCTAGATGCTCTGGGAGCAGCTTGCTGGCCATGTGGGCTCATGGGGAGGCAGGATATCAGACCAGATCATCGGGGGAATCGACCAATGAAGTCAGTAAAGTCCTGACTCATGAACTGTCCCCCCAGGACTGGGGAACACCTGGCATTTCATTTCTGACTGGACCAGCTGATTGGGCAAAGTCAGCCTGGCCAGTGAGCTTTGGGTTTCCCTGCCCTGTGTCAGAAGGGGCGAGAGAAAAATGCAGTAATTGTCTCTTCAGTAGCTGAACCATTAAGAATGAACTGCTGTTCCTATAGAAACCTTTTTGTAGTACCCCCCACCCCATCCCTCTGTGCCTCTTATTTTAAAAAAAAAAAAAAAAAAAGGTGGATTGTGTCGTTCTGGAGAGAGGCAGAGGCAGCCTCAAAATCACACGGGTGGTGTTAAGGAATCCTTGACAGTTTCTCTTTGTCATTGGTTTGCTTCCTTTCCTTCATATCAGTACAAGGGGTACCACATTACAGCTCTCATGTCAAAGCTAGACAGCTGTCTGTTTTTGTTAAGTTTTGTTAAAACGCAGTCACGCTCATTCGTTAGAATGCTGTTTAAAACTGCTTCCTAGACTCATACCCAGAGAGCTAAAAGTCTTGACTGTCTAGTCCTTACAGAAAAACAGGACACGGGAAAACCCACCCACTGCCCTCCCAACTCACAGCGACTGCAGGACACAGTAGAACTGTCCATTAGGGCTTCCAAGGCTGTAAATCTTGTTGGTAACTGCCCACCACATCCTTCTTCCATAGAGTGCCTGTGGGGTTTGAACACTTGGCCTTTTGCTTAGCAGCCAAGTGCTTAGCCACTGAGCCACCAGGGTGCTCAAGAAATGGCAAAGCTGTCAGAAAGTTTGCTGAACCCTGAGATGGTGTGTTTTTAAAAATGTTTTATTGTGAATTATGTGGTAGTTTACATGGGAGAACATTAGCTTTACATTCATCCTATCGTATATCATTTCATTGCCGTGGTTACAATCCCCTCCATGCATCATCAGCCAACCAAAAGCTATACCCTGCAAGCCTGCCCCCCAGTCGTCAGCACACAGCCCCTCTCCCTGTCTGTGTCTAAAGTTCCCAGCTGCTCCATCTCTCCACGTCATCGTCTCTGCCTCCATCTCAGGCATCACTGCTTCTCTGGGTAGGGTCCTGCTCTCAGCTCTTCTCCCTTGATGGTCCCAGGGACCTCCGCTCCTGGACTGAAAAGCCAGTCACTCCCCTGAGATCATTTTTGTGAGTTCCAGTCAAGTCCTTTCTTCCATTCATTGAATGGAAAGGTCCGTGCCCACCCATCCCAGAAGCCCATGCCCTTGGTGAATGATGATCCCTACTTCTAGGAGATGATGGTTCTCAGCCCTTGAGGGTATGGACGATTTGAAGCACAAACTGTGGGATCATTATGATGTCGACCAGTTAAGACCCTTAGTTCCTGGAGACTTTAGGGTCTCACCGGAAGGACTTCAGGACTTAGCTGACACCATGCCCGACTCCTACCCCCTATCCTAAGGGGTTCTGTACATGGCCAGGAGCCTCTGAGATATTTATATCTCTCTCCTCTTTTCAAGGATTTTGAATCCTCTATGGTATGACATACTTAAAAAGCAATGTTCTGAGCCCTTCTAGCAGGGAACTGGGACAGGGGGAGGGGGTGACAAGGGGCATGGAGCTGACCTGCCAGTTTGATGGTCCCTCCCTCGTCTCCCGTGTCCCGCAGAGCCTCCCCATCTAGGCCTGTTTTTGTGCACATCATCATGGTTTGTTACTTCCAGTACCTTCTGCCTTCTGAGCCTTCTTATCCAACTCCATTTCTGCCCTGTAACTGGGAGCTCTCTCACCATCCTGCTCCTCGGCAAGGACGTGTGTGTGTGTGTGTGTGTGTGTGTGTGTGTGTGTGTATGTCTCCAAGGGCCACTAACAAATGACACCCTTTTGGGACTTCAAGCAGCCAAAGAAAGTTCTCTCACAGAATGATTCCTCCCCAGAACTGTGCTCCCTGAAGGCACTGAAGGATGATCCTATCTGGGGTCTTCCAGCTTCCGGTCAGCCCAGGCGCTCGTCAGCTCTGGCTGTCCAATTTCAATCTCTGCCTTCATCTTTTCCTAGGCCTCTTTCTTCTGTCTGCCTGTGTCTCTGTTTACTTCTAAGGACACTTGTTATAAAGATTAGGGCCCACCTCGTTCCACTGTGTCCTCCTGTGACCTTAAGTAATGGTGTGGCTGCTGTGTGCCATCAAATTGATGTCGAATCATAGCGACCTAAAGGACAGAGGAAAACTACGCCATAGGGTTTCGAGTCTTGGTGTGGTGCTGTAGGGTAAGAACTGGACTGCTAATGATGAGGCCGGCGGTTCAAACCCACCAGCTGCTTCTGAACCGACTTGACAGCATGAAACCACAGTCCTTAGAGAAGCCGACCGTTATATCTTTCTCCGGTGGATTTGGGATTTGGGATGGCAGCGATAACATATCTTCCCTAATCCTGGTGCTCCGTTAACCTAGAGTGAGCCTTACGCCACTATGTGGGATAAACAGTGTTCTACTTTCTGTGAAATCTCTGAGTCTGTTTAGAAAACAAGAGAACAAGACTAGGGCATTGATTTGTAGACAGTGCGGTGCATTTGGTTACAACATCAGATGGCAGATGTAAAGGGCTGAGCATACACGTTACAAATCAAAAAACCCCATTCCGCTGGAGTTATTCCAACTCATAGCAACCCTGTAAGACAGAATTGGACTGGACCCATAGGATTTCTGAGGCTGTAAATCTTCACAGAAGAGGCCCGGTGTAGCGCTGTAGGTTAATGCGCCAGACTGCAAAGCCGTTTGAACTGCAAGGTTGGCGGTTCAAGCTCACCAACCGCCAACCCTATTCGGGGTTGCTGTGGGTCGGAACTGACTCATGGCACTTCACAACAATAAATCTTCACAGAAGAGTCGTGGTGGCATGATAGTTAAGCACGCAGCTGCTTACTGGAAAGTTGGACCCCACCAGCCTCTCCATAAGAGAAAAGCTGACTGGCTGCTCCAACGTAAAGATTTCAGTCTAGGAAACCCTATGGGACAGTTCTCCACTGTCTCATGAGGAGAATCCCTACACAGAGTCCCTATGAGTCAGACTCTCCCCCCACACAACATCAAAGCTTATGGAACCAGACTGCCACAATTTTCTCTGGCAGAGTAGCTGGTGGGCTCGAACTGCTGACCTTTTGGTTGTGCACACAACCACTGCGCCACTAGGGCTCCTTTATAAGTTACGAGGGGCCTTTGGTTCCCAGAGGACAGGAGACATCCTGAGCATGCTTGGATGACATCATTTGTACTTGTGGCATTTTGTTCATTTTCCTCAACTCCCCTTCCCCCCACAGCTGAGCGGAGACCCTGATGGTGCGGGCCATTATGGTGCCTGGCTGTTAACTGAAAGGTTGGCTGTTCAAGTCCATCCACAGGCACCTCACAAGAAAGGCCTGGTGATCTGCGTCCCTAAATACCAGCCATTACAAATACTATAGAGCACAGTTCTACTCCGACACACCTATGAGGCTAACATGGGTCAGTCCAGTTGGTAGCATCTGATTTCTTTTTCTCAGTTGAGCATGTTGTCAATCCTGTAATCTTGTGGCTTTGGGTTTTTTTTTTGTCTTTTTTTGAAAATTTTATGTTTTGTTGTGAATTATGTGATAGTTTACATGGGAGAACATTAGTTTTACATTCATCCTATTGTATATCGTTTCATTGTCATGGTTACAATCCCCTCCATGCATCATCAACCAACCAAAGGGTATACACTACAAGCCTGCCCCCCAGTCATCAGCACACAACCCCTCTCCCTCTCTGTGTCTAAAGCCCCCAGCTGCTCTGTCTCTCCACATCATCGTCTCTGCCTCCATCTCAGGCATCACTGCTTCTCTGGGTAGGGTCCCGCTCTCCGCTCTTCTCCCTTGATGGTCCTAGGGACCTTCGCTCCTGGACTGCAAAGTTAATCACTCCCCTCCTTGCTACAAAACATCTACCTTTACATTTCCAACCCTCACAATCAGTCCTAATAACAATTATTCACTATTGCACCACAAAGAGACCTAGCCGCATTTCCTTTCATCAGCCCCTGTGGCTTTGGTTTTATCATCTCCATGACACTAAGTTTATAAAACCAGATTCTAACTCATAGCAACCCTGTCTAGGGTTTCCGAGGCTGTTAATTGTTGATGAGAGCAGAAAAAGGACATATTTTTCCCGAGGATCCGTTGGTGGGTTTGACCTTCCGATCTTGCGGTTAGCAGTCCAGTGTTTATCCTGCAGCAGTGTTGTTGTTAAGTGTCATCAAGTCAGGTCTGAATCATAGGGACCCTGTGTAGGGTATCCGAGGAGTGGTGGGTGGGTTTGAACCACCGACCTTATAGTCAGCAGTCCAGTGCTTATCCTGTAATGCCATAGTGATCACCACTAATGGCACCCTTGTGTTTTTTTCTTTTTCTACTCATTTCCATAAAAAGTGAATGAAATCGGCTTACAAGGTTTCAAGAGGGAGTTTAGTTTAAGAGTGTCGGGGAAGAAAGAGTCCCCACTGAATAGTTTTCATCTTGTCTAGATGAGTCTGGTTAAAGGAGATGGGGATAAGATTCTTAGGATTCAATAGTGAGTAATTGTTATCATGACTAATTGTGACTGTCACAATCGTAAAGATAGAAGCTTTGTAACAAAAACAAGGGAGTAGTTAATCTTACAGTCCAGAACCAGAGGACCCTAGGACCATCAAGGGAGAAGACCACAAGCGGAATGCGAGACCTTATCCAGAGAAGCAGTGACACCAGAGATGGAGGCAGAGAGGGGGACATGGACAGAGGGAGCAGCTGAGGACTCTTGATTCATGGGAAGAGAAGGACTGAGAGCTGGAAGCCAGGAGGCAGACTTGAAGAATGTGCCCTTTAGTGGTGTGAATTATTATATATGCCTGAGTGTTTTTTAAAAAAGAGCTAAAGTGAATAGAGAGAAATACTGTTAACTGATGTTGCATGGACGGGATTATTATAATCATTGTAATGAAACAGGGTGCATGATTTGTTGAATGTAAAATGGATGATCTGCCTTGTGAACTTTAACTCAATTCACAACAAAAACTTACAAAAAAAAAGAGAATGAAATACAATAAAATGTCCCAGCAATTTCCCAAACATGGAGTATGATAAAGATGGTGGTCTGGCTGGAGAAGTTTCCTTACATTGTGGTGTGGTCATTTCCACATTGGGATGGCTCAGGAAGAACTCCCAATTCAGTTAGTAGATCATGTGGGGTGTCACTGTTGTAACATGCAGAGCATATAGTATCTAAAACTCAAACCACACTTCACTGACATGGAGCCAGTTCTGACTCTTGACAATCCTGTATAGGATTTCCGAGACCGAAGATTGATGAGAGCACAAAGTCTAATCTTTCTATCAAGGATTGGCTGGAGGGTTTGAACTGCTGACCTTGAAGTTAGCTGTCCTGTGCTTATCCTACTGTGCCAAAAATCAGTTGAGTCAGGGACCCTCCTAATTGGTCATGGGTGTTGGAGGTAGGAAGGTAGCCACTGTACCAGCGACTGGGCTATTTAATCTTCAGAGTAACCTGTGGTGGACACTGCCCTCTGTCCCCAGAAAACAGAGGTTGAGTGAGGTTAGGTCCCAAGTGCCAACCTACTGGGCTAGTAAGTGGTAGTACCGGTCATCTAAATGAAGTCTCGGGCAATGGGGTGAGTCTGGGATAGTGGGGACAGTAAGGTGAGATTGAAGGGGCTTAGACTGGGAGAAGAGAAAGGATGGGGAGAGACTTGGCCACTTGGCTGTAGTCTGAGCAGTTGACTTGGAATTGAAGAAGAAAGATGGCCCAAGGCTGAATGATGTTGAGCAAGAAGTCAGCTGATCTTGGGTGTTGGACCTTAACGAGGACGTTCAGTGACCATAGACCATTTTATCTTATCTACTTAACTGACCTAGATGCGGAGATATGACCACTTTGCAGATATGTACACTGAGGCCCGCCTCCCACAGCTAGCGAGCAGCAGGTCTGAGTTCTATTTTGCACTCTGGTTTTCCCAGGCCGCCAGCACTTGTACAAGGCACGCTTCGTTTATGCTCAGAGAAGCTGGGCTGAGCTCTCCCTCTGAGAGGCCAGATGAGTTCGACTCTGATCTCAAACAAAACAGAACTGGATACCTTCCCAATCAAAGTCCAAGGCCGTGGACATCAAGTGGAGGGCAGGGTGAGCCGAGTGCTGGCAGGCCCAGCTTGAGTTCACAGGAGTGTGTGCCATGGAGTGGTATGGCATGGCTTACCTGCAAAGATCTAGCAAGAGTGGGTTTGAGCTTCTTTGTCCCTTTGGTGAAAGGGGAGGATGGCCCCATCTTATCTCGTCCATAGAACATTCACTGAGGACACCCGAGTGTTGGTCCTCATCTTTTCCAGGCCATACCTGGCTCGCCCTCCGTCCGGAGGCACCCACTTGGGTAGCTGAACACGTTGGTATGTTTTCTCCATGTTTTTAAACAGCACATACGCACATGTTTTTAAACAGCACATATGTTTTCTCCATGTTTTTAAACAGCACATCCGCCTTGCTTCACTGTGATGTTTTTTTGTAGGCTCTGATGTCTGACTGCGGAAGGTATGGATTTAGGTCAGCTCTTTGCCTCCTTAACCTCAGACCTTTCCTACCCCCGTCTTCCCAAGACCCTTGCATCATCGTTTTGTTAAGACTAGTAATCAGGGTTCACTCGGTTAGGGTGTGGTCAGTGCTAACCAGACCCTTGTTGTTGTTAAGTGCTGTCGAGTCGGTTCTGACCCATAGCAACCATCTATAGGGTTTCCAAAGAATGACTGATGAGCTTGTACCACTAACCTTGCTGTTCAAATGACCTTGCAGTCCAGTGCATTAACCCTCAGCGCCACACCAGGACTCCATTCAGACCATGGTCATGTCGTAAATGACAAACATTTCAACTTCCCGACACTACTTTTTGGAGTTGAAAATTGTCTTGCTGTTGGTGGTGTATCCGTTCCCCAGCTCTCTGCTACCCTTTTTGACATCTTTGACATTCTTCACCTGTTGTTAGAATGCAGCAGGTAACCTCTTTTAGCTCTCTCTTCTGAAACTTCGTCACTTTCACACCTGAACGTCACCTGGGCTGTCTGGTACCTTCCCTATGATTCCCCTCCCCGTCTCACCTGGGCTGGATTTCCTCTTTTCTGTCTTCCGGAACTTTTGGGTTCATCATTCATCTCTTTCCTGGGAAAGAATAATGCTGGTGGTACCTTTTCTGAGAATGTTCACATGGGAAAACGAATCTGTTCTTCCTTCATTCTTAGTTCTTAGATGAGCCGGACATCAAACTCAGTCTTCTCATCATTTCCCTTCCATTTTGAAGGCCTTGTTCCATGTTTTCTGGCTTCTGCAATTGCTGTTGAGAAGTCAGAAGTCATTCGTGATTCTCTATGGGTGGTCTGTTTTGTTTTCTTTTCCCTCTGGAAATTTATGTTGTTGTTAAGTGCCATCAAGTCGGTTCTGACCCATAGCAACCCTGTATAAGGTGTCCTAGGAACGGCTGGTGAGCTTGAACTGCCAACTGTGAGGTTCAAAACAACTTTGCAGTCCAGCACATCAACCCACAGCACCACACCAGGACTCATGGAAATTTATAGGACCCTGTTTTGTCTTCAGTGCCCTGAGACTTCAAGGTCCCCTGCCTTGTTGCTAGTCTCTTCATCTCTTAGACTAAGCTAGTCTCTTCATCTCTTAGACTTAGACCAGTCCATCTGGACACTGTGCCCTTCAGTTTCTAGGCATTTTTAGTATTATTCCATTATGAGTTTACACTCCATGGTTTTCTCTGACCTTTGACAACTTATGCTATTTGGATATTGGTCTTCTTGGGCTAACCTTGTTGCTGTTTATCTCTTTATTTTTCACCCCCCCCCCTTTTTTTTTGGTAAAGCTTTTATTGTGAATTGAGTGATAGTTTATATGGGAGAACATTGGTTTGCACTCATCCTATTGTATTTCATTTCACTACAATGATTACAATCTCCTCCGTGCAACATCATTCAACAATATTTGCTTCTATTCTCTGTTTGTTTGTTTGATGTACACAAAAACACTCAGGAATATATAATCATTTAAACAACCAAAGGGTACATTCTGCAAGCCTGCCTCCTGGCCACCAGCACACAGCCTTTCTCTTTCCATGAGTCTAGAGTCCTCAGCTGCTCTCTCTCTCTCCACGTCCTTCCTCATCTCTGCCTCCATCTCCGGTGTCGCTGCTTCTCTGGATAGGGTCCCACATTCTGCTCATGCTTTTCTCCCTTGATGTTGTTAGGGTCCTCTGTTCCTGGAATGTAAGATTAACTACTCCCCCCGTTTGGTTTCAAAATGTCTACCTTTACAGTTGTGACAATCGCAACTAGTCATGATAACAGTTACTCACTACTGACTCTAAAAAATCGTATCCCCATCTTCTTTCACCAGACCCATCTAGACAAGATGAAAATTATTCAGTGAGGATTCTACCTTCCCCTACACACTCGGAAACTAAAATTCCTCTTGAAAACTTGTAAACCAGCTACTTCATGCCTTTATAGCCTCCCATTTTAGGTAACCAGTGTCTAAGTTGCCCTTCCTTATCAACCATGTGTACAGAGGGGATAAAATTGGTCCTTGATGTGAAGACTCCTTCCCTCTCAGTTGGTATAGGTCAAGTTCATCAAATTTTATATTTTCTGTCCCTTTTGAGTTTTGCTCTACTTTCTGGGACATATCATCAACTTTGCCTTCTGAATTTTAATCACGTTTTTCATTGGTAAGAGCTCTTCCTTCATCTTTAGAAGAACCTGCTCTGTCTCTTGTCTCTTGTCTCACACACCCAGGACATGAACTCTGGGTAGTGGCACACAGGCTGCACCATGGTGGGACTTGGAAAGGCAGTTGGCACAGTGGTTGAAAAGCCTAAACACTGGAGCTACGTCGCCTGGTTCAAATCCCTTACTTGCTTTGTGACTCTGGGAAAGTTACTTAACTTCTCTGTTTTTCGAGTACCTCATGTGCAAAGTGAGAGTAATCATATTGATACCTGTCTTCAAGAGATGCTTAAAACAAGGAAAGCTTACAGCTGTGCCAGGCACACCCTACTCTCCTTCCTCTCTGCATGGCTTTGTCTCGTCTTCATCTACATCTGTTTTAGTCTACGAATTTCATGTTAGAGATTTCTTTCTTTAGCTATTGCGTAATCGCTGCTTGTCTTCATATATTTAAGAGTTGGGTTCTGAAAGGTGCATTTGAATCTCTGAGTTCAGGGGCTGGGGGCTGCTTGGTTTTCTGGAAACTTCTCTGATGAATGCCCTATTGGGCTGTGTCTTGAGGAAGCCCTGTCCCCTGTATCTTAGCTCTTTCCTCCTGGGCTGACCAGTTTGCCCATGGAGAGTTACAGTCTCTTGTCTGGAGGGCGATGCCAGGCTGCTGGGAGTCTGGGAGCTGAGAGGGAGAAGAGGGATGGACAGGGGATGTCTCTGTTCCAATAGGCATAAAATCACTGAATCCCCTGTTCCCAGTACAATTGCCACCCTCACTGTTGTGCTCTCTTAGACAATAAGCTCCCGTCTCCTGCCAAGTGGGGGAGGGACAGTCACACAGCTGGCAGGCGTGGGGGGCGGGAAGGGGGCTTCAACGGGTCCTGCCATCTAATCCTCTTAAAGCGTCCATCCATCCCAACCCTGTTCCCGGAGACACCTGTCACCACTCATTGCTGGACCACTGGGACTTTGGGTTTGTAAACTGGATTGGTTCTCATCTTTCCCCCAAACCACTGAGGATGGATCTTGATTTCCTGAGCCCGCCTACTCAGTTGCTTGTCCATCTGCACCCAGAAGTTTGCTGCCATTTCCCCCTTCTCCTCTTCCCCCCCATGTACACACACACACACACACACACACAGAATCCCTTTGCTCTCAGATTTAGCAGTGTTTTGAAAGGGACTGGAATTGTGTTGGGTCCACTGTCCTCTTGTAAGCAGATTTCTTGCCTTTCCATGGGTTCTGAGCCAGTGGGCCTAGCTGTTCACCCTGGGGCTGGAGGCTGGACAGTGGGCTTTGTGGTCAGCCTTGCTCTGAACGTTAAAGTCTGACCTGTTTGCTGGCTTAACAATACCAGTTGGTTCAATTTTAACTGTTTTTTTAAACTCCTGCTGAATACAGTTACCAGGGGACACGAGGGAAACTGTAGAGGGGATGTTGATCTCTTTGGGGTTCCCTGGGAGACCCCAGCTGCAGAGGTAGAGGGAGTTCTATGACCCAGCTCCACACCAGGACCCTCCCCAGGCCTCAGATCCCTGGCCATAGGGGTCAAAGCTCTCCGACACTTGGCTGGTGGAATTTCAATCTGACACCCGGCATGAACCATTGTAAATTTGCTGTTGTTGTTTATTGTTGTTTTCAGGTCAAAGCCTGCTGTGTGTACGTGTGTACGTGTGTACGTGTGTACGTGTGTACACAGGCACCTCGGGAAACAGAAACCAAGCTGCTTAAGGAATCGGGTGTTTGGTTTCTACACTGTTGGGGGTTGCAGCCCTGTTGCTAGCTTTTATAAAACCTTCCCAAGCTCTAAGCCACAGGCTACCTTGACTGGGCTTTTAAAGGGAACCTGTTCTTCATGCCTACATTAAGGATTATCCTGCTAGCGTCTCCATCAGGAACTGCTATGGTGACTTGAGTTGATCTTCTAGATTTTTCCGTGGGTCAGGTTATCTGGGAGAAGAGAACATTGTGAAACAGACTTTGCATGTTCCAATAAAGACGGAATCAGTACATGATCTTCCAGAACTCTGAAATGCCGCCTCTCTCAACAGCAGCCCTTGTCAAATAAACACAGTTAATCAATAAGAACAGAGTCAAAGAAAGGGGAGTCTGCTTGGGCCCCTGTGGAAAGCGAAGGTGTTGGAAGCCAGGCCCAGGTTTGAATTTGGCTCCTTCACTGTGTAACTGTGAACTACAGACAAGTTAGGTGAGCATATGGAATTTGGGTCTCTTCTGTCTGAAGAGCCCTGTGGCACAATGGGTTCAGCATTGGGCTGTTTATTGAACGATCGGAAGGCCAAACCCACCATCTTGCTCCTTGGGAGAAAGATGAAGCTTTCTGCTCCTGTAAAGATTTACAGCTCCAGAAACCCCACGGAACAGTTTCACCCTGCTCAGCAGCTTCGTTACGAGTCGGAACTGAAGGCAATGGGTTTAATAATATTTAAAATATGATTTCATATTTAATAGTAACGATGTCCTCACAGGGGTGTTTGGAGGCTTAAACGAAGTAGTGAATGTTAAGATTTAAGATGTTGAGAGTACCCAGTAGAAAGCCATACAGAGTACAGGATAGGAGTCCTGGGTCCCTGGGTAATGCATACAGTTAGGTGCACAGTTGCTAACTGAAAGGTTTGAGGTTCGAATCCACCCAGAGGTGCCTCATAAGAAAGGCCTGGCAGTCTACTTCTGAAGAGTCAGCCTTTGAGACCCCTTGGCACACAGCCCTACTCAGACACACATGGGCTCCCCGTCAGGTGGAATCAGCGGGACAGCAAATGGCGGTAGTAGTAGGTAGGACCTTGTAGTGGGTTAGCTGGCATTCCCTTAGCTATTTAAGTCCACCTGCTGTTGTCAAGTTCTGACCCATAGCGACCCTGTATAGGGTTTTCTAGGAGCGGCTGGTAAGCTTGAACCGCTGACCTTGTTATTCAAATCGACTTTGCAGCCCAGCGCCTTAACCCACACGCCACACCAGGACTCCTGGGAACTCAGAATGTGACCTTCTTTGCGGTGGCCTCTCTAAATGTAGTTTAGATCAAGATAGAGATGAGATTACGCTGGATTGGGGTGAGTTCTACGTCCAGTGAGAGTGTCCTTCTAAGAGATGGGTAAGAGACAGAGTGGGTGAAGGCCTTGTGACATCGCAGGCTGAGACCGGAGTGATGTGTCTTCAAGCCAAGGATTCTGGAGCCATCAAATGCTGGGAGAGGTCAGGAAGGGTCTTCCCCGAGGGCCTCTGAACGGAGCCTGGCTCTTGGTTGTATACTTCCAGCTTCCAGACCTGAGAGAGGATAAATATTGTTGGTTTAAGTTGACCACTTTGTGGGAATTCATTATAGCACCCACAGGAAACGAATTCAGGTCTTCTCTTCATTTGCTATGTTTTTAAGCTTTTAATTGTGAATTAGTGAAGGGTTCAGAACATACCATCAGTTTTACATTCAACAAATCTTGCACATCATTTCGTCTCAGTGATTCCAGCCTCCTCCAGGTAGCATCATGTATCCCACTTCCTCTGTGTGTTTCTTTTTCCATTGCTCCTGTCCCAACTCTTCAGAGCTTGTCTTTAGGTTAATGCTACCCTTTTGATCTTGATTGTATGGCATGCATACTTCGCTCATGGTGTTGTCTGCACTATGGACCTATCTATTGCTTAGCTGAAATTAGAGCCTTAGGGATGAGTTCAGTTCCAACCTTGAAGGGTGACCAGGGCTGTAGTCTTGAAATTTCACCAGTTTTTATCCAACCAGAAAGCCTGGTCTCTTTTTTTAAATGTAATTTTGAGTTTTGTTCCACATTTTCTTCAACCTTCTAATGTGATCCCTTTCAGAGCGGTTGGTATTGTTAGCCAGGCACCATCTAGTTCTTCTGGTCTCAGAGTTCTAGAGACTGATGGTCATGTGCCCCATGGTTCATTGGACTAATTGGAATATACAGGACTTTTGAATAAGTGTTCTCTTTTCTTTCTTTCTTTTTTTTTTTTTTAATATGGTGGTTCATATTTTGGTAGAGGCTCAACTGAATGAGATGAAGGAATGAATGAGTCAGTGTTTGTGGATTGTATACTCAGTCCTGTATACTGAATACACATTAGGCCTGGTGTCTACACTCAGGGATCATGGTGTGGAGATCACGTGGTAGCAGCTGGTTAGCACTAAGTGAGTTGTTTAACCTTGGACCTGGAATTCTTTGGAAATGGTTGAATTTATTGGGTTTGCATGGGTGCAGCAAGGTATCAGACATCAGGACCTGTGGAGATTGGCAGAGATGGCCCTCCGCTGGGTGAGTGAGGAGGTATGTGTGAGACATTGTGACCAGGAAGGTGCTGGGAATGTTCAAGAAAACAATTGGTCTAGCCTGAGTGAGCAGAAGGCCCCCAGAGGGTCAGCCCATTCCTACTTCCATGACTGAGACTCACACCAGCCCTATAGGACAGAGAACAGCCCCATACAGTTCCCGAGACTGTGATCTCTACAGAAGGAAGCTACCTCATCTGTTTCCTGTGAATTGGCTGGTGGATTCCAACCACCAGCCTTTGAATTAGCAGCCCAGTGCTTAACCACGGCACTACCAAGACTCCTCACAAGGGTTTGGGGTCCTTGTAATTAACAATGGGACCTTTTGGGGTCATTTTCTTTGTGCAGCTGTTTTACCCCTGAGACATGGGGGCCAGCTTTGCTCAGTATGTGAGTGTTGGGGCGGGGTGAACACTTCTTATCATCAGCTCAGAGTGGTCTTCCTTGAGGGAGGATGTCCCACACGCTGCAGGAAGATTAACATCATCTCTGATGCTGTTGTGATTAAGTGCTGTCGAGTCAGTTCCAACTCACAGAGACCCTGTATAGGGTTTCCAGGGAGCGGCTGGTGGGTTTATCATTGCTTCTCCTACTGCTCCATACCAGGACTTCTATATCCCTGATGGATCCCATGAAATGCCAGCCACGGGACAATCAAAGCTCTTGCTTCATTTCCATGTGGAGGTGGTGCCACCCAGGAGAGAACCATGAGGATGAGATGTCTGGGCTGTTCTGAAGAGCTCTGTCCACCCTGGTACACGACGGAACCGTGGCTGCTACGTGTGCTCCTTAATTAGAAGACCCTTTGTTAGAAAGCTCGAGCATTGATTCTCTTGGACAGTCTGTGGTGATGTAAGAGTGCCCTGAGAATGGTGCCTATTGTACCCGGGGCTGGTGGTGTTGGGAGGGTTCAGCACAGTGATGTGACCGTGTGTGACCCTTCCAGATGACTCCCTGAGAAAAGACATCATGGATCGGGTGCAGACGCTGCAACTGTATTTCTGTTTCCCTAAGTGTTGTGTTTTCTCTTCAGATCAAACTGACCAAGGCCTTTCTGGATCATCAGCTAACTTTATGCACCAAATATTTACTGAGAGCCTGTTTGATGCCAGGCACCCTCCCAGGCACCAGGACGATAGACCTGACCTGACTATATTGGGGACAAAGGTGACAGTTAGTACTTGTTGCCTTCAGGGTAAAACGATGAGCTGAAGCAGAGACTATAAAGAGCGAGTGTGACTAGGGGGCTTGGGTCAGGTGAGGCACCATGGAAGGTGTTTGGGAGAAGGCGACGTTTTAAGTTAACTTGAGAGGAAGTCGGAGGGAGCCGGAGTCCTTTTGCAGCGCTGTTGGATCAGCACTGGACTGCTAACCACAAGGTTCAAACCCACCAGCCACTTCTTGGAAACCACAGGGTCATTATGAGTCAGAACCGAACAACCGTAACAATGGGAGAAAGACAAATGGGAGGCGCAGGAGGCAGGAGACCTCTGCCCGACCCCGGAGTTGATCGGAGGGAAGACATTTACCTATTCTAGCATCACCAGCCACCCTGGGCAAATTAGTTCACCTTTCTGAGTTTCTGATTTATAAGGTGGGGGTGAACAGTGGTGGCCACATAAGATTACTAAATAAAAGGATGTCTTGGTGTGGCACCGTAAGATCAGCACTGGATTGCTAACTGCAAGATAGGCAGTTCAAACCCTCCAGCCGCTCCTCAGAAACCCTATACAGGGTCACTATGTGTCAGAACCGACTCTACGGCACTTAACAACAACAACAGCAACACATGAAGCTTCACGCCTGTTTGCCAGCCCCAACCTCCCAGTCATCCATTGCTGACCTCCCAGTCACCATTGTGACTTTTGTAGTAGTGGTTGTTGTTAGGTGCCTTTAACAAGGTTCTGACTCATAGTGACCCTATCCGTGTACAACAGAACAAATCATTGCCCAGTCTTGTGCCATCCTCATAACTGGCCTTATGTTTGAGCCACGGTGCCAGCTACTGTGTTGATCCATCTTGCTGGGGGTTCTTCCCCCTTTTCACTGACTCATCACTTTACAAGGGACTGGTCCCTCCTGATACCATGTCCAAAGAACGAGAGACAAAGTGTCACCATTCTCCCTTCTAAGGGCCATTCGGGTTGTACTTCTTCCAAGACAGATTTCTCCATTCTTCTGTCTGCCCAGTCTATATCCAATATTCTTCCTCATCACTATAATTCAAAGGCCTCAGTTCTTCTCCCATCTTCCTTTTCCATTGTTCAGCTTTCGCATTCATATGAAGCAGTTGAGAAGCACACGTCTTTGGTGAGGCACACCGAAGTCTTCAAAGATGTGTTTGACATGCCCGATGCAGTACGTGGTTTGTTAGATAGATAGTGTGTTTATGTGTTGTCTTTACTCTCATTGATGTTCATTTCTTTCTAAAGTGCTTTGTTGATGTTGTTGTTGTTAAGTGTCATTGAGTTGGTTCCGACTCATAGCGACCCTGTATAGGGTTTCTAAGGAGCAACTGGTGGGTTTGAACTGCTGATCTTGGGATTCGAAGTCTGGTGTTGATCCTACAGCGCCACATCAGTGTCCCTTTGTTGGTGGTAGACCTGAAGTTCTTAGAGCTGTCCTTATGTAACCAATGGGAACCAAGTCAGATATGGTGGCACTTCCCCGTCAGGGGACCTGGGAGACAGGAATTAAACTAGAGGACCAGAGCTTATGACTTTGTATACCTGGTGCAGGGACATTAGGATCCTCTGTTGCGCGGGACCGCATGTGCTTCTGGAATCCTCTTCAGGTGCTGCGGACATGCTACCTGACCAGCTCTTTAGACCTCTAGTGGGTTGAGATCTCGAGTTATCAGAGGATAATTGAGGCTACCAGCTGGGGCAGTTAGTTCTGGGTGGGTCTCAGAACGGGTGTGGAACTGAAAGTGAAGGCAAGAGGGAGGGCGGGCAGGGTGCACCCTTCGAGAGTGTTTTTTTTTTTATATAATATTTTATTGTGAATTATGTGATAGTTTACATGGGAGAACATTGGTTTTACATTCATTCTATCGTATATATTGTCTCATTGCCATGGTTACAATCCCCTCCATGCAATCCTTCCCCCGTACCCCCCAGGTCTTCAGCACACAGTCGCTCTCCCTCTCTGGATCTAAAGTCTCCAGCTGCTCCATCGCTCCACGTCATCATCTCTGGCTCCATTTCAGGCATTACTGCTTCTCTGGGTAGGGTTCCTGTCTCTGCTCTTCTCCCTTGATGGTCCTAGGGACCTCCACTCCCAGACTGAAAAGCCAATCACTCCCCTCCTTGCTATAAAACGTCCACCTTCACATTTCCAACCCTCACAATCAGTCCTGATAACAATTATTCACTATTGTATCACAAGAGACCTGTCTGCATTTCATTGCATCAGCCCCGCTTAGACAGATTGAATACTACTCACTGGAGATTCTACCTTCCTCCAGGCCCTCTGGATTTAGGTTCCCTCTTGAAAGCCTTGTAAGCCAGTCACTTCTTGCCTTTGTAGCCCCCCACCCCCCATTTTGGATAGCCAATGTCCAAGTTGCCCATCCCTGTCTACTCTGTGTGTGGAAGGCGGTGGGAATGATTCTTGCTGTAAGGACTTGTTCCCTCTTTTGAGCTACTGCTTCCATAGGTGTAGGTCAAGTCCATCAAATTGTATGTGAATACTTTTTTTTTTTCCTCTTCTTTTTACTTCTGGTTGAGCTCTGATCATCCAGTCATTGAAGCCAGGACAAGTGGGTATTATCTGCAAGTGTGGGTGTTCCTATACATATGCCCTCTCTTCTTATCAGCTGGACGCTTCACTATCCACTCTAGTCCTCTGTGGTTATGTCTGTGACTCTGGGCCTAAGAGTCCCTAGGTTTTGCCACACTGCTGGCCAACCAGGTCTTCACCTGGGTTCACAGAAGTCTATTGAATGTTGTAGGGCTTAGCTCACTGCTTCATTGCTGTTTTTCCCTCACTTCCCCTTATCAGTGTCGAGCATGGTCACCAATCAGAGCGTGTATTCCCGTTGAGTCTTAGTCTTGGAAGGGGGTTTGCACTGAGGAGACCCGACCACTTGCCTTGATGTTTCCTGGGCAAGCATGTTGTTTGTTCTTGTAGTAACAGTCGTTCTGCCTATGTTGTTTTATATTTTTCCTGTAGGTCTTTCTTTCCAGAAGTATCTTCTGTTCTTCTAGCCACTCCAGGTTGGTCTGGAGAGTGTTGTTTTGTCTGGAATTAGAGCCTTCAGGTGTACACATCACCCCGAGATGTTAACCGTCGAGCCAAGTTGCAGGACGTGTCCTGCCTGTTCGCGCCTCTGTGGTTGGTGGAAAGCAGTACCTACCTTGTTAATAACACATCCCAGCCCTTGGTACGCCATGATGTTATCGTCTGTGGGGATGACCCCCTTCGTTAGTCATCTGGGGCAATTAATGGCTTTGTTTCCAGGTGGTTGGTTATAAGACTACAGTTTTTTTTGGCCACCACCCTAATTCACTGTGCCCTCACTTGTGCCGTTGCTCCTGGTCTCTTCTGTCATGAAGAACGCACTTTTCACACTCCTGGTCATCACTCATTTGAGTGTTTGTCACATACACAGTTCCATCTCCATCCTGTGCCCCCTTGTGCTGGGTGAGGTCCTCCCCACCCCGTACGCCCGTGCTGGGTGAGGGTCTGCAAGGTGGACACACAGTGTCCCATCGAGGGGATGTTCTTAAGCAGCTTCCTCCTGGGTTTCCGGAGCTGATTTCCAAGGAGCACTGCTGAGTGCTAACGCCATCTCGCCTTTGAGGTGCTGTAACGGTTGTGGTAACAAAACACCACAAACCGGGCAGCTTGTAAGAACAGAAGGCTGTTGTCTCAGAGCTCTGGAGGCTGGGAGTCTCCGTCAGGGCATCTGTGTGCTTGTTCCTTCTGGAGACGCTGAGGAGAAGATGCTGTTCTATGCCTCTCTGTTGTTGTCTGGTGGCAGTTGGTGACCCTTGGTGTTCCTCAGATTGTGGCTGTATCACTTCAGTCTCTGCTTCGTCACATGGTGTTTCCCTCTGTCTCTCTGTGCCTCTTCCCTTTTATAAGGACACTGCACGGTGGACTAGGACCCTCCCCGCTCTGATGTCCCCACATGCTACGCTAGCTGACTACAGCTTCAAGGGCTCTGTTTCTGCAGACACTCACACTCATAGGGACCCAGTGTTAGGATTTCAGCATATCTTCTTTGGGAACTCAATTCCATCCCTAAGTGGTGGTATTTCTCGGGATGTATTCTCAGATAAAGGAGCTCTGGTAGTGTAGTGGTTACAAATCGGGCTGTGAACCACACGGTCAGCAGTTCGAAACTACCAGCTGCTCCGTGGGAGAAAGATGAGGCTTTCTGCTCCAATAAAGATTTACAGTTTCAGAAACCCTGTACAGGGTCGCTATGAGTCGGAACCAACTCCATCGCACATAACAACAACAACAACATTCTCAGAAAGATGGAGCATGCATTTGATGGGTCTTGATAAGCAATTGCAGTAAACATTACCCACGGGACCACCATTCCTCTTCGCTTGAGAATTGACTTCTGGATCCCTTCAGACCAGCACCACTTGCATGGAAATCACCCATAAAAATGAACAAAATAGTCTCACTGACGCTTGGGCTTTTTCAGCCCCCGGTCCTGACCTGTGTGAGGACCAGGGAAGTGATCTGGGGAGGGCAGGTGTGAATGCAGCAGGGTCCCACTGTGGCCTGAGTGGGTGAGGCTTTCTGAGGCAGGGAACGGAACGGTGGGACAAGGAGAGGGAAGGAAGGAGATGCCTTGGGTTTAACTGCAGGAACAACCCAAGAAGGAGTTGGTGCCTGGTGAAGGTCACTCAGCTTACAGCCTGAGAGTCTGAGCTCACTGGGACCCTGGCGCTGGCTCATAGTTAATAGGGTGTCTTCAGCCTGCTGGACCCCATTAATCGTCAATAAAGTTGAGCCGAGTAGGGAAAAAAAGTTATGACCTTTCCTGGTATCTTTGGTAACTCCTCTAAGGAAGGTGGTTGTTGTTAAGTGCCGTCGAGTCAGTTATGACCTATAGAAACCCTGTATAGGGTTTCCAAGGAGGGGCTGGTTAGCTTGAAACGCTGACATTGCGTTCAAACCGACTGTACAGTCCAGCGCATTAACCTACCGCAGCACAGCAGGACTTGCTAAGGGAGGTCACTGTTATAGAAGACCACTCCCCTGGAAGCCTCTGGAGACAGGGACCTTGATTTTGTCTGTGTAGACCCACTGTAAAAGGAGCTTTAGTAGCGTAGTGGTTATGAATCGGGCTGCTAACCTCAGAGACAGCAGTTCGAAACTACCAGCTGTTCCGCAGGAGAAAGATGAGGCTTTCTTCTCCTGTAAAGATTTACTGCCTCGGAAACCCTGTGCAGGGTCTTTATGAGTTGGAACCGACTCCACAGCACATCATTACCACCACCAGACCCACTGTAAAGAAACCCAAACCACGCCACTGCCATCAAATCAGTTCTGACTCAGTGTGACCCTGTAGAACTGCCCTCTTATGGTTTCCAAAGCTGTACGTCTTAACAGAAGCCAACCGCCTCATTTTTCTCTCTTGGAGCAGCTCATGGGTTCAAATCATCTAAGACTGATTTGTTCCATTGGGCAGAGCATTGTATACTCGGTGTCCTTTGTCAAGACCACAAGGTACATGTTTCAGTTTGTCTGTCTTTCCTTTAGTTAATCTGCACCCCAGTTCTGAGGTGTCTCGGAATCTGGAATACCTGGATGGAATCCATAGAAGCTCTGGATGATGCAGATGGTTAATGTGTTTGTCTTCTAACTAAAAGACTGGAGGTTCCTGTTTATCCAGAGGTGCTTCAGAAGAAAGACCTGGTAACCTATTTTGGAAAACTCAGCCACTGGACACCCTATGGAGCAAGCTCTACTCGGTCACATGTGGGCTTGTCATGACTCAGCGACTTCTCCCCGTGGGGTCTTGTGCTAACTTGATTCCATCTGTGGAGACCCTATTTCCAAATGTAGTTACAGTCATAAGTATCAGGGCTTAGGATGTAAACCTACTTTAGGTGGGGGGACACAGTTTAACCCCTGACAACAGAATGGCTCACGTCTCTGAGTCCCCTTTCTTCTTTGATCAAAGAGGGATGATAATGCCCACATCTCCAGGATGCTAGGGGTAAAGGTACACATTGAGGTTTCTATCCCCACTGCCAGCTCTGAGACCTTTGTAGGGTTAGATGCACCTTTTCTCTCTTTTTTTAAGGTTTTTATTGTGGATTGAGTGAAAGTTTACAGGGCATCATACACCTTGTTTCATTACAATGATTATAATCCCCTCCATGTACCATCACTGAACAGTATTTCTCTCTATTCATTTTGGCTCTTTAAAAAACAAAA
>NW_006408543.1:12810412-12812509 GCF_000296735.1 Chrysochloris asiatica
AACTGCTGACCTTGTGGTTCGCAGCCCGATTCGTAACCACTACGCTATGGTGGTTAGGAAGGTTTATTTTACTGTTATTGCAAGTTTCCTTCTTTATTACAAAAATCGGGTGTTCTCTGATGTCAGCAAGTGTGAGGGGTCACTTTCCTGTTATTGAGGTTACCAGCTCTTTGCCTGCCGTACCCCTTGTCTTTGGGGTCCCTCGGTGGCTGCATGGTCCCTTGCTCCCCAGAGCCAGTGTGGTCTCCAGGGGTGACAGGTGAGACAGGAGACAAGATTATTGTGGTGAAGACGAGAGACCCCGATGATGCAGGGTGGTTACCCTGGGAAAAGCTGGGCAGTTTTTCAGCCCACCTCAGGGAGCCCTTTCCATCCAAATTCTGCCCAGAGAGTAAACAAGCTCTTGTTTGTATTTGTGGATCTTCGGGGGTCTGAATCCTGTTGTGGGTGATGTGGAAGAAGAGAAAAAGTTAAGAGTGGTTGTTGTTAAGTACCATTGAATCGGTTCTGACTCATAGCAACCCTTATAGGATTTCCAAAGAGCAGCTGGTAGGTTTGAACCATTGACCTTGTGGTCTAGTGCTTATCCTGCAGTGCCACACCAGGTTGGGGGAGCCATAAGGGACATCATGAAAGGTACGAGAGTCTGTGATTCTGTGGCTAGACGCCAGCCTTCATAAGTGTGTACGAGGCTGTGGAGTAACTGGACACATGGCTGGAGGGAGTGTCAAATGGTATAATCACTTTGATAAAGTTTGGCAGTTTCTCAAGTGAAACCTATATAGTCACACAACTCAGCAGTTCCTCTCCTAGGTAGTTCCTTGGAGAAAAGGAATCCTGTCCACCTCTAAACCTATAAGGGACGGTACATAGTAGCTATGTTCACAAGCGCCCCGAACAGGAAACAAACCACCCTTCAACTGGGGACTGGAGCAGAACACGGGAACCTCCAGACAATGGGCTGTTTCTCAGCATGAAGAAGGAAAGAGTGAGAAGCCCATGAACAAACAGATGGCTCTCTGTCACACTGTGTTCAGTGAAAGAAGTCAAGATCCTATCAGCTCTGCAGATGATGATTCCATTTATGTGATTCTGGAAAAGGCAAGATTATCAACCAAAATGCAGGTCCATGGTTGTCAGGGGCTTGGAGTGGGGAAAGGCACAAAGGAACTCTTTAGGGTAATGATCCAGATCTTGTCCTTGGCGGTGGCTGCATGACCGGGTGAATTTCACTGTATGTATAGTTACATCTCAGTAAAGCTGACTTCTAAGGGAGAGAGCAAAGCGGAGCAGGGAATCATCTGTCACCGTCTCTTCAGGACGCTGGCATATCCATTTGAACAGGTCTGCACAAACTGGCCTTTTTGATCCAGCGACAAATGATGTGAAGCCCTTTCTAAAGCCATCTTTGAAATTCTTTCCTCATAAAAACCACAGGAGCCCCACTGAGCAGCGGGCATAGATTGGCCTTGTAAATGAGACTTTACAGACGTCTTTCAAGCCTAGTAAAGTGAGACCTACAGTGGGGAATCAGATGGCCATCCCTTCTCCCCAGCAGGCAGTGAGCCCAGAAAGCGCTCTTTCTGAGAGCAGACGGGCTGGCTGGACTTGGCTCTCTCTGCCTCCTAGAGACCATGGTCTTTCTTCACTCGTACTGGAAAGATGAGATTGAAGAGTGTGGGCCCCGGACTCAGACTGACCTAGGGATGACTCCAGATCAATCTGGCTTCAATTTGGCAGCAATTTTCAGAAAACCCTAAATAATGTTGTATTTCTACCTCATGTCAAAATCTGGATGCAGGCCACCCAAAGCTAATGTGGGAACTGTGTGCTACAGAATCTGTAGGGACCTAAGCTCCTTCCAGGTCATTGCGTTGATACCTTCAAGGGTAGCACTTGACCTCATTACCCAAGATAGCTGCTAGGGCTCCACGCATTACATTAGCATTTCAGGCGGCAGGATGGAGCAAGGGACAATAAGGAGACAGACAGAAAGAGCTTACTTATTCTCCTTTAATAGATATTTGAAGAAACTGCCTGTAGCATTTCTGCTTTTATCTCACTGGCCAGCACTGAATCACATGGTTGCACTTAAGT
>NW_006408543.1:12813689-12829931 GCF_000296735.1 Chrysochloris asiatica
GATTCCTATCATGGCCTTAAGCATAAGCAGCCATTATGAGGATGGTGCAGGACTGGGCGGTGTTTCGTTCTGTTGTAAAAAGGATCGCTATGGGTTGGAACCGACTCGACGGCACCAACAACAACTAATCATGTCTTCTGTCCGTAGTCTCTGGTTATGAATGTCCCACTTGAGTGAGCATTAGGAGAACACCATTTAGAGAGTTCACATTTGGTAGATAGTGAAGAGTCAGACATCCAACATGTATTCCTACAACAGCTGCCTCTGAGCTAGACCCGTGCTACAGAGCTGCACTCCACCACTGGCAGCGGACTCTGCTGTGCGCCCTCAGGGTTCTAAGGCAATGCCGGCTCTTCTTTCCCAGGAAACTGAAGCCCTGAGAAGGTTAGGGACTTTCCCACTGCCCCACAGCCAGTAATGGATGGGTTGATCAGTCCTGAATACTGTATTTTAGAAAGATCAGCACAAGGCTGGTCTCTGCAAGGTGGAGGTTCAAAAGATGTTGCCAATGTCCAACCTCTCCAAACTGCAGTACCACCCACACATCTCTGACAGCAGCAGCAGCTCCTCCCCTCAGTACCCGCCCTCCTGTCTTAGGGTTCTGTAAAACTCGCTGCCAGGTCTCACGGAACTCACCAACCATGGGGGACATGTCTAATGTGGCTGTGGAGGCTGTCAAGTCCCAAATCCGCCATCCTCAATCCTGACTCCCTATGCTTGCAGGGGCCAACGAGCCTCAATCGGCAGGTCAGATAACAGACTGCTGGCTCACAAGAGATGAGAAAGCTGGTGAATCAGGTCAGATGACATGCTGCCGGCTCAAGTCCCAAGAACCAGAGGTCAGACAAAGACAGTAACCAGATGCCAGAGTTTTGCCAGAGCATTCCTACAAGACAGAGCTTCGAAAAGTCTGTGGAAAAATTCCTTTATCTTTTCCCTCCACTTTTCTATCAATTTCTGAAGCTCCCCAGTATATTGGACACAGACCACACCCCCCAAGGAAACTAAGGGTGCTGACTTGAGTCACACCCTCTAATAATATGGGGACTCAAGATGCAGCCTATCCTAATCCTGCCTCATTAACGTAACAGGCAGCTCACTTCAAAATAGGCCCATAACCACAGGTACGTACCAAAGGCTCGGATTTACAAGACATCACACAATGTGAGCTACACCTCCCAGGAATTGTATGAAGCAATTTGCTGCACCACAGCTGGGGTTGGAGCCCAGACACTGTGAGTCAGGATCTGTGCCCATCTCCCCAGTGTGCTGCAGACCTCCCGGCTGTCCAGTGCAGAGCTCTGTGTATCCAGGGTGGGAAGACATGTTACATAGGGCCACAGGCTCCCCAAGGTTGATGCTCCTTGAAGTTAGGAGATGGGGCAGGGGGAGGGGGATAAAAGGGCGGGAACTTCTGACTGGTGTGCACCTGTTGGAATGATCCAGGTGAGGTTAGGGAACGTCTTTCTTCTTCCCGTTGCAGTTGCTGGTTTTAGGGTAGTGTCTGCCTTTGGTGGAGAGTTAAAAGCAGTGAGTTTGCAAGATGCTGTGAATCCTAGCTTTGTGGGAACCCTCTGGCCCCCCATATCATGGACCTCACACCAGGGCTGGTAGACAGGGCTGAGCAGACCTGGGAGCTTAGAGCTCTGCTCAGTCTCTTGTTAGGGCTGTGGTCCCTTAGCCACGTCCTCAGGGTAAGGGGGGAAGTGTGTCCTCATGGTCACACCTGATGGCTGCCCAGTGCCTTTCCTCTGCATGCTCTGCACCCTCGGGAGAGGAGCGGTTCCCTTCACTGCACCCAGATCACTTGGCGGGGCCCAGGGTGCTAGTTGAACTCTCTCTGGGTTGCTGAGTGGCTGTTTTTTCCTTCATTTCAAGTAGGTGTAATTCCTCATTTTTCTACAAACATCCTGTCGAGCTGTTGTTGTTAGGTGTCATTAACAGTCCCCACTCCTAGCGGTTGATGTGTATCTGAGTGAAACACAGATTGTGGGGCACCAACCCCACAATCCTTGACATGTCTGAGCCCATTCTTGCTGCCACTGTGTCAGCCCCTCTTGCTGAGAGCCTTCCTCTTTTCACTGACCCTCCACTTTACCAAGCATGATGTCCTTCTCCAAGGACTCCTGACAACATGTCCAAAGTATAGGAGATAAAGTCTCACCATGCTCACTTCTAAGGAACATTGTGGCTATACTTGTTCCAACACAGATTTGTTCTTCTGGCAGTTCAGATATTCAGTATTCTTTGCCAGCCTCATAATTCATATGCATCAATTCTTCTTTGGTTGTCATTATCCATTGTCCGGCTTTCCTGTGCATATGACGTGATTGAAAATACCGTGGCTTGTGTCAGGCGCACCTTAAAAGTAACATTTGCTTCCCCCCTCACCCAACACTCTTCAGAGGCTTTTTGCAGAAGCTTTGTCTAATGCAGTGCCTCAGTTCAATTTCTTGACTGCTGTTTCCAAGGATGTTAATTGTGGATCCAAGTAAAATGAAATTTTTGACAACTTTAATATTTTCTCCATTTGTCATAATGTTGCTTAGTGATCTATTTATGTGGAGTTTTGTTTTTTTCACTGTTGAGGTGTAACCCAAACTGAAGACTATATTCTTTGATCTTCATCAGTAAGTGCTTTAAGTCCTCTTGGCTTTCAGCAAGCAAAGTTGTATCATCTGCATATTACAGGTTGTCATTCAGTCTTCTTCCAGCCCAGGTGCTGAGTTCTTCTTCATGTCTCCAGCTTTTCCAACATAGAAATAAAATAAAACAGTTTTTACTAATAAGAAAAATAAAGCTTTTAAGAAATTAGCTGCTAACCTTGGGACTCCTGAGCCCATGGACAGGAAGGACATAGCCACAGAGGGCTAGAGCTGAGAGTGAAGCATCCAGCTGATATGAAGTGAGGGGAGATGCATAAGAACACACAAACTTGTAGATAGTACCCATTCGACCTAGCTTCGATGGCTTGATGATCAGAACTCAACTAGAGGAAGATAAAAAAAATTTTTTTGATAAAGGAAACAAGTGTAAATTGCTACAATTTGATGAACTTGACCTATACTTTACGGATGCAGTAGCCCAAAAGACCAACAGAGAGGGAAGGAGTCTTCACATGAAGTATCAATCCTATTCCTTCTGTACACAGGGTTGATAGGGATGGGCAACTCGACATTGGCTGGAGGGCTACAAAGGCACAAAGTGACTGGCTTACACGTTTTCAAGAGGGAGTTTAGTTTCAGAGTGTGCGGGGCATGGTAGAATCCCCACTGAATAGTTTTCATCTTGTCTAGATGGGTCTAGTGAAAGGAGCTATGGGGATAAGATTCTTATGATTCAATAGTGAGTAATTGTTACCATGACTAATTGCAACTGTCACAATTGTAAAGGGAGAAGTTTTGTAACAAAAAGCAGGGAGTAGTTACTTGTACAATCCCTAGTACCATCAAGGGAGAAGAGCACGAGCAGAATGTGGGGCCTTATCCAGAGAGATGGAGGCAGAGATGAGGACATGGAGAGAGGGAGCAGCTGAGGACTCCAGACTCATGGAAAGAGAAAGACTGAGTGCTGGTGGCCAGGAGGCAGGCTCATAGAATGTGCCCTTGGGTTGTTTAAACGATTATATATTCCTGAGTGTTTTTGTGTGCACCGCTCCCCCCAACAGAAAACAGAGGGAATAGAAGTAAATACTGTTGAATGCTGATGCATGGAGGGGATTGTAATCATTGCAGTGAAACAATGAATTTAAAACCGATGTTCTTCCATGTAAATTACCACTCAATTCTCAATAAAAACTTTAAAAAAAAAACAAAAAGCATGAGCTTCTAGAGTTTGCCTGGGACTGGGAGACACTCAAGCATCCTTTTAAGCTAGGGGTGGGGAACGCCCGGCCTGTGATTTGGTCTGGCTCTGCCAAGGCCATCACACTGTTGTTGTTGTAAAGGGCCGTCGAGTCGATTCTGACCCATAGTGACCCTGTATAGGGTTTTCAAGGAGCAACTGGTGAACTTGAACCACTGACCTTGCAGTTCAAATGACTTTGCAGTCTGATGCATTAGCTCACAGTGCCACACCAGGACGCCACACTGATGGTGGTGGTGATTATGTGCCGTGGACTCGGTTCCGACTCATGGAGACCCTGTACAGGGTTTCCGAGGCTGTGAACTGAGATAGTTGGTTGTCTCTGAGACTTTGGTATTGTTTTGTTTATATTTTGTTGATGATTGTATGTTGGTGTGTTCTTAGTTTTGCACCACCTGCCTCCTGCTGGGTGTTATTCGGGAATAGAAGTGTGCGCCCAGGTCTCTGTTCATGTTGCTCAGTTTAGGGTGGGTTTGGCTAGGGTTGGTTGCTGGTCAGTTGGCACACGAGCAGGTATTGGCTCTTGCCCAGTGGGTGGAGCTACTGAGGGTGTGGTTGGATCTGGGCTGTGTGGGCACAGATTCTGTGGGTCAAATTCAGGTGGGACAAAAAGAGAAAGCACACACGAGAAAAGTAAACAAGCAAGTGGTAGTGAAAAAAAATACTAAAAGAGAACAAATTTAAAGAAAAAGCATGCCACAACAAGGAATTAAACCAAAAGCAATGTAATATCTAGGAAAAGAGGGACAGTATAACAGAGTTAGGGGTTCTGGTGTTGCACTGTAGGGTAAGCACTGGACTTAAAACCGCAAGGTTGGTGGTCCAAACCCAATAGCCACTCCTTGTAAACCTGTACAGGGTTACTATGAGTCAGAACTGACTTGACAGCGTTTAATAGCAACAACAAAAATAATAGAGTCATTATAAGTGCTGTTGAGTCAGTACCAATTGTGTAGGGTTAGGGTTTCCAAGGAGATGCTGATGAGTTTGAACCACTGACCTTGTGGTGCAAATCAGTCTTGTGGTGTGGTGTTTATCCTACAGCGCCACACCAGGACTCCATGTTGTTGTTGTTAAGTGCTGTCGAGTTGGTTCCGACCCATAGCAACCCATATAGGTTTTCTAAGGCTGTAAGTCTTTACAGGAGCAGAAAGCCTCATCTTTCTTCCGTGGAGCGGCTGGTAGTTTCGAACTTCTGACCTTAAGGTTCACAGCCCCATTTGTAACCACTACGCTACCAGAGCTCCTTCGAGTACGCCATAGAAGACTAAAATAAGAGGGGGGGAAAGCACTAGACAAAATCAGGGAGAGGGAAGATGAAAAAGTAAAGGAGACTTGACGGTAGAAAAAGGAGATAGAGAGAAATAAATAGAAGAGGAAGAAGTGGGAAAACAGAAACAGAAGAAAGAAATTAAAAGTAGAAGCAGAAAAGGGGTGGGAGAGAGAACTATAAGGAGAAGAAAGAGTAAACAAAGGAAAACAATGAAGAGAGAGAGAAAAAACAACAACAGCAGTGTAGGAGCTGGGCCCAGAGAGAAGAAAGTTCTGGGTGAGGCTAGTGGGGAGGTTCCTGTAATTCAGGAGCTCATGAGGTGGCTGAGGGAGGTAGGAAATGGTAGCGTTCCCAGCTCTGAATGGAGTTCCGACGTACCAGCCACTCCACGGGAGAAAGATTAGACTTTTGGCTCTTCTAAAGATTTATAGTTTTGGAAATCGAATACAGGGTTGCTATGAATAAACTTAGCCATTGTTCATTTGGACCACAAGGTCCTCAGGGGCTGGGCCTGTTCAAGGCCCATCAGGTGGCTCTGCGGGCTCCCTATATGTGGAACAGAACCCTCTCAACTGTAGGTGCAAACGCACACCGTTGGCACCCACCTCTCTCTGCACCCATCTCACCCACATCCTCCTGGTTGTGAACTTCCAGACAGCAGGGGGTGCATTGAGGGTGGATGAGGGTGGAGGCTGGCTACACCTCCAGTCACCGGGGGAACTTGGGGAACTAGAAAGAGATACACCTTTCCCAGGCGTGATAATCCGCATCTGTCTCTGAAGTTCACACTGGTTGGCCCACGGCCAGCTGGGAGAGCCTTCGACAGTCTGCCTCCCTCCTCATGGGTGTGATGGTGTTGAATGATCTGAGTGGTGGTGTGGTGGATTAATCATTGGGCTGCTGATCTCAGCATTGGTGGTTCAAACCCACCAGCTGCTCCTGGACAAAGATGAGGCTGTCTGCTCCCATAAAGATGTAGGTTCGGAACCCCTCTGGAGCAGTTCTCTGTCTTGTAGGGTCACTGTGAGCCGGAGCCGACTTGATCGCATTAGGTTTGGCTTTTTTTCATTTTTGGTTTTAGAAGGGCACAAACTCTCGGCTCCCTTCTAGCATGTCCCCATTGGGCATAGGTGTGCTCACAAACCTGTCTTTGGCGGTCTTCTTGCCCTCCCCACACTTGTGTTTGCTATTCCGTGACTCTTTCTCTCTAGAACGCAGCATATCCTGGTAGTTTTCAGTGGGGGTTATTGTGCCATGATCCCCTGTACCCCAGCACCACTCTAGGCGTCTGGGAAACAGCATCCAGAGAGTGAGCACAATGGAGCTTTGCTCAGGCTTTTGACCTGAAGCTATTTCAAGCCAAGGACACTGGCTTATATGAGGAAAGCAGATCGATGTGGCAAACAGTGAGACTTTGACATATCCCGCCCGGAAGCCAAAGAGCTTGTGGCCCAAGATGCAGGGGCTCCCTGGAGGGAAGATGACCTCTCCTCACCGGCTTCTGTGTCTGTTGTTTTTTGAAACCATCCCAGTAGAGGCTTTTGGAGCTCTGGAGGCTTTTAAAAATAGTATGGTTTCTGTTCTGCCCCAAAGTAGTGCATGTCTACCATGTGCAACCCAGAAAATGACCAAAGAGATAAAGAGGACAGTGGAACGCACTCAAAACCACACCACCGAGCAGTGGCCACGGTCCACCTTCTGATGCCTTTGCTCCCTGAGAGTGTGTCCAGAGGTTTCACGTCACTGGGGAGATTGAGGGTCAGGGCGCGGTCTCTTGGCGTCCCGGCAGCACCAGCTCAGGGCCTGAAGCTCACGATGTCTCCTCTCCTTGTCTGTTCCGTTCCCTCATCTGTGAAATGGGCCTGAAATGTGGCCTTCCTCACTGGGTCATGGTTGAACAAGGTCGTGTGACTGGATCCATGTTGCAGATCATGTAGGTCATATAAATACAGATTGCAGCTCATGTGATATATGTTATAAGGCAGGCATAGAAACATAGATCATACAATACATGTGTATAGATCATGTGAACACAATATATGTTGCTGTTCACATGATACATGTTGCAGGCCATGCAAACACAGGTTGAAGCACATGCGTGTATTGCAGGTCACATAAATATGTTTTAGTTCATGTGAACGTGTGTTGTAGGTCATACAAGCCCATGGTGCATCTCATGATCATGTGAACATGTGTGGGGGTCATAGAAACACAGGTTGCAGCTCATGCGATACCTGTTGTAGGCCATATGAATACATGTGTGGGTCATTTAAACACAAGTTGCAGCTCATGTGATGCACGTCACAGGTCATGTGAATACGTGTAACATATAGCTCATGTGAATGCATATTATATTGAGTTCTTGGGAGTTGGGATCGATAGAGGAAAAAGATTGTAAAAAGTTACTATTATTACATAACAAGCTATTTATTGTGAATTCTTTGAATGCCTATTACGAGCCAAGTCCCCACCTCACGAGGCGTGTTAGGGCAAAGGGTTCCGGGAACCACTAGGTGGGGGGAACGGGGACTTGCCCGCATCTTAGTCCTGTCCCTTAATAGAAGATAGCAAGTCTCAGATCAGAGAACTCCACAGGGCAAGCAGCAACTCGGGTCAAAGGCACCCTGCGTGGTACAAGTGGCTGTGGTTGTTGGGAAGTACCCTGGAGTCGGGTCCAGCTCATAGTGACCCTGTACAGGGTTTCCGAGGCTGCAGATCTTTACGGGAGCAGAACGCCTCATCTTTCTCCCGTGGAACAGCTGGTAGTTTCGAACTGCTGACCTTGAGGTTGGCAGCCCGACTCATCACCACTACGTTACCAGAGCTCCTTAAATGATTTTTAGTTGATTGCAACTCAATTCCTCCCCCCGCAGTGCTGTGGAGGAAAGTCCTGACGATCTTTTTCTGTAAGACCACAGACACGGAAAACGCTATGGAGCAGAAATCTACTCAGAAACACAGAGCGTCACCAAGTGTTGGCACCATCTTGATAGCAGTGGGCTTGTCTTGGGCACGGTTGGCAAATGCTTGGTGCCATTTCTTGGGCATGTGAAATAGATGATAAATGGTTAAAAATTGGTTTCATTGGTTTACTTTTAGAACACTTGTTGTTGGTAAGAGCCGTGGAGTCGGTTCTGACTCATAGCTACCCTGCACAGGGTATCCGAGGCTGTAAATCTCTATAGGAGCAGAAAGCCTCATCTTTCTCCCGCAGAACCGCTGGTAGTTTCGAACTGCTGACCTTGAGGTTGGCAGCCCGACTCGTAACCACTACGCTACCAGAGCTCCTTTTAAATGTGCACAAATTTGAGGCTGGGCCAGCTCTTTGGGCTGATGAGCGCAGGCTGATGAAGAAATAAACCACGTGGGCCGGTACCCAGAAAGACCATAGAGGGCTCATTTTTAGAACACGTCAGGCCCCCGATCCTTGTACCAGGCATACGGCAAGCATGCTATAAATGCTTGGCATTGTCATTAGTGCTCAGTCGATGATTTTGCACATTACTTGCTTTCACTTTGCGTTGTTGTTGTTGTTGTTAAGTGCCACGGAGTCAGCATTTCCCCATGATTTAGAATTCTTCCTGTGGTTGACCTCACCCCTGTTGGCCATTCAGGGTGTCTCTAGTGGGTTGTCTTTCCTCATTTTGGGGACATCTTGCTGTGATGACCTCCCATGCACTTTCATCTGTGACCCCATTTCTGACGGTCTTTGAGGCCCGACACTGAGACAAGGCATAACATGTGGGCGTTTCTTTGTGAGACCCTTTTGCAGGGTCTGTTGGGACTGGTCCTGCCCAGCCCGTACCAGCATCTTACTAGAGTTGATGTTATTAGAAAAAGTGATAATCCCCAGCCAGGCCTGAAACTTGGTCTCTAGGGAAGCAAGGGAGCTCTGGCCAGTGGTGGAAGGCTCGCAGGCCCAGCTAATTAGCTCTGCGAAGGGAAGGCGCTCAAGGAAGCAGATTTGCAGGGGTGGAAGGCGTCTGTTTACTGAGCCAGCTCCAGGCTACCGGGTTCCTGGTTATCACAAGGCTGCGACAGGTGGTTTCTTAGGTGGGGAGCCAAGCCCCCCACAGACAGGAAGGCTCACACTTGTGCTTAGACTAGAGGGTGTGAGTGTAATCTTAAGTAACCTGGGAGACAGTCTAGTCCTCTCATCCGCTCTGGCTGCTAGGCCTCTCCCCCGGTAGCTTTTGTTTTTGAATTGTTCTTGGTCTTTAGGGGAGAGAGAAGTTTTGAATTTGATAGGAGAGCTGAGTTAGATGGGGTTCTAATGAAATTGAACCCATAGTGACTCACTGGGAAGAACAGAGAACTGCTCCGTGGGGTTTCTAAGGAGCGTCTTTCTCTTGTGGGGCAGCTGGTGGGTTCAAACTGCTGACCTTTTGGTTGGCAGCCAAGCACTTTAACCAGTATACAACCAGGACACCTTTGCAGCCTAGTGGTGGTGGTTATGTGCTAGGGAGTTGGTTCCGACTCATAGTGACACTGTACAGGGTTTCTGAAGCTGTAAATCTTTACAGGAGCAGAAAGCCTCATCTTTCTCCCATGGAACAGCTGGTAGTTTCGAACTGCTGACCTTGCGATTCACAGCCTGATTTGTAACCACTACGCTACCAGAGCTCCATGAGAAGTGGCTAAAACTTGTTGTCTGTTGATCTGATTTCCTGGTGTCCCCACAGGTTTCAGAGTGGAACTGCTCTGCAGGGATTTTATAGATGATTAGGTCTTTGTTTTGAGGCTTTGCTGGGTGGATTTGAACCACCAACATTTAGGTTTGAACCAGCCAGTGACCTGACAGGAGATTCACACCTGTGCTTTGTCTGTGGTTGATTCTAACTCATAGCGACTCCCACAGAGCACAACTGCCCCAGAGGACTCCAAGCCTGTCATCTTTACAAAAGCACGCTGCTACATCTTTCTCCTGTGGAGTGGCTAGTGGGTTCGAACCACTGACCTTAGGGTTAGCTGCTGAGCACCTAACAACCGCAACACGAGGACTGTTTGACAGGAGGACATCACAACAATGCCAACAAGAACATCAACAGCTATTGTCTCTGAGCGCTCAGTTCTTCGCAAGCATGCTTTATCGTTTATAACCATGGAGCTGTAGAATAAACACTGGACTGCTAACTGCAAGGTTCAAACCCACCAGCTGCTCCTTGGAAACCCTGTACCGGGTCACTGTGAGTTGCAACCAACTCGATGGTGCTCAACAACATAGCTGTGCCAGCTACGCGTTTGTTAACCCTATGCTGTTCCTGTTAACCAGCCCCATGCTGACCACCCACCTCCAGGAACCCTTGTCAATACTTGTTTCATAGAGAAGGAAACCGAAGCTCCGAGGGGTTCACCTGTCCATGGGTCACGTGGCTGAGAAGTTGCAGAGCCAGAATTGTACCTCTTGTGTCCTCACACCCCCTTTATTCGACTGAGGAGGTGTACTGGGTCATGGAGCACTAAGGCTGGGTGGGAATACAGAGGGCAGCCAGGGTGCTGTTACGCTCAGCGTCGTGAGGTGTGTTATCAGTTTCCTAAGCCTACTGTGACAGATGACCACAAACTTAGGGGTTTTCAGAGTGTGGCAGTTTGTACAAGTCCCTAAGTGGCATGGACGGTTAAGTGCTTGCCGACTGCTCAAAGTTTGGCAGTTCAGATCCACCCACCAGAAGTGCCTTGGAAGATAGGACTGGTTCTCTACTTCCAAAACATCCCAGCCTTGAAAACCCAATGGTGCAGTTCTAATAACAACAAAAAAGTGGCTTCAAACAGCACACAAGTATTCTCTTAACAGTTCTGGAGGTCAGAGTATGCAATGAGTCTTCCAGGGCCAAAGTCAGAGTGTTGGTAGGCTGCTTCCTTGCAGAGGTTCCAGGGAGAATAACTTTCCTTGTCTTTTCCAGCCTTGAGGCCTTTAGAATAAGGATCCCTGGTGGTGCAGTGGGTTAAGCATCGGACTGCTAACCACAGGGTCAGCGGTTCAAACCCACCAGCTGCTCCGTGTCTGCTAGAGAGTAGCTGTGATTCAGAATGTACTAGATGGCCGTGGTGGGAATTTTTTTTCAGACCTCCAGCAGCACTCCTTGGCTTGTGGCCCCTCCCTCCATCTTTAAAGCCAGCAGCGTAGCATCTCCTTATTCAGACTGCCTCCCTCTCCGCCCATCTGTCAGATTTCTCTCTGCCTCCATTTGACAAGGACACTGTGAGTACATTTAGAATCCACCTGGGTAATCGAGGGCCATCTCCCCATCCAGGAGCCTTCACTCAGTTATATCTGCAAAATCCCTTTCGCCACGATCACCATGGTTTGTTGTCCTTGCTGGTGGACACTGTGAAGTCAGCCCCCCACCCCGACTCCTCCACGCATCAGGGAACAAAAGAATGTCCGGTCCTGCTATTGGTTGTGGATTGGACCTTTGAAATGTTGTTAGCTGATTTTTCAGAAGTAGACCAGTCGGCCTTTCTTTGTAGTCTCTCTGAGTCTGGAAGCTCTGCTGTAACCAGGAGAGACCCTGCTGGTCTCTGAAATGCCAGTGACAAAGCTTCCAACGTCACAGCAACACAAGTCCCCTCACTATGACAGATTCAGCTGGGCCGCTGATCTTGTTAAGTGCCGTCGAGTCGGTTTTGACTCATAGCGACTCTGTATAGGGTTCCCAAGAAGTGACTGGTGGGTGTGTTTGAACCACTGACCTTGTGGTTCAAACTGACCTTGCAGTCCAGTGCTTTATTCCATAGCACCACACCAGGATTCCAAAGTGGTGGTGGTTCTGTGCCGTGAAGTTGGTTCCGACTCACAGTGACCCTGTACAGAGTTTCCGAGGCTGTAAATCTTTACAGAAGCAGAAAGCCTCATCTTTCTCCCACAGAGCAGCTGTTAGTTTCAAACTGCTGACCTTGTGGTTTGTAACCTGATTCGTAACCACTACGCTACCAGAGTTCCTTGAGAGGTAACTAAAACCTATTGTTGAGTGCCAAATGGTTTCCCAATCAACATTCTGCCAGCAGTGCCCAGGTTGAGCTCCAATGTCTGTAATGTGCCTCTTGAGACCTTAAGCCCTTGATCTAACAATCTCTTCAGTTGTTCAAATTCTCTTAACCACTAGACCTTTGCATCTCTCGTTCCCTCTACTTAGAAGGCTATTCCTTCTCCAGCTCTGCCTTTACAATCTGATTTCTCGTTCAGCTTTCCTTTGTCTGATCTCTTTCAAGAAGCCTCCCCTAGCCCCCAGATTATCCAGTGATCATCCTGGGCTTCTTAGCTGCCTGGACGATGGTAGTAGATTTACCACCTTCTGAGGTCCCTGCTGATACGGGGGCATATGATGGCAGTGGCAGTGGAGAAGATGTATGGGGTGGCACAAATAGTGTGTGCCCCACTACTAACCTGAAGATTGACAGTTTGAACCCAACGGCGCCGTTGAAGAAAGGCCTGGTAATCTTCTTCTAAAAGGATTCTTCTCTGGGGTCGTCAGTAGGTCAGAACTGACTCGATGGCAGTAGGCCCTGCCATTCTCTAGTAGTGAGATCTTAGCTTCCTGGGTCACTTTTCTCTGCTGCAGCGTGGACAGAGGACCTCCCCTAAGTCACGGTCATGGCAAGATCCCGTCGCTGTTGGGTGAAACTGAAGGTGATGTTGAAGTGTGCACTGAGACCTTGCGTGTTCAGTCATTGATTGTAGGGGGACAAGGCTTGAGGAGAGGGAAATGAAGAGAGCTGGGAGCCCCCAGCCTCCACAAACGCAGGAGCGTTGAGACAGAGGCAGGTGTCTTTAGGCTGGAATTGTCACAGCAGCCGCGGTTCTCAGCGTGTGCCCTGCTGGCAATGCAGATTCTTAGGTGCTGCCCCACTGAACACAACCTGAGTGTGAACGCTGATGTGTACGCATGTGTGAGAACCCATATGTTACACAAAGGGTCCCCAGGTGGCACACAGTGGTTTGTGAGTCCATGTTAACCTAAAGGTTGGAGGTTTGAACTCACTCATTGGCTTTGCAGAAGAAAGGTCTGGCGTTCTGCTTCCTAAATGTTATGGTCAAGGAAACCCCACGGGCAGCTCTTCTCTGTCACACGAGGTCGCCCTGTGTTGGAGTGGACTTGACAGCACCAGTTTTTTGGTTTGGTACCACAAAAAGGAGCATTCTTGCCCCTCTCTGAGCATGTGAACCTTCTGAAGGCACCTGATACCTGATGCCAGCTCCCAGCACCCCAGAGACACAGCATCTGAGTGGTGCTGGGAGGGTAGGCAGGCTGAGGCAGGCCCGGAGCGCCTGGTTCACTGGCATGTTCAATGCCCATAGCACAGTGGAGGCTGGGAGGAACCCAGAGCCTTTCCTGTGGACACAGAGGCCTGGTGTAGCTCTTTATTTGTGCACATACAGCTCCTTCCTATGGTCATCCATTAACTTTTCCTGGTTTGGGGCACAGGTCAACCATCGGAGTCCCCTTCCCCTGCCTCTGCAGACTCACAGGAGAGGACATGAGGGGGGCCCCAGGCCTGGCCTGTCTTGAAGCAGGGGACACTGTGAAGACATAGGGAGTCCCCTTAGGCCAGGGTGAGGAAGCAAAATGTGGCCATTCTGAGGAGGAGTTTTGGCAGGGCTGCTGACCTGCTTTTATTGGCAGATGCTGGTCCACGAGAGAGGTTGAAGGACCAGCTGTGGACTCATCGAGATCCCATAGGACAGGGTAGGGGACGCTCCTTAGGGTTTCCGACACTGTAAGTCTAGACAGGTGCACACACAGCCTTGTCTTTCTCCCACAGAGCAGCTGGTGGGTTTCAACTGCCATCTGTTGTTTGTCAACTGCTGTCGAGTCCGTTCTAATTCATAGCAAGCCTGTACAGGGTTTCCGAGGATCTGCTCGTGGATTTGAACCTCTAACCTTGAAGTACTTATCCTACAGTAGTGCCATAACGGGACTCAACTGTTGTTAGTTGCCTGCAGTTCAGTTCTGACTCATGGTCATCCCTGTAAATCTTTTTTTATTTTAATGGTTGAAAGTATATCTAGCAAAACATGTAGCAGTTTACGTTTGTACATGTACAATTCAGTGATACCGATGAGATTCTTCCACGTATGCAAATGTTCTTATTCTCCTTTTCTGAGTTGTTCCCCCGTTAACATAAACTCACTGCCCACTCAACTTCCTATTTCACTTGTCAAATGGCGGTTACAATTTGGTCCCTTAAAGATCACTCTTGGAAGTGCTTAAGGCGACTTTCTTTACTAAATCAGCTTCACTGACGGTTTAGTATAAAAAAAGACCTGGTGTGTGTGTGTATTCTATTTATTTGGATTAAAGTTGAAAGATTATCTCCAGAAACAGTTTTAGAGGTTCTTGCAGACTCAGTGGCTCCAGAAAGTCTGGATTCCACTAGAATTTGAAATTCTGTTCTTCATTTCCTCCCCTTTTGATCAGGATTCTCCTATATAATCTTTGATCATAGTATTCAGTAGCCAGGCACCATCCGGTTCTTCTGGTCTCATGGCAAAGGAGACATTCATGATTAGGTATCCATTCTGCCCGTTCCTTCTACGTGCAGCATAGAGCAGTGAAGGGACCTCCCCTCATTTATGTCTCCACGTCATGCCACCAAAAAGTAAGAGTCCAGGCCTCCAATTTCCCCCGCCAGCAGAGGAGGACCAAATGGATGTTCCCGAAACTTTTCTTAAAGCTCCTGTTTGCTTTTTAAATCTTAATAATTAGAAGAAACATTTTCATGTGGATTATTTCAAATGTTCCCCCAAAGCAGAGAAAACCAGACACCAGCACCCCTTCCCTACACACCATCTGCAGCTAAACTCATAAAAACCCATACAGGCATTTTTGGTCCTCAGAGATGAGCCCATCTCTCCCAACTCCCTCTCCTGACCTGATCATCCCAAAGCAAATCCCAGACCTCCTATGATTTGCCCACATCTGTTTTAGTATGGAGCCCTAAACAATAAGTGTTCCTTAGTCGTAACGGTGACATTGCAGGATAATGCACTGGTCAATTTGAACAGCAAGGTCACTTTAAACTTGCAAGGTCAGCAGTTCAGAAACCCGAAACAGAACTGCACTGTGTTGACGGCACTTAACACCAGAAACAACTGCAGTCAAATTTGCACACCTGAAAAACCGGACAAAGTTCTGGGTATCAAACATAAAACCTGTTGTCAGAGAATCATTGATAGCTCACAGCGACCCCATGTGTTACAAAGTAGAACTGGCCACCATAGGATTTTCTGGGCTTTTGACTTTGGCTGTTTGCTGGTGTTTGTAAGTTTGGATACAAATGTGGATTGCATCTTGTATTTGGCTGATCTGTCTGTCTCCCAAGTCCCTGACTTAGACAGGGAAAGTTTGGAAAATCTTCCCATCTGTACAGGCTGGAGACCCCACCCCATCCCACCCTACTGCCCCAATGAAACAGCATAAAGTTCTGCCGCTTCCCTCTGTCTCCGTTTGTCCTTGCTGCTCACTTAGTACGCACCTTCTCATTGGTGCGTTGATTCCATTGCATCCAAAGTGCCCTGCACATGCTCCATGGACCATGTGAGACGCAGGGAGGCAGTGGGGACAGAGATGCTCTGACCCAAAGAGATGAGCTTCTCAACACTGCCACATCTGAGTTTGTCTCTGTGGGATTGTGTGTGTGCATGAGGGAGCATGCGTGGAAATGTGCGTGTGTATGTATGACATGCATATGAATGTGTGTATGCATGTGACTGTGTGTGTGTAATCACATAAACATGCCACTTCATATCCTTTGGGTCTTCACTCCCTGTCACTTTTTCAGCCCTGGCATTCGCTCGTCATTCCAGTTAAGCCCGTGCTTTCCCATGATGGTGCTTCTCTGTGGTGGGGCTGTCTTGGGCATTAGTTATGGGATGTTGAGCAGGGTCCCTGGTCTCCACCCACTGGATGTCAGTAGCATCCCCTCCCTGCAAGTTGTAACAACCGCAACTCTCTCCAGATACCACCAGATGTGCCCGTGTGTCCTGAGAACAAAATGTCCAGTTGAGAGCCACTGGTTTAAATTGTAACGATGATCCCCACTGCTCCTCACTCCAAGCTTCCACCCCGCCATTCTCCACCCGCTTCCCTGCCTGATCTCTCTCT
>NW_006408543.1:12830342-12836650 GCF_000296735.1 Chrysochloris asiatica
ACTTTCCTGTAGGCTATTCCATGAGCAATAGCATCATGAAAAAATGTGAGCTTTTGTGGGAATTGCTAACCTGTGACAGAGACACAAAGCGAGCAAATGCTGTTGGGACAATGTTGCCGATAGACTTGCTGGACGCGGGGTTGTCACAAACCTTCCGTCTGTTTGTTAAGAACACAATATCTCCCGAGCATTTGGAATCTGGGTATGGTGCTGTGGGTTAATGTGCTGGACTGCAAAGTCGGTTTCAGTTGCAAGGTTCAAGCTCACCATCTGCCTCTCAGAAGCCCTATACAGAATTGCTATGGATCAGAACCGACTCGACGGCACATAACAATAACAACTGAGCAGTAACGTGAACTGCAATCACACACGACCATCCTATGATTGATGGTTGACTGAGTCCGAACCTTGTGTCTGCTCCGTCCCTGCTGGGTCCCCAGGACCCTGACCTCCATCAGTACCTGCTGAATGAAGGAGTCACATTGTGAGATGCACACAGAATGACAGATGGTACAGGTGTCTGTTAGAGGAGCCACTTGGAGTTTAGAGACATCCTCACAGGTAACATGCTGGATCTAGACAACTCCTTGGGACAAGGGGACACTTCCTTCCTAACCAGTGGTCAGCTGCCCAGGAACCTGACAAGACATGGCTGGCAGAGAAGTGCATCTCCCCCCACTGGGTGTGTTTGCTGCTGACCACATGAGGACATTATGGGCACTGCTGAGGGAGGGCAATAAATAAATAAAGAGCAGCAATAAAGATACTACTGGTTCCATCTCATGACCCTGGAGCGCTTATGAAGTGCCGTGTGGGGTTTGGTGATAAAGTCCCTGGTTGGTGCCGATGCTGCTAACTGAAAAGTTGAAGGTTCAAGTTCACCCAGAGGAACCTCTGAAGAAAGACCTGGTGATCCGTCCCCAAAGTCAGCCATTGGAAGGCTGGTGGACCACAGTTTTACTCTGACACACTTAGGGTCGTCTTGAGTCAGAGTTGATTCAACAGCAATCAGTTTGGGGTTTGGTGGAGGGAAAAGATGTATCCAAACACAGCAATGGAAATAAAAGGAAGAAGGGAGAGGGAGATACAATGCAAAGATGGAGAAAGCTACCACACGGGAAAGGGTCTGATATCGTACGTGGGGAAGAAAACTTCAAATGTTGGAGTGAAACTGATTGGGGAGCCAGAGACAGAAGAACGAAACTGAGAAGAAGCAAGAAAGCGAAAGCCTTTCATTCCCATGAGCTCCCAGAGAAAGAGGGAAACAAGACAGCTCCCAGACAACACGGTCAAAGAAGCTGCTCTCTGCTTCACCCAGTCCCTGGGTGATGCAAACTACTTGTGTCTGATTGCACACCAGCCCCTCCATGGGAGAAAGATGTGGCAGGCTGTTTTTGCAAAGACGCACAGCCCTGGAAACTCTAGAGTTTCTTCTCTGTCCTGCATGCTTTCTAGGAGTCAGAATCTACTAATGGCAGTGGAGTTGCTTTTGTTGTTTTGTTTTGATATTAATGTAAAGGTTAGTTGTTCGAATCCACCCAATAGTACTGGAGGGAGAAGCCTGGAAATCTGCTTCTGTGAAGATAAACCAAGAAAACTCTCCGGAGCCCAGTTCTCCTCTGTCACATAAGGGGTTGCAAGAGTTGAAATTGACAACAGAGTGTTTGGTTGTGTGTGTGTCTGTCTTTCAATCACAACCAGTAAAGGATGTTCCAAGTTGGACAGCTGAGTCAAGAGTGTCTTGTGAGACCTTGAGTGGAGGTATGTCTGGAGGGAGGATGGATTTGTTGGCAGATGACTCAGAGCTATTCCCAAGGTTTATGAGTGATGGTTTTATTGTGTGGATTCGATCTAGCAAGCAGTAAAGAAGACGGGGGCTCCTGTTAACTGTTGTTGACCCAGGGTGTGCCGTCAAGGAAGTGAGCCGCACTTATTTGTAGACCCAGGGCTCGGATACCCACCCACACGTCCCCACCCTCCCTTCCCACCTTCCTCTGTCACACACTCATATGCTCAAAGTCCTGAAGGGCCCCGGAAAGAGCTCTGGTGGCGCAGTGGGTAAACGCCTAGCTGTTAACTGAAAGGACGGCGATTCGAACCCACAGATGCTCCTCGGAACAATGATGCTTCAGTCTCCTGCGTTAAAGATTGTGGCCTGGCTGTGTGGGGAGGACAGGCATTATCCTGAGTGGCTCCTAGTGATTCCTCAACTGTGCTCTGATGAACTCTTCCTCCTTACTGATAAGGGTGAGGGGTCCTCTAGGAGAGGGGTGAGTGGCAGAGGACACACTGACTCACCTCCAGGACAGACATCTATGGGGTAGTTTTCCCCTTGCCACCCCTGTGCCTTCGGGGGGCCCTTCACTGCCTGCCTCAGATTATTTGGTACTTCCTGGAGTTCTCTGGTGGTTCTTCATGCTTTTTAGTGGCTCCTTGCCTTTTTGATGGTCCCTCACATGTTTGGGTCATTCCTGGTGTTCCGTGGGGGTTCCTCACATTTTTTAGTGATTCTTGGTGTCCCGTGGAGTTCCACACATTAATTTTGGTGTTTTTTGTGGGGTTTTTTTTGGTGGTTCCTCATGTTTTTTCATGGTTCCTGGTGTTCTGTGGAGTTCTTCACATATTGTTGGCAGTTCCTCACGCATTGTTGGACTTCCTCACACACTGTTGGAGGTTCCTCACACACTGTTGGAGGTTCCTCACACATTGTTGGAGGTTCCTTACATGTTGTTGGCGGTTCCTCACACACTGTTGGAGGTTCCTCACACACTGTTAGAGGTTCCTCACACATTGTTGGAGGTTCCTTACATGTTGTTGGTGGTTCCTCACACATTGTTGACGGTTCCTCACACATTGTTGGTGGTTCCTTATACATTGTTGATGGCACCTCATATTTTCTCGAGCTTCCTCACAGTTTGTCATGTTTCCTCACATTGTTTTTGTACCTGACTTGTACCTGTCACTTTGTACCTGACTTGCAGGCACATCACTGCAGTCTTTGCCTCTGTCTTCACATGACCATCTTCCTCTGTGTGTCTCTGAGTCTCTTCTCCTCTTTCATAAGGTTACCACTCCTCCAGGTTTAGGGTCCACCCTACTCCCATAAGGCCTCATGGTGACTGATAACACCTTCCAAACAAGGTCAGATTCACAGGTGCTGGGTTAGGACTTAGACTAACCTTTTTTGGGTGGGAGGGGGACACACCATTCAGCCTGCAGCAGTAAGCCGGGAGGGGAAGTTGGCAGGTCCTGTCTAGTGGTCACATTATTATCCATAGAAATCACAAGTATCTAAGACCTTGGAAGACTTGAAAGATGAGATTTGAGCAAAAGCCCGATGACCTTTATCGTGAGTTGAGATAAAGACACTTCAACTCTGGTTTGGGTCGGGCCATCAGACCATCTTTCAGTAGAGGAGTCCCCATCTCTCCCGGGTAGCACAAACTGTGAAACACTTGAGTACAACGAAAGGACTGGCAGTTTGAACCCACCCAGGTACCTCAGAAGAAAGGCTTGGCCATCTTCTGAAAACCATATGGAGCGGTTCTGCTCTGCATACAGGGGTTTCCATAACTGTGAGCCAACCCAACGTCAACGATTTGGCTTGGGGATGCTACAGTGGGGTGGGGAGCACCTGTCTTAGCATCCATAAGCTCCTGAATCAAAGGCTAGTCAGTAGTACATTGCTTCCTTCTGCTTCATTCCAGTCTTAAGCTTCAGACTAGACCAGGGGCCCCAGTGCCGGGTGTTAATTGGCGACATTCCCAGTGGCCTGCAGTGCCAGACATGGGGTTTCTCCAGGGGATGGCTGTTCGCTGCACGCCGCTGCCTGGGGGATTCTGTTGTGGAGCCGTTGCTACAGAGGAAATCTGAGTGCACTGTATAATCTAACTGACGTTCATTCACTCAGCGTTGTCTGCACATGGTCATTGGTCACTGGGAGGCCTGCCCTCTTTCTTCCTAAGGTCGTTTGAAGGTGGATGTCCAACAGGGTTGTGTTGTGTCTGAGCATGGAAGAATGGCTCGTGCCTTGTTTGCCCACCAGCTGCATGGAGTTTCCTTCCCTGGGGAGAAACTTGTGGTGGGGTATTTGCACATTGCCGCGTTTTCCCACACTCATCCAGACCACGCTCTTGTCCACTGCTGTCTCAGTCTGACCACTCTTGCCTCTGAGGAACGTTCTGACTATCCTTCTTCTCAAGCTGATTCATTTGTTCTTTTGGAAGTCCGTACGATATTCTTCTTCAACACCTCAATTCAAATGCATCACGTCTTCTGTCTTCTCTTTTCATTGCTCAGCTTTCTCACATGCATATGTTGTTGTTAAAACTGCCGTCGAATTGGTTCCAACCTATAGCAACCCTGTATAGAGTTTCTGAGGAGCGGCTGGTGAACTTGAACCGCCAATCTTGCAGTTCAAACAGACCTTGCAGTCCAGTGCATTAACCCACAGTGCCACACCAGGACTCCACGTGCATATGATGTGATTTCAAAGACCATGACTTGGGTCAGGTGCACCTTAGTTTTCAGAGCAACATCTTTGATTTGTTGTTGCTGATAAAACTTCCAAGAGGTCTTTTGCAATAGATTTGCCCATTGCAATTTATCATTGGCTTTCTTGACTCCTCCTTCTTTGGAAAGTGATTGTACATCCAAGTAGAATGAAATCATTGACAGCTTCAATTTCTTCTCCATTTATCATGCTGTGGTTTAGCAGTGCTATCTGTTTTTCCTATTCCTAGACATTTCATAACCACCAAGTGCCGATCTCTTGCCTGATTCTGCTTGTTCTAGATTCTTCAGGCCCTAGCTTGCTCAGCTGTGTTTTGGAAACTGGACTGTATTAATTTTGCTCGCCTTTGGTGGAGAGGGGTATGTGTGAGCATGGGGTTGGGGGAACGGGGACTGTTTTCATGAGCACAGCAGCTGGTGAAAGGTGCGTTTTGGTACTTGGATCGCAGACTGGGTTAACCATCTGGCAGGCTCAGAAAATGTCAATTTGAAGACAGTCCCTAGAGCCCAGCTTGGAGATTGGCTGTGATGCTTTTGAGTGGAAGATGACAGGTGTGTGCTGGCTCCCCACACAATGTGGGAGGGCATGTGGGGAGCTCCGAAGCTTTTTAAGGATGTTTGGGATACAGACGTGGATGCTGGCCTGGCCTTCCTGACTCCTGAGCCCATGACCATGCTGCCCCTTGGAGCAGAAATTGTCAGGAATGGCATCAGTGAGAAGGCATTGCTTGTGGGTTGATGGAGCTCATTTTGTCTTAGAGTGATGTCAGTGGATGCGCATGGGGACTAGGCAGTGAGAGAACAGTGTCTACTTCCAGGCACTTGCTGTGGGGGCGCTGAGGCTGTCTGGGGCACTCTGCCTTCAGCGGCCAGCACAGTCAGCATGGAAGACCCTTGCCCAGCAGCGATGTGTGCTCTGCCATGGCCCCACCCACTGCAAAGACCCGGCTCCTTCCCTGCTTTCCTCAAGACGCAAATGTTTGAGAGTGAAGAGGGTTGAGGTTCATTATTTCATCAAGACAATGGGCATACACTGGATCTTATGGTCACTCACAGCCTGACCCAGAGCTGCCGCCTCCAGGAAGCCTCCTGGGATCTCCACATCCTTCCACCCCCACAACATGCATCATGTTGACCTCAATTTGATCTTTGGCATAAACTGCAGTTTATTGATCCCATTCCCCCACAGACTGGCAAAAGCGGAAAGTCCATGCAGACTGGGAATGTGTCTGTTACAATACTTTGTACCCCGTTCACTGTGCAGTTGAGGTGATTTCAACTCATGCAACCGCATGTGTGTCAGAGTAGAGCAGTGCTCCACGGAGTTTATTAGTATTTATTATGTTTCCATAAAAATGTCAGCAGCTGACTGTTCTTCCGAGGCACCCATGGGTAGACTAGAATGAAAACAGGATCCCACGCAGAATCCAGACCGCCTACACCCGGCAGTTCTTCTGTGTTTCCTGGAGCCCGTGAGGAACCTGGGCAGAGGTGGGTAGGGTGCTCTCCTGTCCAGGCCCCTCAGCTGTGTCCACACGCTGTTATGTCCTCTGTGCTGAAGCCGGAGGTTAAGCCTGGGGGCAGGTGACTAGTCAAGACATGGTCATCATCAGTCCTCCGGCCACCCCGCACACCAAAGCAAAATGACCATGGGCCACGGGACTTTACTCAGGCGAGCTTAGGTGTATGGAGATGTCTCTGATACCTTGAGGTCACTTCCTCTCATGTCCGTCCCCGGCCTCCATGTCCAACTACAACCCTCAGAGTCCACACTTGTACACACATCACAATATATG
>NW_006408543.1:12837006-12887038 GCF_000296735.1 Chrysochloris asiatica
ACTCATGGGAACCCTGTATGGGGTTTCTGAAAAAAGGCGGGTGAATTTGAACCACTGACCTTGCAGTTCAAACTGAACTTATGGTCTAGTCATGTCCTACAGTGCCACACCAGGACTTCATACATACCTACCTACCTACATACATACATACTTTCCACACACTTCACCACATACTAGTATACATATGGACACACACATATACACAAATGGCATGTACCCACAACACATACGTGCCACACACACTGCACTTATACACTGCACACCACCATATGAAACAAACTACACATACCACATACATATACACATGCCACATAATACCAAATATACTGTACACATACCACCCAAACCACATCACACCAATATCACATTAACCACATGTACCACCCACAAAACACATACCATATACACACCATGCACACACACAGTGCTATCAGTTATTCGGGGATACAACTCTGGCCCCTTGCTTGGTTGGTTGGTTGGTTGATTATGTGCTATGGAGTCTGTTCCAACTCATAGCGACTCTGCATACAGTATCTGAGACTGTCAGTCTTTACGGGAGCAGAAAGCCTCATCTCTCTCCTGTGGTAGTTTCAAACTGCTGACCTTGAGATTAGCAGCCTGATTCGTAACCACTACGTTACCAGAGCTCATTCTCTGTCCCCGCAATTTCCTCCTTGCAGTCTCCTGTGTTCATTCTTGCTGGTTTCATTCCAGTCTCCTCACCTCACGAGTCAGGGCACTCAGAGCCCGGCCCAGGGGGGCTTCCTGGACAGAGGTGACATTGTGCACCTTGGAGCCAAATTCTAACTAGCACTTGTTTGTGTCCCCTGTGTGGACACCAGTCTGTGCTTGTCTGCAGATCATCCAGCGAACATGTCCACATGCGTTTCCTCTTCCCTTGGGGTGCGCCTCTTCCCAGAAACGTCTTGGTCCCTTGTGCTAACTGATCTGGCTGGCCCTGTGCCCCAGCCTCCCAATGGGGGGAGTTTCCAACAGTCTGGAAAGGAAGATGGAAGTGTGCTGACCTCTCCTAGAACTCTAATGTCAAGGAGACAGCTGGTGTCCTGGAAGACCCGCCGAAGGTGGGCTTCATCATTATGAAAGCACCAAGAAACGTTGTGGTGGGGACCTGCCCATGGTGAGGTGTCTTCATGTGTCTCATTTCCCATGCAGACTCCCATCCACCGGCCACTGGTGTGGCTTTAGTAACCAACAGAAGATTATCAGAGAGTTTGAGCAGCTTGCCCTGGGCCACACAGCGGGCGGTGGAGCTGGGAGAGAGGCCTCCATCTGCTCATCTCTGAAGTCCTGCAGGGCAGTGCCCCCCTGCGGCAGCCCTCTGGGAGAGAGAGAGGTTGTCGGCTTGGTTCTTTGCTCCTTGGGGGTGGCTAGGAATGGACAGGGTATTGCTGAGTGATGCCATCACTGTGGCTTTTTAAGCCCTGAACTCCAGGCATAGTTTTCCTTCCTCTGAGAAGTATTGGAGAGAGAGACTGCTCTGTGGTTTTCACACACCCAAACAGCACAGTGTTGAAAAGCATAATTCTGGGTTAGAGTCTAGCTCTGAAACATGCTCGCTGCCTAGTCTTGAGCAAGTGCCCCAAGTCGGTGTATTTATTGGTGAGATGGGGACAGTACCATTGGCCTGTGTTGCTTAAGCCTCCTGGTGGCAAGTGACCAAAAGTGGAAGTAACCAGAGCACCAAGGGGAGTTGGCCTGCTTATGTGGGCTTTCAGGAAGGAGAGTCACCAGGCTACCTTCAGGACGGGGTGCAGCTGAGCTTCCCAGGTAGAGGAATGCAGAGACTCAGAGTAGAGGGATTCAGAACTCAGAGTATAGAGGGATTCAGGGACTCAGAATAGAGGAATCCAGAGACTGGTAGTAGAGGAATCTAAGGACTCAGAGTAGAGGAATCCAGGGACTCAGTAGAGGAATCCAGGGACTCGGACATCCCAGCTCCTTCATTCTCTGTTCCTCTCCTCTCTGATTCTCTAGACCCACTTTCTCTACCGAGTGGGAAACATGACCACCATATTTGTTGATGTTGTTTTTAGGTGACATTGAGTTGATTCCAACTCAGATACAACAGAATGAAACACTGCCCGGTCCCGGTCCTGCGCCAGCCAGCCTTATAATCTTCCCTGTGTTTGGTCACATTGTTACAGCCAGTGTGTCCATCTAGCTCATTGAGGGCCTTCCTCTTGTGTACTGACCCTCTGCGTTACCAAGCATGATGTCCTTTTCCAGATAACACGTCTCAACATCTTTGTTTCTGTGGAGCATTCTAGCTGTACATCTTCCAAAGCAGATTTGTTTGATCTTCTGGAGGTGGGAATTCGTCTTTGGTCTTCCTCTCTCATTGTCTAGCTTTCTTATGAAGATTGAAAACATCATGGCTTGGATCAAGTGCATCTTAGTCCTGAAAGTGACATCTCTGATCTGTAACACTTTAAAGAGAGCTTTGCCCAATGCAATGCATGATTTGGTTTCTTGACGGCTGTTTCCATGAGCGTTGATTGTAGATCCAAATCCACTTATTAGCATCAAGTCGATTCCAATTCATGGGGCCCTATGGGGAAAGGTAGACCTGCTCCCAAGGGTTTCTGAGACTAACTCTTTACTGGAACAGACAACCTCATCTTTCTCCTTTGGAGTGGCAGTTGGATTTGAACTGACAACCCTGGGATTAGCAACCCAGTGTCTAACTCAGTTCACTATGATGGTTCCTTTTGTGGAGTCAAGGCACATGACATCATTGACAACCGCAGTCTTCCCTCTTTTTATCATGAGGTCCTGTGGTGAGGAATTTTTGTTTTCTTTACACTGAGGTGTAATCCAGTTTGAAGGCTGTAATATTTTATCTTCGTCAATATTTCAAGTCCTCTTCACTGTCAGCAAGCAAGGTTGTGTCATCTGCATATCGCAGGTTGTTAATGTGTCTTCCTTCAATCCTGATGCCTCGTTCTTCATGCCGCCATTAGCCCCGGGTTCCCCAGTCACTGGAGAGAGACACATTGATGTTGTCCCAATTCCAGGGTTCCCAGGGGTGACACCCATTGGCTCAACATGTGCTCTGTGTCTCACCCAGGTCTAAGCCAGGAGTGACCGGGAGGGATGGCAGGCGCATGGCCTGGGACATGGAGCTGTGTTAGAACATGATAGTGCAGCATTCCTGGTAGCCCATGTGGTGGGGACATTGGAGTGAGAGCTGGTCTACAAACCAGGGAGTTTGAAGATACCATTGCTGTAAGCATAAGCATTAAACAGGACTGTGTTCGTGAATACCACTAGCTGGACTCCCTGGCTCCAGTAATGCTAGCGCCTATTCCCTTCACTCCCTTATGTAATTCAGGTTCATTGAAAGAGAAGATTAATTTGAATTAACGAGGTGCAGGTAACCTTTTTAATATGTCAGTGCATACTTTGTTTATTACCAAAACATTTTCAAGGGTTCCTGGTGGGTGTGTGCCCGTGAACCACATGCCTGCATTGGCAGTTGGCATGTTCACATCCAAGAGAACAACTGAAAATCTATTATTTGTACCGAATGAAGAAGGAATGTGGTTTAAAGCAGTCACAAATAGTCCTTGGTCTAGACACAACTGGCAGTTAGCAGGGACTTGGCCGGTGTTTAGTTGGATGGATAAGGTATAAATATGTTTTTAGTGTGGCCCCTACATTGAATTTCCTCCTGAAACACTTACTAGTATAAACATCCACCGTGGGCAAAATATGACACAATGTAACGTAGCTCCTTGGGAAGAACAGACTCTTTGTATATTTGGACCGTAGGAAGCCCTGGGGCAGCTTTTAAGGGTCCTTTCTGAGGAAGAAAGGCCTGGTGATTGGCTTCTATAAGAAGTTCTCCATCAGTTCTGGATGGGTTTGGTTTGGGGTTTCCTCACGGGCCGCCTGGCCTTCCCTCTGGTCATTTGTGTGTCTTACCCTGATCATCATAAGAGGTGACAGAGAACAGAAGTGTTCTGGCCTCACACGAATCTTCAGCAAGCACAGTGCAAACACCCTACCAGACACAGCAGTGGTGGCATGCATTCGAGGACACCAGCCTTGAGTGTTGGGCCCTGTCCTTATCTGCTGAGTCAGGAGGTCCCCTTCATTGTTCTTTCGTAGGCTGAGAGTCATTGCTGTGGATAAAACCAGCCACATCTCTCCACATTAGACAGTGCAAAGACCCTTCATCTGAATCGCAAGGTTGGCTGTTCAAATCCACCAGTTGCTCCTCGGAAACCCTATACAGGGTCGCTATGAATCGGAACTCACTCAATGGCACTTAACAACAGTGAATAGAACAGGGTTTTAAAGGATGCTGGGAGCTCCTGGAGTGCTCAGGTGGAAGATTCCCATGAGGGCGTGTGTCCTGGGGGTTAAGAATGTGGATATTGGCTTCAAATTACTCTACTACTGATTTCATGCTATGTGATTGTGGACAAGTTACTTACCTGCTGTATGCCTCAGTTTTTAGGTTTTTTTTTTTAATGTTTTATTGTGAATTATGTGATAGTTTACATGGGAGAACATTAGTTTTACATTCATTCTATCGTATGTCCTTTCATTGCCATGGTTACAATCCCCTCCATGCATCATCAACCAACCAAAGGGTATACACTACAAGCCTGTTCCTTTCCCCCCCTCCCCCCCAGTCATCAGCACACAGCCCCTTCTCCCTCTCTAGGTCTAAAGTCCCCAGCTGCTCCATCTCTCCCCGTCATCATCTCTGCCTCCGTCTCTGACTATGTCTCAGTTTTGTCCTTTATAAAATGGGAGTAGACATCGTGTCTGCCTTAGAGGAGTAAGAGAAGCCACTTAGGTACAATGCTTCTAGCATCCACCCACTGCCGTTAAGTGGGTTCCGATTCAGCCATCCTGTAGGACAGGGTAGAACCACACCCAAGGGTTTCTGAGACTGCCAGTCTTTGTAGGAACAGACTGCCTCACATTTCTCCCTTATAGTGGCTGGTGGCTTTGAACTGCCAACCTTGGTAGTTAGCAGTCCAGTGCTTATCCTGAAGTGATACTAGGGCTCTCAAATAACAGTAGGTATGACATTGCACCTGAGAGGGGCTGTGAGCCTCGGAATGGTTGTGGCATGTGTGCTACTGTGGCATTGTGGGAGGAGGGTTATCCAAAATCGGAAGGTGAGTTGCCTCCTTAGATGTGGTGGGTGTGGCTGCTAACAACCACGGTGGGTCAGGACAGCTGTTGGGTAGGTGTATGTGTGTATGTGTGTGTGAGATGTGTTCCAGTGGGGCTGAGTTCCCCAGTCTGCAGCTTTCTGTGAACTTCTAGCTCACACCTCAGTGTACATCTGCCCACATCTCATGGACAGAATTACACATCACCAAACACAAAATTCCTACCATACTCAAGTACATCAGTTTGAACCACCAGGTGGGCGGTTCAAACCTACCATCTGCTCCTCGGAAACCCTATACAGGGTCACTGTGAGTCGGAACCGACTCAACGGCACTTACCAACAACAACAGCAAACCAACTGTATTGGGACCAATTCATGTTCGCCGTCAAGCTTTGTAGCAGAACAGGCCAGACCCAGCTCAAGAAGTATGGTACCTCCTATGTTTCAGGGCTGACTGGTACCTGGGTCAGGGTTCGTCACCCAGCACCTTCATCCTCACAACCGCTCTGCGAGGTACAGAGGGTAGCATCCTTCCCCTATTGCATAGATGGTGGTTATGTGTCGTGGAGTTGGTTCTGACTCATAGCAACCCTGAACAGGGTTTCTGAGGCTGTAAATCTTTATGGGATCAGAAAGCCTCATCTTTCTCCCGCAGAACAGCTGGTTGTTTCAAACTGCTGACCTTGCAGTTCACAGCTCGATTCGTAACCACTACGCTACCAGAGCTCCTTATTGCATAGATGAGGGGAAGCGAAAGCCCGAACCCAAGGCTTGCCTTGTAGTTCCTTGGCTGCCAAGAGGGGACCCCAGACCCTTACCACCTCAGTAGCAATTCCTGCCCCAAATTGCCCTGTGTGTGAGAACTAGCCTGAGGTGGGATGTTATGCATACAGATTCCCAGGCTCCTCCAATTGGCATCTGAATCCAGTCTGTATGTGCCTGGGCCTAGGAAGCTGTATTAACCAGCATCCCGGTGATTGTCAAAGTGTGTGCTCTTAGGTGCCACGGAGCACATAGATGAGGCTCGATCCCATCTTTGTAATCCTGAAGACTAACATGTATCAAATGACGTTTTCCATGAGAATGCGACATTGTGTTATAGGAGTGTGAGCCCACATGCAAGACACAGCCTGGATAGGTTTGCACTGCGGGCCCATTTTACAGATGTGCAAACCGAGGCACTGGTGAGCTCCAGTTTGGAAAGCATTCCATTTAGTACAGGCATTAGCCCCACAGGAGTGTGTTCCCGGTCTCATGTTTTCCTTTCCAGGGGGTCGGAGAGTTTGTGTTGTGGGGGAGGGGAGTGTGAAGATGTGTTGGGGGCTCTGACTGGTCCGATGAATGTAAACATGGTCGTCTAGGCTGAGGGGCTGCGTGCCAGGTCCCCAGCCCTCAGTGAACACCAGCTCTGTCTCACCCATTTCCTGATATTCCGGTGCCTGCCATACCTCTGAGAACAGTGAGGCACAAAGAAAGGAAGTGAGCTTCGGGGTGCCCCCCCGCCCCAGGCAGCCGGGCTCCCTCCATATGGTCTATCTTGACCCCTTACCATTTGCTGCTTTGGTTTTCACTGTTTTAAAAACATTGATAAGTTGCTGCCCTCCTTCAGGTGGCCTGTGTACACCCCCTGGAGTTCTTTGGATAATTTCTGGCCCCTCGGAAAAGGAACGACCACCCTGAGCCCTCGGTCATGGGGCCAGATGCAGCCAGGCTGGAAGGAAGAGGCTCCGAGCCAGCAAGCAGCTCGGAGGGAAGTGATTTTTCAATCAAGTTTAGCATTGCTGCGCTAATGCTTCTGCTCCTCAGGGGCCAGGACAGAGAGCCCTCCCCTCCCAGAGGAGACCAAATTTGGCTGTGACCCTAGGCCCCCAGGTTAGAATCCAGGCCTGCTGCTAAGAGAATGAGCAAAGGAAATTTTCACTTAGGGTCTGGAAGAATACTGTTGTTAAGTGCAATCCCAGTTGGTTCCTATTCTTAACGACCCTGTGTAGAGTTTCCAAGGATCGGCTGGTGAGTTTGAACTGCTGACCTTGTGGTTCAGTGCTGACCCTAGGGCACCACACCAGGAAGAGTACTTTTATGAAAGAGATGATTGGACAGTGGGTGGGAGGAGGGGCAGTTATCTCTGTGATAGTTTTCACTGTTTACTCCCAGAATTAGAGAATTTGCCCAAGACATTTAGAATCCCCTTGTCCTGTGCACCCACCTCTCTGAACCTCAGTTTTCTCCTTTGTAAAATGGGGAGAAGTGATTCCACCCTTGCCCACCATGAATAAATGCAGTTTCCACAATCAAGGGTCATAAAGACGTCTGTGATTTGGATACAGACATTCAGAATTGGACAAGACTGGTGCAGGTGTGTTTGAAAGCATGCTAAGATCCCTTGAATAGGAGGCTGCCCTCCAGACTTCGGAGGGATAGTTGATGGAAGCGTGGGACTCATTTTCAGCAGTTGGGTGCCTCTCACAAAACTAACAAGAGTGTGAGGCCTGAAGCTACTTCACAATGGGAGATAGTGAGTGGCGGTGGTGTCCTCAACAGGGACCCTTCGGCATCCATCCCCCAGCACACACACACACACACACACACACACACACACACACACACTCACAGAGACATTGTGTGCAGATGCCACATGTGTATATTGTTGTTGTGAAGCATCGTGGAGTTGGTTCCAACCCACAGCGACCCCGTATAGGGTTTCCAAGGAGTGACTTGTATGTTTGAACCACCAGCCTTGCGGTTAGCAGTCCTGTGCTTATCCTACAGCGCCACAGCAGGACTCCGCCACATGCATATACCACGTGGGAAATAAAGAGCATGCTCAGGAAATGTAGAGGTTAGAGGGGGTGATGTGTGACTCCAGGTGGTCTCTGGAACAGATTTCTCATTAAGAACCAGCCCTCGCTTGCCTAATGCCTTTTCAAGATCTGTCTGTCTTTGACACTTTGTCTAATACCTCTCCTTCCTGATTCCTCCCCCTACACACACTCACACACTCAGCTCATCAGCTCTGAGCCTTTAGTCTGGTCCCCCGTGTTGTTCCGAGACCCCAAGCAATAAGCGGCATTTATTTTTCCTTGCTTTTTGTGCCTTAATCCCCCGCATTCGCTCGTTCTTTGCGGTTAGAGACAAGCTGTTTGGCTTCACAGGTGGATTTCCAGTGTGGTCTGCCTGCAGGGTTCTGGAGTCTGTTGACCCCTCGCTAGTTCGGCAGCGTTTGTAATTGTCTTAAGTTTCCATTTTAGACTCAGCTGCCGGTGTGTCCCGATGTTGGACGGCTCTTTGGGTAGAACGTAGATGCTGTGGGCACCATTAAGGACGGGGAGGCATCAGAGAGAGCCAAATCTTCTCTCCGATCATAAATTCTTCTCCACTGTCTTCATGAGACTTAGGAAGTGAAACAGATTGAAAAGCACTTTGAATCGGCCTATAGGTGTTTGTATGCACACGCACACACACACACACACACACAATGTTTATCACTGTGGTATTTATAACAGCACCAAAATAGAAAAAAGGAACCAACCTAAATATCTAGTGGTAGGGATGTGGTTGACTAAGCATTCTGTCCCACGGTCATAAATGTGAGTTTATAATGACAAGAGAGGTTAGGATTGTGTCCAGCTACAAGTAACACAAACCCAGCTTAGTGTGAATTTTCTGAGGCAGGCTGGGAAGTGATCATTTTCACTGGCAGACAGCTGAGCCCAAATTGAGATTCTGTTTGTTGTTGTTATTAAGTGCCATTGAGTTGGTTCTGACCCGTAGCGACCCTGTATAGGGTTTCTGAGGAGTGGCTGGTAAGCTTGAACCATCAACCTTGTGGTTCAAACTGGCTTTGCAGTCCAGGGCATTAACCCACAGTGCCACACCAGGACTCCTGGGATTCTGTTAATGAAGGAAAAATGATTCTGGAGAGCAGCCAAGAGTGTCTGCCCTAGTCCACCCCATTAGCTACTCGAGACTCATTCTTCTTCTTCCCAAAGGAGAAAACCACAGCGCTGCATCTTGAGTGAGATACCCATTAAGACTCAAAGCCCCGGCTTGCAAAGGGCTGTGGTTTCAATCTGGCTTTTAGGGTGACACCTTATATGTGAAAAGACAAGTTATCTGCCCCTCAACATGGCCAGTGTACAATAGTAGAGAAGAAACAAGATGGATAGTATTAATAACAACATTTACTACTATTCAGAAACAGTAACGAAAGATATTAGATAGTGTCTGCCACATTGAGTTCCAAATTGCATACTCAATAAGTTAAACGAAGAAGTCAAAATATAGCTATATAGATAGAAGAAATATTGGAAGGAAATAGTTGTTCTCTTAGAGTAGTTGAATCCATGTGACTTTTCCCCCGGGTTGCTATGAGTCAGTACCGACTCGATGGCACCTAACAACAATAACAAAATGTATTACAGATATTGATTCATTTCCTAACAAAAATCCTCTGTGAAATAGTTCTCCTGAGCATTAACGACAAAAAATCAGAAATAAATAATTGCATCTTGCACAGGGTAGAGTACATTGTAATTTAAAAAACTTAGAATTTCTATCAAATGCATGCACGTGGTTAAAATCTAAAAGACTAGGGGCCTTCAAAAACTTTGTGGGGAAATTCCATTATCTATTCCTTCCATTTTCCACACTTTCGAAGTTCCCTCTGTATAGGTAGGCTTTAAATAAAACACAGCTGTCTCTTGTCCCGGTTTTCCTCAGCCCACGGGGAAGCCCTTGCTACCTGTGGACTGTGAAGAGAGGGTCTCCCTTCCGGGAGTGGCTGCCTGGAGACGAACTGACTGGACATACTGAAACCCCCAGCCCTGTGCAGTGATCCGCTCAGGTGTTCACTGTAAGGGCTGGTGACCTACCTTGGAAGGACTAGAACAGTTCTGCTAATGATATGTCCTGGGTTCCTGGGAAGTCTGTGAGCTGAACGGTGACTGGTATTCACCGTCATGGTCAAGGTCTTGGCCGGGAGACAGTGTTGGGAAGGACATGGGCATGGAGGCCAGACTTTGAAACCTGGTTCAGTCACTTAGCGGATGAGTAACCTAGCTTCTCCTTGGCGCAGGTAAGCTCATCTGTAAAGTGAAGATCAGAAATGTTGGAAGTAAGGACTTGGTTGTCCTTGGGTACCATTGAGCCAATTCCTGGAGGACCCAGCTGTGCTGGCCTATATGGTTTCCAGGGTGTTTTCTTTCTCAGAGCTGCTGGTGGATTCAAACCACCGATCTTTTGGTTAACAGCTGAGTGCTCAATCATCATGCCACCAGGACTGACTCAGTGGTGGTGTTGTGGCTTCTAGGGGTCTACTGCCCTTATCAGGTGGACCCGACCCCAAGAGAAGGTATCCCTCATAAGGGGGTGCTGTGGAGACCCCTCGGGTGCATGCTGCAATGATACCATCTGTCTCATATTGTCACCGGGTCAGAGAAGGCAGTTCAGGGCGTGTAGCAAGCTTGAGACCCAGGGCAGCTTCAGCAGCAGCAGCCCGAACCTCTTGGGATTGAGGGGTATTTCTAGGTGGTCAGTGGTGACGTGCAGCATGGGGACTCTTATTTTCAGGACAGGGCTCTTGGTACAGGAGGTGTCTGCGATTCCTCCCTGGCTTGTCCTCTGTATACACCTGGGCATGGAAAATTCTCTCTTAGGAGGAACCCCATCCCAGTGACTCAGTGCCCTGGACAGCCTTACGCAGGACCTTCATTGCAGGCTGGGCTCCCACTGGTGTGCCAGAGCCCAGGCGATACAGCCCAGCACTGAGGGACAGACACAAGCAGAATGCTCCATGCCTTGGTGCTGATGGAGTGGCTTCGTCTCAGGTTGGTGGTTCACACCACAGTTAAGCAGGGGCAAAGAGTGAGAAGAGCTCGTTTTGCATCCTACCGCCATGTTGGTGAGGTTAGATTTGTTGTTGTTAAGGGTTATTAAGTCCGTTTCAACTCATAGCGACTCTGTAAAGGGTTTCCAAGGAGCAGCAGCTGGGTTTGAACTGCTGAACCATCGACATTGTGGTTTGCAGCCCAGTACTTATCCTGCAGTCCACACCAGGAGTCACACCAGGTTTGACTTACCGATGAATCAACAGTTAAGACTATAGCTGGAAAGGAAGTGATTCTGGTTCTTAGAATTTGAGGAAAGGGAGCACTGTCATGAGTGTGGTAGTAAGGGAGATCAGGTGCAGAGACTGGATGGGTGGATGAGTTTCCCATCCATTCACTCATCCATCCATCCACCCATCCATTCATCCACCCATCCTTCCATGCAACAAGTCATCCATCTACCCATTCATCCACTCATCCACACATCCACCAACCCATCTATCACCCAAGCCATCCATCTACTCATCTACCCACCAAGCCATCCATTTACCATCCATCCACTCATCCACCCTTCCATCCACACATCCACCCTTCCATCCATACATCCACCCACATCCATCTATTCATCCATCCATCCATCCACCCCTCCATACACCTGCCCACGTCTCCATCCATCCACCCACCCACACATCCACTCACCCACCCACCCTTTCATCCATCCACCCACCTGTTGATCTATTCACCTATTTCACCTGTATGTCCATCTGTCCACCCACTCTTTCACTGTCCACTCATCCATCCATCCATCCATCCAACTTCTGTGCTTATGTATCACCATGGGGGTACAAAGATGTACAAGACACTATGTATTGACTTAGGCATCCTTCTTACATTCGTTCTTCATTCATTGATTACACCTTATATTTGAAGTAGTCTGCCAAAAACTCATTGTCATTGAATTGATTCTGACTTGTAGCCACCCTAGAGGACTGAGTAGAACTGCGTGTATTGGGTTTCTGAGACTGTCAATTGTTACAGAAGCAGACGGCCTCCTCTTTCTCCCACAGAGTGGCTGCTGGGTTTGGATCATCAACCTTGTGGTAGCAGCCCAACGCCTAATCCACTGCACCACCAGGGACTCTTGAAGTGGTTTACGTGATTCATAAAATACAAAGTCAAAGAAGGTATATAGAGGAATCTGATCATAAAATTGCAGTCTAGGAAAAAAATGAATATCGATTTCTGTGGACCATGGTCCCACCCATGTGTGTAAGTTGGGCCTTTGCAACAAGAAGGCAGATTGAGCTTCCTGAGAAAGTGTCTCAGCTGGTGGGGAGATATAGAATATTCCCATCAGCCTCTGTCCTCTGTAGAAGGATTGGACTAGGACTCTGCTAGCAGACGCCACTGTCCTTCTTGTTGGAGTAGCAGTGTGTTGGGATCTTCTTTGTAGATGCGCCACAATTTGTTTTCAAGTAAAACTTCACCTTCACAAGCTGTGACAAGGACTGATGGGCATAGCCCTCTGTAGGGAGGGAGGCAGAGCAGTACGGCTGTAGAGAGAAGTAACGAACCTCCTTCCTTTCAGCTCCCAGCCTGAAAACCACTTACCGAGGCCTCCCAAGTGGAGCCACCTAACACAGGGTATCGCTGGGTACTTTTAGTTTTCCTCTTAAATATGGAGATTGGCAGGGACTAGACATGTTTGATCAGAGAAGAAAATGCTCAGAGGGCACCCCAAGCCAGACTTCCACTCCCTGCAAGCCTCTCTTGTGGAGGAAGAGAGAGCCCAGTGGGTAAAGCAGTGATGAAAGACAGGTGTGGTTTGCCAGATGTGGTTTGATATCAGAAAGCTAACCATCAGAGCTGCCCAGCTGTAGACAGGGCTACGTAGGTACTGAGCCTCTCGTCCTAGGAGGCATTTAAGTAGACTGGGTGATGGCTAATGGTGGTGTTGGATGGGAAGCTATCTCCAGTAATCTTGCTTAAGGGCTTCTCCAATGTGGCACTGTGGCTTAATGCGCTGAACTGCAAAGTCAGTTTGGATCGCAAGGTTGCCAGTTCAAGCTCACCAGCCACTCCTTGGAAACACTATACACGGTCGCTGTGAGTCCGAACCAACTCGACAGCACTTAATATCAACAACAACCAACCAGAAAGAGGGCAGTGGTGGACGAGCGGGAGAATTCTTACCTTGAGTGTAGGACATCTTGGTTTGATTCACGGCCAGTGCGGCTTCTGCTCCGCCTCTGGCTGTCTGTTGGTAGAGGTCTGCGTGTTCAAGGTTTCAGCAGAGCTTCCAGACTGAGATAACTACTGTTGAATATCAGCCAGTGAAAAGCCTTTGGATCGATGTGGTTCACTGTACTACCAATCTTGGGGATGTTTTGTTCCGCTGTGTGTGGAGGTCTCCATGAGTTAGGGACTGACTTTATGGCAGTCAGTAATAGTAACCGTCAACCCAAAATGTGGTTTGCTGATTGCTCTGATATGGCACTGTTGGATAAGCACTGAACTGCAAACTACAAGGTCAGAAATTCAAACCCACCAGTCACACCTTGGAAACCCTATATGGGGTTGCTTTGAGTTGGAACTGACTTGATGGCACTTACAGCAACAACTGATGGGCAGAATAATTCTGGGTTCTTTGAGGTGCTAAGAAAATGGAGGTGATTAAAAAAATTTTTTTAAATTTTGAATTGAGCAATAGTTTACATGGGAGAACATCGGTTTTACACTCATCATTTCATTGCAATGATTACAATCCCCTCCATGCATCATCATTCAACAGTATTTACTTGTATTCCCTCTATTGCAGGGCTGGGGGGCACAGGGAGGTGGGGATGTACACAAAAACACTCAGGAATATATAATCATTTAGGCAACCAAAGGCCACATTCTGCAAGCCTGCCTCCTGGCCTCCAGCATACAGCCTTTCTCTTTCCATGAGTCCAGAGTCCTCAGCTGCTCTCTCTCTCCATATCCTCATCTCTGCCTCCATCTCTGGTGTCACTGCCTCTCTGGATAGGATCAATGGAGGAGATTTTGATCTACTAAGAAATCTTAACTACAAGTAACCCTGTCTGATGTTTCTTTTTTTTTAAACAAAGACCTATTTCTGTTTAAACTTGACAAAATAATAATGATAATACCAAGGACAATTGTTTTGAATCCTTTTTCTTCTTCATGCTCTTTGAGATAGTTTAGCGGAAAGGAACATTTTAGGGAAAGAAGAGGGGTTAGTGAGAAGACTTACCTTGATTTGAAAGAGAAAGTGATTGGAGAAGAAAAGCAAAAGCAGGAGTTATAAAGTCTGCTTGCCAACGAGTTTTTTAACTGGTTTTGGTGACAGGTGGTGTTCTTCGGGTTACCGTTCCAAGAACTTTGTATTTTTCTGCTTTTTGTACTCCCTCCCGCTCTTTGCCCCATCCATCCATAGTTAATTTTTAAAAAATAGCAATAAGCAAGGACCCCTGATGGCGTAGCTGTGATCAAAAGGTTGGTGGCTCAAAGTCACCCAGCAGTTCTGCAGAGGAAAGGCCTGGAAATTTACTTTCACAAAGATTACAGTCAAGAAAATCCTCTAGGGCCTGCTCTGCACACATCGGGGTCGCCATGAGTCAGAAATCCACTCAGTGACCCCAACAGCATCACAGGAAACAGAATGCAGACAAACCTCTGCTCTTAGAGCTAGAATCGGAATTTAAAAGTCGGGCTGCGAGGGCCTCATCCACAGTAAAACCTAGACCGAGCTTAGGCGTGCAGAGTATAAAGCAGGGATTGGCACACTGTGGCCCGCTGCCTGTTTATATTTATAAAGTTTTATCGGAACACAGCCACGCCCATGTGTTCACATGGAGCTTTTGATTGCTTTTCCACAATGGCAGAGTTGAGTAATTGCAATGGAGACCCAAATTCCAAAATCAAACCTGTTGCTTTCAAGTCGATTCCAACTCACAGCAGCCCGGAGGAAGAGCAGAACTGTCTGTCCCATCGTGTGTGCCGTCAGGTCGATGTTGACTCATAGCAACCATGAATAGGGTGTCCGAATGCGGATCGGAGTTTGAATTTGTGATTTACCAAACCGGTGCTAATCCTACAGTGGTGGTGGTGTGCCGTGGAGTCGGTTCTGACCCACAGCGACCCTGAACAGGGTTTCCGAGGCTGTAAATCTTTACGGGGTCAGAAAGCCTCATCTTTCTCCTGCGGAACAGCTGGTAGTTTCGAACTGCTGGCCTTTAGTTTAGCAGCCCAACTTGTTAATTGCCATTGAGTCGGTACCGACTCATAGTGACCCTATGCACAACAGAACAAAACACTGCTCAATCCTGGGCTAACCTCACAATTGTTGCCATGTTTGAGCCCACTGATGCTGCCACTTTGCCAATCCATCTCGCTGGGAGTCTTCCTCTTTTTCTCTGACCCTCCACCTTACCAGACGTGATATCCTTCTCTAGCATAAATCTTAAACGAAGACAAGACAAAGACAAATTATCTGGATCAGGGAGCCCATCAGCTTGAAGACATAATGGTGTCCCGAGGACTCTTGGCTACATTGCTAGTTATAAGACAGAAAACAAAGCTATTCAATTTGTTACGGCAACAGAATGTCACAATTTTGGTCTTCAGAGAAGCAGGTGGGTGGGTTTGAACCTTCAGCCTTTTGGTTAGTAGCTAAATGCTTAACAACTGCTCCACCAGGGCTCCTGACAGATATCTTGTACCTGAGAAGCCTAATTCTATAGGGTTTCTATAGGGGCAACGTCCCAACATTGACCCCATTGTGGGTGTTTCGAAGCAGTAGAGGCCTTGGGATGATGAATCCCTGGTGATGCAAATGCTTTACATGTTTGGCTGATAACCAGAAAGTTAGAGGTCGAGTCCGCCCAGAGGCACCTTGGAGGAAAGTTCTGGTGATCTGCTTTAACAGCCAGCTGCTGAAGACCTTTCAGAGCACAGTTCTGATACACACAGGGTCATCAGCAGTCAGAATGGACATGGTACTGACATAGTGACAAAACTCCCCCAAGGACTCCTGACTGATGAATATGAACAGTGTTAGAAGTGGTGTGTGTGTGTGTGTGTGTGTGTGTGTGTGTATACACACTTGTGTATACGTGCATGGTTCATGTGGGGGCGGATGACCCCATCCCCAAGGCAAGCAGTCCATATGAAATTGTTCGCTACAGATTAGTAAGTAAGCCTGTGCTTACTTTGCAGATGGGGTTATCCGACACTGGATCTATGTAGGTCATTTTTACCTGTTTTCATACGAGTGTATGTCAGAAAGCAGCCTTACGAAATGTTCCTGTTTGTCAAGTTGGTGGAGCCCTTTCCCCTGGTGCTGAGGCAGCCTCCCTCTCGTGCTAATTACTGTGAAATTCTGGGTGACAGTCCCCTACTCGGAATTTGACACCTCGCCTCCCCCATCCTGGTTTCCAATGGTTGGCTTTCCTACTGTGCTCGGTTCAGGGGGTTCAGGGCAGGGACTTAAATTCACATCGGAAGTTGTAAATGGAATTCTGGGCTTTATTTTGCAACCTGCCTATAAGGCAAAAACAAACAAAAAACCATCGTTTCCCTCATCTTTCACTGTCTTTGTGTCCAGTGTGGATCTAACTGCCTTCGACTGTCCTGGCTGCCCGAGGCGCTATAGGGACGCTGGGTCATGCTTACCAGCTAGGGTGATCAACTTGTTGCCGTGTGTCTGGGATTGACCCACTTTTATCACTGGATGCCCACCTCCAGAGTGTCCTGTCATTCCTGGGAGAAAGAACAGCTGGTCATCTCGTCCCTGGAAGGCCTCCCAGCTGTTTGCACACTCGTGTGTGGTTTTAATCTCCACTTTTTTAAAGAGTTGAATTTACGAGTTCAGACTCACTCTTCCGGTTAAGCCTATTAAACTTTCTCCACAAAGGACCAAACACCAGGTCCACTTGTATTTACAGGTGGGCTTACCTGTAAAAGAAACCGATTCCTCAGGAAGGGACTTCACGAAGACCTTTGCCTAACAAACAAGAAAGCTAGCGTCTTCTCTCAGCTGAGCTGGGACAAATCGTAGCCCCCACACCCTGACTCCATCTCCCCTATCCAGTTGAGGTAGCACTGCCTCTTCCATGTGGAGGTGGTTGTTTGGGTAGGATGAGGGCATGAATGTCAAGTGGTAAATGGAACCAGTGCCTAAGGATTGATGTCGTTTGCTCCCTTCTTTCTTTACACGAGGTCCTAATTCTCCCTCAAATCCTGTATGATCAAGGTGGGCAACTAACTGCTGTATGAACCCTCTCCCAGAGATGAGCCCTTAGATGTTCTGCAGAATGTAGGTTTTGTTTTGTTGTGGGTTTTGTTTTTTTTTGGGGGGGGGTTGCTTTATAAGTTACTCAAGTTAAAATTCAGAAGTCAGCACCCTTTCACACAAAAACTCTGGTGTTAAACTTTTTTAAAAAATATAGATTTTTTTTTTTAAATTGTGAACTGAGTGATAGTTTACATTGGAGAACATTGGCTTTACGTCACTCCTCTGTGCATCATCATTCAACAGCATTTGCTTCCATTCCCTCTTTTTGTGTGTGTGTGTGTGTGGCGGGGGAGATGTACACAAAATCACTCAGGAATATATAATGATTTAAACAACCAAAGGGCACATTCTGCAAGCCTGCCTACTGGCCACTCTCTTTACATGAATCTAGAATCCTCAGCTGCTCTCTCTCTCCATGTCATCATCTCTGCCTCCATCTCTGGTGTCGCTGCTTCTCTGGATAGGGTCCCGCATTCCGCTTGTGCTCTTCTCCCTCGATGGTCCTAGGGTCCTTTGTTTCTGGACCGTAAGATTAACTACCCCCCCTTTTTGTTACAAAACTTCTACCTTTACAGTTGTGACAGTTGCAGTTAATCATGATAACAGTTAATCACTATTGAATCCTAAGAATCTTATCGCCATCTTTTTTCACCAGACCCATCTAGACAAGATGAAAACTATTCAGTGGAGACTCTAGATTTTTTTTTTTAAATCATCAAAATGTATGGTCCACAACAGAGAAGTTAGTTCTCCAGGGTTCATGGTGTCAGGGACCATGAGGCGAGTCCTCGGGAAGAAGAAAAGGAAATGTTTGTTTTCTTTTGCTCTTCTTCCTCCCTTCTTCTTCCCTTCCATCCCACCTGACTTCTCACACCTGCCAAAGGCCTTGAAGACAGCTGTGAGGATGGAGGTTCACGTGGTAGGGGGTCTGTCATCACCGTCAACTAACTGGGTAGGCCTGGGAACAGCCTGTTGTTTTCTGGTGGTAGTTTCTGGGTAGTTGGTTCTAATATCTGGCAGCCTTGTGTGCACAGAATGGAACCGCTCCATAGGGTTTTCAAGAGGCAGACCTTTCAGAAGCAAATCGCCAGGCCTTTCTTCTGAGGTACTTCTGGGTGGATTCAAACTGCCAACCCTTATGCTAAGAAACTGTCAAGTGCTCATCTGTTTGTACCACCCAGGGACTGAGTATTCTACACAAGAGCCTTTAAATTCCCATCTCGGTTCCAGCTGGGCGATTCTGGGCAGTCTGCCTGGATGGCCCTTGTCACCTTTGTCTGCGGTCTGGGCAGACATGAAAGTCCTTTCTCCTAAGCCTGGGTTTTTATGGCTGGCTGGCGTCATCTGTCATAAATCAAGGTGAACTGGGGGTTCGCACAGCAGTTAGACAGCATCATTCAAAGAAAAAACAAAAAAACTAGAGCAGGGTTATTTTTTATTTTCATTACATATATATATATATATATATATATATATATATATATATATATATTTAAAGCTTAAAACTTAATTTGGTGTGTAATTGGGACTAGCTCTTTGGAGCCCAGAGCTTTGTGTTTTTGGAGCAGCTGAGGAGCAGGAGTGCCCTGGGGCAGGACGTGGTGTGGTAATTGGTGGCCCCAGACACCTGTGAGAGAATTGGGTTTAAGTCGTCTGTTAGGAGCCTGACAGTTTTATTTGCATTTCTGTGGTGTGTATTGTACCCCCTTCCCCGCCTGTTTGTACCCACTGGAGAAGGGAACTCGCTCTCCGCTCTCTGTCCTGATGGCCCAGGGTTGGGAGAGGGTGGACGATGGCCCCAGCGTGTGGCCTGCCACTTCTCCACACACTCATTTGTACCCTTTGCAGGTTGCCTGCATTTTATTATGAAAGTCTGGATAAAAAGCAACTTGGATCAGAGCAAGCATTCAGAGAGAAAAACAAAGGAAATTAAAGACACAGTCCTGGGGGGTTAAAAACCACATGGAAGGAAGCCTTGGTTTTCAGACCGCCAGAGCCGAAGGGAAAAGCGGTCCCCAGGAGTCGGAACCGAAGGACGCTGGTCCCTCTCCTGTTTAAAAAGAAATTGCCATTTAATTTGTTTCTGAGTTTTATTTCTCAAGTGAAGCAGCATGGGGCCATGTAATGAGGCTGCATTTCTGGGAGGTGTTGAAAGATGAAGGAAGGTAAGAGCTCAGCAGAGCCCTGCTGGTCCAGCCAAGCAGCCTTGCCGGGAGGTGACCGGGTCACCTAGGGGTAGTGGCAGGGGCTGCTGGAGGCTGGCTTCTCAGAGCCCCACCTGTGGGCAGAGGTGCCCTTGTGTGGTCTAGTTGGTGGGGCTACCTCTGTGAGCCCCTGGAGAGGGTGTTGTCTCTGTGTCCCAGATAGGGGTGGGCATTGGCTTTGACTGGAAATGGGAAGGGGAGTTCTGGACCTAGAGACCTTCACCCAGCTGGGGCTGGGGCTTTGCCTCTTCTACAAGCTCTGTGCTTTGCAGAAGGTGTACAGGGCCAGGAGAGGCAGGTCTCTCCCATACAAGACAAGAAGAAAGAATCTCTGTGCAGACGCCAATTCTGGACCATGCAGGGGAAGGTTGCCCTTGAGCGGCCACTCCTCTGGTGACAGGGAGACTCCAACAGTGATGACCAGGGTGGCCCCTCAGCCTCACTCAGGAGCTTGCTGTCCCAGCCTTGAGTGTGTGAACTCCCACCCACTCAACCTGGGATCCAGATGGGCACCACCCCTCCACAGCCACCCAGCAGGTTGGAGGAGGACCCAGGCTGACTTTTTCAACCACAGCTTCTGCCAGATCAGCAGGAAACAGGCGTTGAGCCCTTGAGGACTTTCGGGACCTTGGGGTACACGGTGCAGCATCATCATTGGCTTTTTCCTCCCCTTTCTCATGGGGCAGGCTTCATCTCCATCTGTTGGTGGAGGCTTGTGCATTGCTGGGATTCAGCAGAGCTTCCAGACTAACAGATACCAGGAAGAAAGGCCTGGTGATCTACTTTAGAAAATTACCCAGTAAATATATTTCTACCCCCAAGCCAGCATTTTTCTCAGCTGGTTCTGGTGGTGCTGTGTGATAAACACTGGACTAATAGTAAGGTTGTGGGAAAGACCATCAGTTGCTCATTATGGAAGCTCAAGCTGAAGCCGAAGACAATTAAAACAAGCCCACGAGAGCCAAAATAGGACCTTGACGGTATTCCACCTGAATTTAGAAAGCATATCAAGAACAGATTTGATGCGCTAGACTCTAATGACCAAGGACCAGAAGAGTTGTAGGATGATATCAAGAACAACTTATAGGAAGAAAGTACAAGATCATTCAAAAGACAAGAAAGAAAGAAATGACCAAAATGGATGTCATAAGAGACTCTGAAACTTGTTTTTGAGTGTAGAGAAGCTAAAGCAAATGGAAGAAACAAGGAAGTGAAAAGACTGAAAAGTAAACTTCAAAGATCAAGAAGACAAAATCCAAGTACTGTAATAAAATGTGCAGTGACCTAGAATTAGGGAAGAATACGCTCAGTATTTCTCGAGCAGAAAAATCTGAAAAACATCCAAGCTTTGATTTGAAATATTCAAGGATTCCATGGGCAAAATACTGAAATATAATACAGAAAGCATCAAAGAAGATAGAAGGAATACACTGCACCAAAGAGACACGGTCGATGTTCAACCTTTTCAAGAGGTAGCATATGAACAAGAGCCAATGGTATTGAAGGAAGAAGTCCCAAGTCCACTGAAGGCATTGGCAAAGAACAAGGCACCAGGAATTGATGTACAAACTGAAATCTTTCAATAAAATGATGCAGCATTGGAGGCCCTCACTCATCTATGCCAAGGAATTTGGAAGACAGTTATCTGGCCAACGGATTGGAAGAGATCCATATTTGTACCCATGCCAAAGAGAGAATGAGAAAACCATCGAGCAGGATCATTAATACCACATGCAAGTAAAATTTTGCTGAAGAAAATTCAAAAATGGTCAGAAATTCAAGCCAGATGCAGAAGAGGACATGGAATGAGGGATATCATTGCTGGTGTTAGATTGATCTTGGCTGAAAGCAGAGAATATCAGAAAGGTGTTTAGTTGTGTTTTATTGAGTATGCAAAGACTTTTGATTGTGTAGATCATGGCAAGCTATGGACAACATTATGGGAAATGGGTATTCCAGAACACTTAATTGTGCTCTTGAGGAACCTATACATAGACCAAGAGGCAGTTATTCAAACAGAACAGGGGGACACTGAATGGTTTTAAATCAGGAAAGATAGGTACCAGGGTTGTATTCTTTCACCATACTTATTCAATCTGTATGCTGAGTAAATAATCCAAGAAGCTGGACTATATGAAGAAGAACGTGGCATTGAGACTGGAGGAAGACTGATTAACAACGTGTGATATGCAGATGATACAACCTTTCTTGCTGGAAGTGACGATGACTAGATGGAATTTAACAATACCAACAATAACTGCAAGGTTGGTGGTTCGAACCCACAAGCCACTCCAAGAGAGAATGATGAGGTTGTCTGCTCCCATAAAGACATATAGCCTCCTAAACCTTAAAGATTTATAGTCTCCTAAGCATAGTATTTACGAATCGGGTTGCGAACCGCAAGGTCAGCAGTTGGAAACTACCAGCTGTTCCATGGGAGAAAGATGAGGCATTCTGCTCCCGTAAAGATTTACAGCCTCGGAAACCCTGTACATGGTCACTATGAGTTGGAACCGACTCCACGGCACATCATAACAACAGCAACAAACCCTGTATAAGGAGTCTCGGTGTGGCGCTGCAGGTGAATGCGCTGGACTGCAGGGTCTGTTTGAACCACAAAGTGGAGGTTCAAGCTCACCAGCCACTCCTAGGAAACCCTACACAGGGTCGCTATGGGTTGGAACCAACTTGATAACTCTTAACAGTAACAACAACAAACCCTATGCAGAGTCCTGATTTAACACTGTGAGTTAATGCACTAGACTGCAAGGTTGGTTTGAACCACAAGGTTGGTGGTTCAAGCTCACCGGTCGCTCTTGGGAAACCCAGAGTTACTGTGGAGTGGAACGGACTCAAAGGCACTTCACAACACCACCACCACCACAAACCCTATATGGAATCCTAGTGTGGTGCTCTGGGTTTATGTGCTGGACTTCAAGGTCAGCGGTTCAAACTCAACAGTTATTCCTCGGAAACCCCATACACGGTCGTTATGAGTCAAAACCGACTCCAGAGCACTTCACAACAACAAAACCCTATGTAGGTTCTCTATGACTCTATGGCAGTGAGTTTAGACTAGAGAGGAACATTTCCCCCCTCCCAGAGGCCGGGGGGAGGGAGAGATGTCACCCCTCCCATCTTCAAAGTGTCTCCTTTGAACAAAGTCAGAATTCAGCAATGTGGGACGGTTTCTGTCCTGGGCCTACGACTGCCCTTTTCTCCCCGCCTCATACACTGCACCCTAGCCAGCCGGGACAGCAATTTTATAGGGCCGTTATTACCCTGCTATTTCCCAGTAAACCCACACCAGCCCCCCAGCACTCCAGAGAGTTGCTACACTGTTACAAGGTGATAGGTGCTGTGGACAAAAGGGGCCGTTGGGTTTATGGAAACGATATAAAGTTTATGGAGTCTCAGCAGGCCAGAGGTGGGAAGGGCTCACAGGGCGGGGGTGGGGGTTTAGAGTTAGAGAAGGTTATGGAATAACTGCAGACAACACAGCCCAAGTCCAGGGCCAGATTTGTAATTGTGGGGGCATTGTAGCTCCTTGGGGGGGAGTTCTCCATGATGTCATCTCACCCCCATAACAGTCCTACCAGGGGGAACGGGTACTGTAGAGATGAGACTGAGTAAAAGGTTATGGAGGTTACAAACCTGCCCAAGCTGATGGTTCCAGGCAGGCACAGAATGGATGTTCTGGGCAGCCTCTGATCCTCACAGCTTCTTCTCTCTTGGGTATGGAATGGTACCTCCCATTTTAGGGCCAGAAATTATAGTGTCCACACCCTGTTCCAGTTTGGGAGGCACCTGCTAGGCACATGTGGGGGTTCTCACTTCTGACGTCCACCTTTCTTTGCTTTGCCCCTCCCACGGACCAGCCTTTGGGTAGAACAGACTTGTGCTCAAGTCTGCCTACTGGCCAGAATAAAAGCAAAGCTGTGTACAGGTTAGCGCTGGAATCGGGGTGGGGCTAGAACCCCGAGCCTCTGTCTGCCTTCAGGAGTCCCTCTGAGTCCCATTTTACCTTATGGTAACCCTACAGGATGTGAAGTGGCCTCCTCCCATCCCTGTCTGTCCTGGACATTTCTAATTCATTTCTCCTGTACATGTACCTTGTGACATCTAGTTTTTCATTCGCCTACTCAGCTGTGAAGGCTTTGAATGCAGAGTCCATGATGGCTGATTCTTCAGTTCTGATTTCTCCCAAAAGGCCTGACATCTTTCCTGGCATGTAGTGAACACTGAGTAAATATCGGCTGGAAAGATGGATGGATGGTGGATGGATGGGCGGATGATTGATGGATGGATAGGGATGATGGATGGATGGGTGGGTGGATGAATGGATGCATCAATGGATGGATAGGAATGGTGGATGGATGGATGGATGGATGGGTAGGTAGATGAATAAGTAGATAGATGGGTAGATATTTGGATGGATGGATGGGAGGCTATATGGATAGCTGGATGGATGGTGGATGGATGGGCAGATGATGGATGGATGGATAGGGATGATGGATGGGTGGGTGGGTGGGTGGATGAATGGATAGGAATGGTGGATGGATGAATGAATTGGGTAGGTGGATGAATAAGTAGATAGATGGGTAGATATTTGGATGGATGGATGGGAGGATATATGGATAGCTGGATGGATGGATGAGTAAGTAGATAGATGGATGTATCAATAAACATACAGACTGACAGTCAGGCAGTGACTAGACTAACACACACCCAGGTCCTCGTTACCACCTTCCAGTGCAGTTACACTAACAGCCTACCCAGACTCTCAGGGGCATTAGCTGAATGCACTTCTGTTTCGGGGGACATGCTTGGCCCTCCCTGAAACCATATGGAGAAAGCAGCCTGAGTGTTTGAATGCGTGTGTGTAAATACTTTACAGGCCCCATAAACTTGTTTAAAGGCAGGTGGGGGTGAAAGTATAAACTGGGGCAGCCTTTTGGGAGGGCAGTTTGGAAGTAGCTATTAAAATCTTAACTATGCCTACCACGAAGATCCTGCAGTTGCATTTGTAATTGTGAAGCATATGAAGTCTATTCAGATCAAGAACCAGGTACCAGGATTGCTCATAACAGAGAAAAACTGAAAATAGCCTAGGGACACTTGGTGGCGCTGTCGGGTAGGCAATGAACTGCTATTCAAAAGGTCAGCAGTTCAAACCCACCAGCTGCTCCTAGGGAGAAAGATGAGGCTGTCTGCTCCTGTAAAGACACTCTCAGAAACCGTATACAGGGTCCCTCGACTCAATGGCAGTGGGTCTTTTGGTAGCAGCCACAACTGTGGGAACACAGGCACTAGGGAAAATGAAGCAGCTGTGTGCTCTTAGATGCGGGGACGGTGCAGTGGGGTTAGGTGCGAGGGTAGGGAGATGTTCTTTATCTTCTGAACCTTGTACTCAAAGACTCCCAAATTTCAACAGCTGTCTCCTGCAAGATGCACCCCAGATCCCCACTTCCCATTCCCAGCCACTTTTCCACCTCTCTCTGGTTCCTACTGAAATTCTGTCTAATCCATGTGCGTACCTGCCAGTGACCTTCCCTCACAGAATAGAAGAGAAACCAGAGGAAAGCAGTTGTATGTGGAATGACTGTGTGCTGTCTGTTCTCTCAGAAAGGTTGAAAGCCGTAATCTGAGAACTCCATTAACAGGCACCCCGTCTCCCTCCTGATGAGACAGAGAGGAAAGGGGGAGCAGAACCTGTATAGAAAACCATCGCCTCGTCCCTCCTTCCGGAGATCAACGGCCTCTTATTTTCTTACTGCTTAAGAAATTGAAATGGTTTTGAACACACGTAGTGTGTTCTTCCAAAACGTGGAAGTGGGGCGCATAGTCATATAAGGGTTGTCTGGTTTAGACGTGTGAAGAAGCTTCATGAGAGGCAGAGAAGCCGAAGCTACTGCCGGAAAGCTGTTACCAAAGTAGCACGCACCCAGGCAGTGGGAACGTGACCCATCTCAGATCCTTTGGATGCAGCAGCAGTTAACATCACAGAGTTCAGTAAGGATAGAAAAAAGAGAGCCGAGAGTTTAAAGGGCAGGCTTCCCTTCCCAACTTGCTGCTTATTCTATGATTTAACCCTGAGCTCCTTGGTCTGTAAACTGAGAATCATACATAACCTTGCTAATTGTGTGGCCCTGTAGGATAGGCATTGAACTGTTAACCACAAAATTGCTGGGTCAAACCCACCAGCAATGCCTTGGAAATCCTACACAGGGTTGCTTTGAGTCGGAACCGACTTGACAGCACCTAACAACAAGACATTACAACATGTGCCCTTTTGTGTCTGGCTTAAATGCTCAGTATCATGTTCTCGAAGCTCATCCATGTGGTCGTATGAACCGGTACTTGCATCTTGAGAGCTGGTATTGCCTGCACGTACATTTATTTTATCCATGGACACAGGGATTGCTTCTACCTTTGGACCAGTGCTGCTGGGAACAGTGGATTGATGTACAAGTATTTGAGCCCTTGCTTTCAGGTCTCTGGGGCATATGCCTGCGAGTGGAATTGCTGGTTGGTGATTCATATGGTAATATTATGTATCAGCGTTTGAGGAACCATCAACCTGTTTTCTCTGGCAAAGGTGGTGCCGTTTTTTTTACATTCCCACCAGACAATGCAGAAGAGCTCCAGTTCATCCCCACCTTGTGTCTTTCACTTGTATTTTACTTCTGCTGATTCCTAACTCCAGGAGCCCAATACCCATTACCCTAGAACATGCTATTTTGAGTCTCTGAATTCCTGGGTAGGCACTCGGGCTTGGGCTGAGGAACGTGGATTCTGGGTGACCAGCCAGCCCCTGCTAACCCCTTTCTGGGAAAGGATCTGATTTTCAGTGGGTGGGACCTGCGGTCCCTGAAATCCCCCTGTGGGATGGGAGGTCAGGGTTTTGCCCAGCTAATGTGTTTCTTTGTTTTCAGTGGAGAGGGAAAATGTGCAGAAGAGGACCTTTACTCGCTGGATAAACCTCCATCTCGAAAAGGTAAGCCAGGCACCAGGGGGCGTTTGACGACAGGATAGAACCATTTGTCTCTGAGTCACTGTGTAGTGGAGCTGGCAGGGAATGTTGGCTCTCTGGGCTCCTGTTTTTCCATCATTCCCTTCAACATGATTGAATCCCTCTTTACTGCTAGGTTTCCAGCCCGTTCTGGGAATATGAGAGAAATAAGCTCTGGTTCTGCCCTTGTGGGTTACCAGTCTAGTTGGGGAAGGAAGAGCTTTCTTTAAATAGGAAGTGAGGACCCGCCCCCTTCATCACTGAGTGACTGTAGACCACAGGGTGACCCTTGAGCATCTCAGCTTTTCATTGAGATTCTCTGGGAAGAGCCACTTAACAGGGGTCTGGCTTGATTAAAAGGGCTCAAGGGTTCTTGCTGAAGTGGCTCCTTCCCCAGCATCTCATTGAAAAACTCAAGGGTCATCCTCTGGTCTGAGTAAGTGCTGAGAGGGAATCATTGAAACGGTCAATACCTTTAGAGGGGGAAGATCTTGACTGAAAGTCTGAGCCAACACTGGACCCTGTGTCCCCACCTGTCGGATGGGTTACACCATCACCTCTGAACCTGGAGGATGTGGAACTCCTCCCCACTTCGAAGAAGGGTCGTAGATCACACAGGAAGGATTGTAAATCATCTGCCAAAGGGTCGTAGATCACACAGGAAGGATTGTAAATCATCTGCCACTTGTTTGGATTCCCGATGCATTTTCAGCAGTGCTCATAAAGTGCAGTGTTGTTTTTGAATAAAAGGAAAACAACATTCCTCAGACCTGCACTCGCTGAACTCCTAAATCAGTGCCTGACATGTTTCCAGGTCTCTAGAAAGTACACTAGTGCAGCCATGAAGTCTGTCTGTCTGTCTGTCTGCCTTTTGTTACTTTTCTTCCCCTTTCTCTTCCTTTCTTCCTTCCTTCTTCCCTTCCTCCCTTCCTTCCTCTCTCTCTCTCTTTTTCTTCCTTCTTTCCTTCCTTCCTTCCCTCTTTTCTTTTCTCTCTGCCTTTTCACTTATAAAATCAATACTGAAAAATACACAGGATAATAGCGGAAACACCCAATCACCACCCAAACGAACCATCCTGTCTCTCAAACAAACGCCCTACCATCGATATGCGCGGTGATCGTATAGGAAGGACAGAGCAGAACGCCCGCCCCCATAGGTTTCCTAGGCTGTCATATTTAGGGGAGTCAACTGCCACTTCTTCCTCCTAAGAAGCAGCTGGTGGATTTGAACCACCCACTTTCTGGTTAGCAGCCCAGTGCTTAACCCACAGTACCACCAGTTCTCCAACAATGATCCGCAGTTAGAATTTATTATCATTTCCAAGATTTTCCCATTGGCCATTTTCCCACTGTCCCCCTTTGTTCTGGGCAGGTGGGTAGCTCCCCTGCTCTGAAGAGAGATCGGGTCTCACTTGAAACCGATGCCTGATAAGCAGAGCAAAATTCACAGCTGTATTCCCAACCTTGAGACTTTCAAGAACAACCTGTCACGGGAAAGATGCCCAGGAACTCCTTGGTGGATTGGGCGAAACGGCAGTGGGAGAGCCGTCAGAGATCTTTACTGAATTACTGTGGCTTCTGAGGACCTTCCTTGATTTACCAAAAGAGCTAGATCACCGAGACAGCCCAAGGGGCTGCTGTGTATTCAGCCATACCCAGCTCACGAGGCCCATGGGAGGTTCTGGGCCCAAGGAGTGTTGCACTGTAGTGTTTGCTGTCTTCCTGTTGCCCTCTTCTTACAGGATGGGCAGTGGGTGACCTGAACCCTGCTTGTGCTCATGGGAGCTGCTGTGGTGGGAGTTTAGGTGGACAGTAAGGCTGGGCTGCGGCCAGACCTGGTAACTGGAAAATCTGAGTCTGTGCCAGGGCTAATCTCAGCCATGTCCAGTCTCGCATTAGCAGGAATAACATTTCCATCGGCGCCTCAGTAACTCGATGCCGTCATGCGCAGTGTGGCATGCACCCACCTGGGGAGCTAAGGGACTTTGCAAAGAAAATATGTGCCTTTGGGTTCAAAGTCGCTGTTGCTCCTGGAGCCAGGGCTTTTTTGGTGCATCTGTGGGCAGAATAGTCTTGCATCTGGGGGAAGGGGGCTTGTTTATATACGGTGTAAGGAAATGCCAGCTTCCTTCATAAAAAATCAAGCACAGAAACTTCGAAGGGAATGAGACTTTCCCAGAGGAAAAGGGCAGCTGGCTTACCGTACTACCATGGTCCCAAGATTGTCCTTCCAAACAGTTAAGCACCAGACTATTAACCAAAAGGTTGTCAATTTCAAAAACACCTCGAAAGAAAGACCTGGCAATCTGTTTCTAAAATGTCATCGCCCTGAAAGCCCCGTGGAGCTCTGTTATACTCTGCACACATGGGGATCTCCCTGAGTCAATTTGGTGGCAGCCGGTTTGGTCTGGGGGTCAGATCTCTGGCTGGTTGTGGGGGAAGTACCCCACTTCCTCCATAAATCCTATCTCATGTGAACACCAGCCTAAGTATTCTAACTGAGTCAAGGCCCCCAGACCTAAAGGTAAATAGATCATTCATGGAGGTGGGGGTAACTTATTAGAAATGTAGGTTTCTGGGCCCTGCTCCCCAAGGTCCTGGTGTGGAAGTTCTGAACTACTCAAGCTTGTTAAGGCACCAGGAGACCTTGGGGAGGGAGGGAGGTTGCAGACGGTCATCGTTGCTCACTGAAACGGTGGAGGTCCCAGTCCACCTTGAAGGGCTTTTGAAGAGAGGTCTGGCAAGTTACTTCTGAAAAGTTAGCCTCTGAAAACGTAACCCTGCAGAGCACAGTTCTCCTCCTGGGGCTGCTGTGATTTGGAATCAGCTCAATAACAGCTAGTTACTTGCTAGAACAAAAACCTTTCTTCAAGCAAAATGTCACCCAAACCCACGGCCCTCAACTTGGTTCTGACTCATCGCGATGCCGTATAAGGTTTCCAAGGCTGTAAATCTTTATGGGAGCAGAAAGCCTCATCTTTCTCCTGTGGAGCAGCTAGTAGGTTTGGTGGGTTTGAACCTCTGGCCTTGTGGTTAGCAGTCCAGTACTTACCCTACAGTGCCATCACGGTTATCAGAACCCCACTGCCGTTGAGTCTATTCTGACTCATATCGACCCTGTGTAGGGTTTCTGAGGATATAAATCTTTATGGGATCAGAAAGCTTCATCTATCCCCCATGGAGTAACTGGCGGGTTTCAACTGCTGACCTTGCAGTTAATAGTCCAGTGCTTAACCTAAAGTGCCACCAAGGCTTCTTTTAAATGTTATCAGGAACCCTAAATAAAGGCCAGTGGAGTTGCAGGGTGGCGCTGTAGGATAGGCACTGGCTCACAAGGTTGATTTGATCCACAAGGTGGCAGTTCAAACCTACCAAGCCATTCCTTGGAAACCTAAGTCAACAGGGTAGTAGTCACTGTGAGTCGAAACGGAAAAATCTAAGGCATGTAACAACTACAGGGCCTAACTTCTGTGGTTAAAGGGCTGTAGTGCAGGTGGATACCTCTTTAGCACTGCTCTGCCCCTAGAGGGTGCTCTGATGCCACTCTGCTGAAGCCTGGGGTTCCTGGGAACAGAGTTTGCAAACCACTGCTCTGGATCTGACTCACAGCTGTTCCATCATGCTCTTGGTGGACACTGTGTGTAATCCACAGCCGGCCTCCCCAGGTCCAGTCTCCAAGCTCAGGCTTCTGGTACGCTCCCAGCTGGGCAGTCCGTGTGCACTGAGGCTGGGGCTGCTCACAGTGCACTGTTTCAAGGAGCCCAGGAAGAGCGGCAAGTGTAGCGGACAACACTGGCTCCATAGGAGCACCTGACAACAGAGGGGCAGCTGGGAGAGCATCTCCCCTCCACCACCCTACCGCCTCCTGGAAGAAGTACCTTACTAATGTGGGTGCTTCCCAACTCTGCAGGCAGAGAGCACCCCTAAAATCTCCGTATTTAAACAGATTCTGTATCAGCATCCTCACACCTCAGCTAGTCCTCAGAGGGGTCAGAGTCCTAACCTAACCTTGCCAACAAGGACCTTACTTCCCATGCCCAAGGTCATGCCCCCCTGTGAGGGTTGACTGGGATGTGAACTTGAACTCACTCTGGTGTGTCTGGTTCCCAGATGAAGAGAGCGTGGACTTAGGAAGACTGGATTCTGTGGCGGAATGGGACAAGTGGTCTTCAGCAGATGAGCTTTTTTATTATTATTATTTATTTATTGTGAACTGAGTGATAGTTTATATGAGAGAACATCGGCTTTACACCAGCGTTTCATTGCGATGATTACAATCTCCTCCGTGCATCATCATCCAACAGTATTTGCTTCCATTCCCTCTGGTTTCCTTTCTTTGGGGGGAGAGTGGGAGTGGGAGGGGTGGGGAGATATACGCAAAATCACTCAAGAATATATAATAATTTAAACAACCAAAGGACACATTCTGCAAGCCTGCCTCCTGGCTGCCAGCACTCAGTCAGTCCCTCTCTTTCCATAGGTCTAGAGTCCTCAGCTGCTCCCTAGCAGATGAACTTTTAAAATACAATTTTAATTATATTGATTTGTGTATCATATGCATATTGTAGCTAACTAATACAGATAAATATAGGGTATTGATGTGGTGTTGTAGGATAAGCACTGGACTGCTAAGCAGCCTATTGTTGTTAAGTACCGTCAAATCAGTTCTGACTCGCAGCAACCCTATATAGGATTTCCAAGGAGTGGCTGATGAGTTTGAACCACCAACCTTGTAGCTCAAACCGACCTTGCAGTTCACTTGCGTATCCTCCAGAGCCACACTAGAACTCCAGCTACACAGGGTTGCTGTGAGTCAGAACCGACTCCATGGCACTTAACAACAACAACAATACAGTTAAATACATACACTTGTAAATGAACCATTCAACCTTTTGAGTTCCTAACAGACCAACTTGGGGTGAAGGAGATAGTTCATTGGTTCTCATCTGATGTCCACTGCTCATCCGGCCAGCCGTTTGTCCATCCCCCCGCTGTTCCCTCCCACCTCCAGACTACAGGAAACTCGGGATGGCTGGGGTGGGGGGTGAGGGGGAGTGGCCTGGGAAACCTGGATACTGATGGAGATGGCAGGGCCCTGACCCATATGCAGATGGACGGTGTGCCCACACAGTGAGGATCGGGATGTCATTGTGTTTATCCAGTATGGACGGTAAAGACCCAAGCTGACCAGACATTGGACTCATCACCCAGCTTCCTGGAGCCCCAGTTCCCCCAAATGGGAAGGGAATGATGGACCCTACTGAATTTTCATGTGAGCTAATAGAATGATTTTATTCCAAAGAAGACTACCATCAACACATGCCATATGTTTCTACACTTACGCAGAAATGTGAAGGTCATCTGATCCCAGGGGTCTGAGATCTCAGGCTAGAAGGATCCCCAAGGACCACTTGTCCCACAGGCTGCCTGATGCTTAATGTCCTCCCCGGCTCTCCTCCCAGTGGCCGCACCCCATGTCCACGGCGCTGACTTCCTGCCTCCTTGGTCAAGACAGAGCTGAATGTTCTTGAGCTGAAACCTGCATCTTAGAACTCGTGTTGTAGATGACACAGATCCCTGACCGGTGTTTTTTTTTTCTCTTCTTCCCCAGTGTGACCCTCCACTAGAAGTTAAAGACTTATTCGTTGACATACAAGATGGAAAAATTCTAATGGCTTTGTTAGAAGTTCTGTCTGGGCGAAATCTGGTATGTATGTCACGGAAGGGTCAGGAGAAATGCAATGTGCAAGCAGACAGGATGGGAGGTGGTTTTCAGTACAGATTTCTTGTCCGTGCGTGCGTACGTACTTGGACATGTACGTATCCTCTGACAGAGAAACTCTGAAGGGTGACGTTCCTATATCAGCAACTATAAGTCTTGGTGTAGCTGTAGGATCAGCACTGGACTGCTTACCACAAGCTGCTCCTGGGAAACTCTATAGGGTGGCTATGAGTTGGAACCAACTCTACGACACTTAACAACAGCGTAGATTCAGGAGTCCTCGTGTGGCGCTGTAGGATCAGCACTTGATTGCTAACTTCAAGGTCGGTGGTTCAAACCCATCAGCTGCTCTTTGGAAACCCTTTACAGAGTTGCTATATGTAGGCACTTAACAAAACAGTGATATATATAGCTAATTTTATTTTTTTAAAGTAAATGTGTCTTAGTAAGATAGCAAATAATGCCCAGTGTTTTCTGAGAATCTGTTAAAGCTAAAGATTGGAAGTAGGTCATTAAAGTTTAGTTGATGTTCTTAGGTACCATCAAGTCGATTTCAACTCAAAGCAACGCCATGTGGCAGACTAGAACTGCCCCGTGGGATTTTCTTGGCTGTAATCTTTACAAAGGACTCCTGGTATGGAGCTGTAGGATAAGCACTGGACTGCTAACCAAAAAGTCAGTGGTTCAAACCCGCCAGCTACTCCTTGGAAACCCTATATGGGTCATTATGAGTCAGAACTGACTCGATGGCGCGCAATAACAAGAACAATCTTCACAGGAGAAAACTACCAGATCTTCCTCATGTGGAGCTGTGGGATGTGTTTGAACCGCCGACCTTTTAGTTTGCAGCCTAGCGCTTAGCTGTTGTGCCACCAGGCTGCTTGAAGGTTAGCTGTTGTTGTTGTTAGGTGTCGTCAAGTTGGTTCTGACTCGGTGACATTCTATAGTTTCTAAAGCTGTAAATCTTTCTGGGAACAGAAAGCCTCATTTTTCCCCCCATGGAACGATTAGTGGGTTTGAACTGGCAACTTTGTAATTAGCAGTCTAGTGCTTATCCTGTAGAGCCACCAGCCCTCCTCAAAGGTTAACTAGGTGGCCTTATGTGAACTCAAATGATAGGTAAGAACCAGGATCATTGAGAAAGAAAGACCTCTTACCAACCAAATTCTATAATCAACCCAGAAGCTAAAAGTAGAATGGCTGGCTTCTAGAACATTCTTATCATCTAAATTTGATTCAAGGTGAACCAATAGCCCACCATGACACACACACACACTATTGTGGATTTCAGCTACATGACATCCCCCCCACACACACACACATACACACAGCAGGGTTCCTGTCTTGGCTCTGGTCACCCGGGGGGTCAACGTTCTCTGTGGCAGGGGGCTGTCCTGTAAACGCAGGGGCTTTAGCCACATCCCTGGTCTCTACCAACAAATACCCATTAGTGTTTGGTTTCATAGTAGGTTTCCCAATGAACCATCACAGTGGCTCCTAAAAGTCTTCTTAGAAAAGTAGATTCTAGGCCCTTGTCCTAATGTTCCAGCCCAACATTTTTTGCCAGGTCACATGGAATTAAATATTGCAAGCCCCCTTACTTTGCATCTGGGGACACTGAGGCTCCAGGAGGTGGAGTTATGCCCAGTGACTGGTCAGATCAGCTGTTTGGTAAAGACCTGTTTTTAGTATTGGAACATCCCTGTCCCCAGTATGATGGACTACTTCCGAATATTTAGTCACTAAAAACCCTATGAATAGCAGTGGAGCACTGTCAGAACCACAATACTAAATATTGAAACATGATGAAGAGCATTAGAATATTGTCAGATATAGTGCCGGAAGATGAATCTCTCAGGTTGGAAGGCACTCAAAATGCGACTGGGGAAAAGCTGCCTCCTCAAAGTAGTGTTAACCGTGATGATGCAAATGGAGTAAAGCCCTCGGGACCTTCATTTGCTGATGGAACACAGCTCAAAATGAGGACAAACAGCTGTAAGCATCCATTAATAATCAGAACATGGAATGTACAAAGTATGAATCTAGGAAATTTAGAAGTTGTCAAAAAAGAAATTAAACGCATAGACATTGATGTCTGTCCTAGGCATTAGTGAGCTGAAATGAACTGGTATTAGCCATTTTGAATCTGACAAGCACATATTTTACTATGCCGGGAATGACAAATTGAAGAATAGTCGTATTCATCATCAAAAAGAATCTCTCAAGATCTGTCTGGAAAGCACAGTGCTGTCTGTGGTAGGATAATATGCCGTAGTGCTGTAGGATAAGCACTCAACCTCAAGGTTGGTTTGAACTGCAAAGGCGGTGGCTCGAATTCACCAGCTGCCCCTTGAAAACTCTGTACAGGGTCACTATGAGTCGGAACTGACTCGACTGCACACAACATCAACACCATAAGAAAAACCAGTTAATAAACCACTATTATTCAAATTTACACATAAACTACTAAAGTCAGATGATGAAATTGAAGAATTCTACAAACTTCTTCAGTCTGAAATTCATCCAACATGCAATTAAGATATATTGATCATTACTGGTGATTGGAATGCAATGGTTGGAAACAAAGAGGAAGGGTCAGTAGTTGAATAATAATGGCCTTGGTGATAGAAATGATGCTGGAGATCCCATGATAGAATTTTGCAAGACCCATGACATTTTCATTGCAAATACTTTTTTTAAACAATTATAAATGGGACCTCAACAGGTGGGAAAAACACAGAAATCAAATTGACTACATCTGCGGAAAGAGACTGTAAAAGCTCCGTATCATCAGCCAAAACAAGGCCAGGGGCAGATTGTGGACAGACCATCAATTGATCATATGCATATTCAGGCTAACGCTAAAGAAAATTAAAACAAGTTAAAATAAAATGTGATCTTGAACATGTCCTACCTGAATTTAGAGATCATCTGAAGAACAGATTTGATACATTAGACACTAAAGACAGAAGACCACAAGAGTTGTGGGATAACATCAAGAACATCATACAGGAAGAAAGCGAAAGGTCATTGAGAAGACAAGAAAGAAGGAAAAGGCCAAAGTGTATGTCAGAAGAGACTCTGAAACTTGCTCTCTAGCGTTAAGATGTTAAAGCAAGTGGAAGAAAGGAGGAGTTAAAAGAGCTGAACAGAAAATTTCAAAGGGCAGCTTGAGAAGACAGAGTCAAATATTATAGCAAAATGTACAAAGACCTGGAGTTAAGAAACCAAAAGGGTAGAGCTCCTCAGCATTTCTCAAGCTGGGGGAAGTGAAGAAAAAAATTCAAGCTTCGATTTTCGTTATTGAAGGATTCTCTGGGCAAATTATTGAAAGATGCAGAAAGCATCAAGAGAAGATGGAAGGCATACACAGAGTCACTGCACCAAAAGGAAATGGCTGACGTTCAGTCATTTCAAGAGGTAGCATATGATCAAAAGCCAATGATACTGAAGGAATTGACAAAGAACAAGGCCCCAGGAATTGATGGACTAAAAATTGAAATCTTCCAAGAAAGTGAGGCGGCACTGGAGGCACTCACTCATCAATGCCAAGAAATTTGGAAGACAACTATCTGGCCAACTGATTGGAAGAGATCCATATTTGTGCCCATTCCAAAGAGAGGTGACCCAATGACAGGGGAAACCATTAGACAATATCATTAGTACTGCATGCAAATAAAATTTTACTAAAGATACTTCAAAAACGGCTGCAACAGTACATTGATAGGGAATTGCCACAGGTTCAAGCTAGATTCAGATGAGGAAATGGAACAAAGGATATTATTGCTGATATCAGATGAATCTTAACTAAAAGCAGAGAATACCAGAAAGATGTTTACCTGTGCTTTATTGACTGCGCAAATGTTTTAGATTGTGTGGCTCATGACAAGCTATGGACAACATTGAGAAAAATGGCTATTCTGGAACACTTAATTGTGCTCATGGGGAACCTGTACTGTACCAAGAGGAAGTTATTCAAAAGAAACAAGGGTTTAAAATTAGCAAAGGTGTGCACCAGGGTTACATCCTTTCACCATACTTATTCAGTCTGTGTGTTGAGCACATACTTTGAAAAGCTAGATTCTATGAAGAAGAAAATGGCATCAGGATTGGAGGAAGACTCATTTATATGTGATATGCAGATGATACAACCTTGCTTGCTGAAAGTGAAGAGGACTAGAAATGCTGACTGATGAAGCTCAAAGACCACAGCCTTCAGTATGAGTTGCCCCTCAATGTAAAGAAAATAAAAATCCTCACCACTGGACCAATAAATAGCATCAAGATAAACGCAGAAAAGATTGAAATTGTCAAAAGAATTCATTTAGCTTGAATCAGCCATAGACATTCAAGGAAGCAGTGGTCAAGATATAAAACGACGTATTGCATTAGGTAAATCTGCTGCACAAGACCCCTCTGTAAAGTGTTCAAGAGCAAAGATGTCATTTTGGGGACTGAGGTGCGTCTGACCCAAGCCATGGTATTTTCAGTAACCTCATATGCATGCGAAAGTCGTACAGTGAATAAGAATTGATGTATTTGAGTTATGGTGTTGCAGGAGAATACGAAAAATTCCATGGACCCCCAAAAGAACAAACAGATCTGTGTTGGGAGAAGTGCAGCCAGAATGTTCCTTAGAAGCTGCGATGGGCAGACTTCATCTCTCGTACTTCAGACATATAATCAGACAGGACCATTCCCTGTACAAGGACATTCTCCGTAAAGCAGAGGGTCATTGAAAAGGCAGAACACTCCCTCCTGCCCAACAAGATGGGTTGGCACAGTGGCAGCAGCAGTGGTCTCAAGTGTAGCAATGATTGTGAGGTTGGCGCAGGACCGGGAAGTGTTTCATTCTGTTGTGCATAAATTGGTACCAATTTGATGGACTAACAACAACAACAACAACAGCAAGTAGCTTAAAGGTTGTCAGCTCACGCCTGTTGGTCTGCCTCCGTAAAGATTACAGCCTTGAAAACTCACTAACACACCGGTTGGCATGAGCCAAAGGGTTAGGTTTTTATACCAATGGTGCAAATGTGTTCAGACTGTTCACTTCTGTGAGCAGCTCTTTCTTTACTATTATAATTTGTTTTTGAACCTGGGGTAACTGTCCACAAAGCTTACGTCTGGAAAACAGAAACATCTGTATCCCTCAGGGAGGGTCTTGCTGGTGATTTATCAGCTGTGCAGTGATGCTTGGGGCTGATACTCCCTGGGACGAAGCCATCAGTGCAGCCAGATTTGTTAGAGAAATTCTCTGAGGACAGAGAGATATAAAAAGCCAGGAGCTAGGTCAGAGCGGAAGTTCTGACACATTTGTCCCTCATTTAACCCACTTTGGTTCTCCCTGTTCACCAGCTCTAGTGAGCTAAGTCCAGGTCTTGTAAATGAGGCCTGCCCCCCAGGGGTGATGTTGCATTGTGCATACTGGGATGCCTGCAAGGCTTCCAGTTGTGAGTCCTTTATCTCTCTCTTGAAATTAGCATGAAAAATGTAAAGAAAATGATTTAGCTAGTGGCATTTTAAAATGCACAGGTTCTGTTCCAGTCAGCACGCCTCATGAGCAGCCAACCCCCGTCCAGAGCGTTGGAAGTAGATTGCCAGACCTTTCTTCCTACTCTGACAGAAAGTAGGAAGAAAGGTCTGGCAATCTACTTCCCAAAAACCAGCCAGTGGAAACCATATGGATTGCAACAGATCAGCAACCGATCCTGGGGCTGCATTTCCATCTGTCTTGTGCGGGTTCTCTGTGAGTCAGGCATCTCAAAGGCAGCTAATAACCATACCGTGTTGTTTTTATCTGTTTTGTTTTATAGCTACATGAATACAAATCATCATCCCATCGTATTTTTCGGTTGAACAACATAGCAAAAGCCCTTAAGTTTTTGGAAGATAGCAATGTGAGTATTTGAAGCACGTCTTGGGAGTGTAAGGTGTGTTTTCGTTTTGTTTTATGAAAAGGTTGGAATGGGAACTGATGACAAGAGTCGAGGGGAACAGGTGAGAGGGGACTCTGCTAAGACAGTCAAATTAAACTCACTGTAAATGAATAGAAGTCACTGCAGTCATCCACTAGACTCCTGGTGTGGCACTGTGAGATCAGTACTGGACTGTGAACCACAAGGTCGGCAGTTCGAACCCACTAGCTGCCCCTTGGAAACCCTACACGGGTGTTATGAGTCAGAACTAACTCACCAGCACTTAACAATAACAACAACAACAACAGTCTATTGCAGGGTGTGCCCTCTCTGACTTCCACCCACCCCCTCTGTTCTGTGTCTTCTATCAGGATTAAAACTCCAGTGGATATTCAGCCACAGAAGAGCGGATTCGTTCTAATCTGTTTGGTTTAGAATTCAGTTGGCATTATCTTTTTCCAGTTGGGTCCCTTTGACTGAGATGGGACTCAGCATTGTCACAGTTGCACTTGAAACTCAGAACGTGAGAAGCCAAAGGGGGAGGTGGAGAGTATTTACAAAATTGTTCCTTCTTTGCCTTAACTTTCTAGATTTGGACTCGCTTTTTTAGTTTTGGACTCTGTGTCCTTCGGAAAGGGACAAGATGGTCCTAGCAGGTGGACATTTGCAAAGTGCCTCTTTCATTCGGTTTCATCTGGGTCAATCCCCAGCCTCCTCCCACTGGCCCCCAGCTTACCTGTCCCCAGCACACCTTCCTGGTGAAGTGTACGTCCCTCAGGTTGTTAGCAATGAATCCTGGAACAGACCCTGCTGATTGGAGCCAAAAAGAATGTGTTGAAAGGGTGCTGCACAAATCACAGGCTGACTGGAGGGACGGAGAGTCAGGGGACCCCAAGAAGTTCATCAACAAGACCACCACAGAGTCTATCCCCCAGGGAACCGGGAGGACCCATCTGCCACCACATGCCCCAAATGCCCTCCAGATTCAGTGTCTGGCTCCCGGCCTGAGTCCCAACCACCAAAGGGGCAGGAAAAGCACATCTGTGGCCTTTTGGCTTTTGAAGAGGGAGGTGGCTCTGCCTCCCAGTAGCCTTCTGTTGAGGAGACACCCCACCCCCACCCCCGAGCCTGCCGGGGGAGGGGGTGATTGTAATAAAAGGGAGGCCCTAGTTCACACACTCACTGCTCACTGACCGGAGGTTCAGTTCCGCCCAAAGGTACCTCAGAATAAAGGTCTGGCAATCCGCTTCAGAAAAACCAATCCTGAAATCTTATGGAGAATCAGACTCCGAGCCTGGGGGTGCCATGATTCAGGGTCAGATCGATGGTGTTGGTAATGCGGCTGCGGAGAGTTGTGGGGAACTCAGCAGGGGAGGGCTGCTCCTGGCACCTCCTGCTCCCGCACTGAGCGTGGCTCATGAACCTGAATCCAAGGGTCTTTATCTTGTTTCACTTGGTGCCTGTGGACACTGCCCCGGGTGTTGTCGAGGTTGGACAGGTGAATGGCCCAGTATGAAGGTGAGTTCAGGTGAGGGAGACAGGGAGAAACATGTGCCAGTTCTAGGAAGGATGATTCGACCGAGACATCAGTGCCTGTGACCAGGTCCTACTTGCTCCAGGATTCGGGTACTGTCAGGCTGCTGCCTCACACCCCAAACATATCCCACAGAGCACAGTGTGAGTCCAGGTCAGAGGGCCTCCTCTTCATCTGTGAAATGGGCATAACAACACTTCCTCACGGGGTTTCTGTGAGCATCAGATGAACTTAGCTACGAAAACGAAGGGTCACCAGGACTCCACAGGGGAGCCCCCCCAACCCCAATCAAAGGACTGCTGTGACTGTCCCAGCCTCGGAGTTGCCTCGGAACTAGAGGCACCATTTCCAGGAGGAGAAGGAATATTCTAGCTGTCCCACCTTTATTCCCACAAAGCTAACTGACCTCAGCAGAAGGGGAGGAGGATATTGTCCCTGAAGTTGACTGATGTCTGACCACTGAAGTGTCAGTTCACTGCCAAAAACAAAATCCTGGCTGGGCGCCCGAAGCAAGATGGCCTCGTTCTCTAGCATGCTACAGCAGAGACACCACAAGGGGGTGGGGTGGCATTCACAAGCAGAAACTTATTTGCTTATAGTTTGGGGGGCTACAAGTCCAAATTCAGGGCCCCGGCTCTGGGGGAACATGTCATTGGTCTTCCCCTGGGTCCAGGAGGTTCTCAGCTCAGGGCCTCTGAGTCGAACCAACACTGCTCCCAGCTCTTCTTTCTTGGTGGTCATAGGCACCTCTGATCCTCTCTTTCTTTTAAGTTTTTATTGTGAACTGAGTTGTAGATTACATGGGAGAACATTGGTTTTACACTGATCGCTTCATTGCAGTGATTATAGTCTCCTCCATGCATCATCGCTCAACAGTATTTTTGCTTCTATTCCCTGTTTTTTGTTTTTTTGTGTGGGGTGGTGATGTGTACAGAACTACTCAAGAATATATAATCATATAAACAACCCAAGGGCACATTCTGTAAACCTGCTTCCTGCCCGCCAGCACACAGCCTTTCTCTTTCCATGAGTTTAGAGTCCTCAGCTGCTCCCTCTCTCCATGTCCTCATCACTGTCTCCATCTCTAGTGTTACTGCTTCTCTGGATAGGGTCCCACATTCCACTTGTGCTCGTCTCCCTTGATGGTCCTAGGGTCCTCCGTTTCTGGACTGTAAGATTAACTACTCCCCCGCTTTTGTTACAGAACTTCTACCTTTACAGTTGTGACAGTCGCAGTTAATCATGATAACAGTTACTGACTATTGAGTCATATGATCCTGGCTTTCGTGTGTAATCTCTCTTATATGTCAAAGGAGACTGATTGCAGAAACAATCTAACCCTATAGACGGTATTTTGTCTCATTAATCTAATTGTCGCTAATCCAGCTTCATTAACTTCATAGAAGTCTGGATTTACAACACTTAGGATAATTGTATCAGATCACAAAGCAGAGAATAACTTCATAATTCTGAGGCGCATGACATAGCCAGATAAACACATATTATGTAATCCCTAATAGGAAGGGTCAGGAAATCTGCTCTTTGAGCTCTCGAACCATTTGCAGGAAACACCTGCCTGGGCAAGAGTGTGCTTTATTTTCCAGGTAACCCTTCCACCGGCCCCTTCTCCAGGCATGAGCTCTTGAATTCCAAAAGCCAGCCGCCCTCCGGGGATAGCGTGTCATTGGATTTGTTGCAACGTGGTCACCTTCTCATGGTGGAGCCGTCTGACATCTCCACTCACTTGAGCTCAGGGCCACGACTGTCAGCTGCCGTTTGGGTTCCCTCCAGGCAGGAGTGGAGACTGGGATGATAGAGTTCATGAACAGCTTTGATTCCCCTGAACTGACGTGTTCCGGAAGCCTCAGAAGCAGAGGGAGTTGTCAGAGCCTGAGACTCAGAACCCGAGCAGCCACGTATGGCAAGTGATTCATCCTGTAGGACGTGAACTTGTGACAAATGTGGACAGACGATTGGACCTGAACATGATCCAATGTGTGGCTCACAATATTGACAGCTTCCTTCCTGGCCTCCAACCTCGCAGTCATGCTGCGAAGTCTGAATTACACTCTTGTCATCAGCATACAAAGCAGACATCATCCTGGGAATCGGACTCTCCCTCCGTGGGTCAGCCCAGACCTGAAGGAGGCTGTTGTTGGAAACAGTGACACACCGACTCTATCAGAAAACAGTGTCAAGCACTGTAAGATCAGAAAACAGTGTCGAATAGCTTTAAAAGCCTTGAGGGAGAGAAGACAGATGTGGGGGACAAAGAACAGTTGCTGTTGCAAAGCGCTCTGTTTTTCCATGAAACTTCCAGACAGCGTTTTGCTGTGTGGATTTCAACGTCTCCCTTGATTGACTTTATGTCTCTTTCTTCCCACCCCTGAAGGATGGTTTTTATATTTGTAAAGCTGGTTTGTTGCAAAAGACCTCTTTAAATTGTTCAAGAGCAAAGATGTCAGTTTGAGGACTAAGGATTATCTGACCCAAGTCATGGTATCGCTTGTCGTAGGCATGTGAAAGTTGAACAGTGACTAAGGAAGACCAGAAGAAGAATCGATGCATTTGAATTACACTGTTGGTGGAGAATATAGAAAGTACTTGGACTGCCAGAAGAACAAATCAGTGTTGGAAGTACAACCAGAATGTTCCTTAGAAGTGTAGATGGTCAAACAATATCTTGGACATGTTATCAGGAGGAACCAGTCCCTCGGGAATGGTGTCATGCTTTGTAAAGCAGTGGGTCAGCGAAAAAGAAGAAGACCCCTGATGAGATGGGCCGACACAGTGGCAGCAGCGATGGGCTCAGACATAGAGACAGTTGTGAGGATGGCTCAGGGACAGTGTTTCATTCTGTTGTGCACGGGGTCACCATGAGTCAGGGCTGCCTTGACATCACCTAACAACAACAACAACAACAACAACAAAGTGTTGTTAAAAAGAAGAGGAAGACCTCCTTTAAGATTGAAACTCAAAGGGAACACATGAACAGGCATATAAACTTGCTGGTGACCACATTGGTCTACTGGTGAGTGGAAAACGGGGAAAGGCAGCGATGAAGAAGCGGGCTGAATTCAACCACGTTCCATAGACTTCTGGTGACCTGGAGATAAGGTTGGTCTAAAGTGTGGTGAGACCTCGGGACTCCTGAGCCCATGGACAAGGACATAGATAGCCACAGAGGGCTGGAGCTGAGAGTGAAGCATCCAGCTGATACAAAGTGAGAGGAGACGTACAAGAACACCCAAACTTGCAGACAGTACCCATTTGATCTAGCCTCCATGGCTTGATTATCAGAACTCGAACAGAGGAAGATTAATTAAAAAAAAAAAAAAAAGGAACAAAACAATTTTTGATAAAGGAAATAAGGGTAAATTGCTACAATTTGATGAACCTGACCTATACTCATGGAGGTAGTAACTCTAAATACCAACAGAGAGGGAAGGAGTCTTCACCTCAAGTATCAATGCTATCCCCTCTATATACAGGGCAGATAGGGGTAGGAAACTTAGACATTGGCTACCTAAAATGGGGGGGGGGGGGCAATAAAGGCATAAAGTGACTGTCTTACAAGGTTTCAAAGGGGAGTTTAGTTTGAGAGTATGGGGGGTACGAAAGAGTCCCCACTGAATAGTTATCATCTTGTCTAGATGAGTCTGGTTAAAAGAGATGACAATAGGATTCTTAGGATTCAATAGTGAATAATTATTATCATGACTAATTGCGACTGTCACAATTGTAAAGGTAGAAGTTTTGTAACAAAAACAGGGGAGTGGTTAATCTTACAGTTCAGAAACAGAGGACCCTAGGACCATCAAGATAGAAGAGCACAGGCATTCGGAATGCAGGACCCTATCCAGAGAAGCAGCGACACCAGAGATGGAGGCAGAGATGGGGACATGGAGAGAGGGAGCAGCTAAGGACTCTAGATTCACGGAAAGAGAGGGACTGAGAGCTGGCAGCCAGGAAGCAGACTTGCAGAATAATGTGTCCTTTGGTGGTGTGAATTATTATATATGCCTGAGTGTTGAAAAAAAAGAGCTAACGTGAGTAGAAATACTGATGATACATGGAGGGGATTATAATCACTATAATGAAACAAGGTATATGATTTGTTGAATGTAAAACTGATAATCTGCCCTGCAAACTTTCTCTCAATCCACAATAAAAAACCTTAAAAAAAGCAGAAAAGGAAGAAAATGCGGCAGAGCTTCTATATGGCCTACTCTGTGGATCAAAAGCTTGTCAGTTCAAACCCACCAGCTGCTCTTAGGAAACTGTACAGAGTCCCTATGAGTGAGAGCTGACTCAACAGCACTTAACAACTCTGCGTACATAGGAGTCCCTACCACTGCCATCACTGGAACCCTGGTGTGGTTAGAAGTTCAAACCCACCAGAGGCACCTTAGAAAACAAGCCTATGATGTGCTTCCTAGCAGAAAACCTTGGAAGTAGAGTTCTGCTCAGCTCACATGGGTTTGTACTGGGTTAGTGGCAATACAACAGCACCTCGACTCTGTTGGCGGCAGAAAACGATGGTGTAGGACCCAACCCAAACCACTGCCTTCGAGCCGCTTCTGAGCCACAGCGGTCCTGCCCTGTTGTGTAGCGTTTCTTTATGGAAGCAGAAAGTGTCATCTTTCTCCCACAGAGCAGCTGGTGGGTTTAACCCAGTGCTTCTTCAGCACCACACCAGGACTCCTTGATGTAAGCCAGTGGTCCTGAACCTTTAAAATGCATCAGAATCACCTGGCGGACTTGTTAAGACACAGATTGCTGACACACCCCCAAAGCTTTTGATCCGGTAAGTCTGCAATGAGAACACCGGACTTTACAGACTAACGGGGGTCCCTGCTGCTGCTGCTGGTGGTCCAGAGACCCCACTTGGTGAACCATTGCCTTAGAGAGCTTCCAAGAACACCATTCTGTGGTCAAAGGATAGGTAATTCAGTCAACAGCAAATTCTCTAGGGATTTCTACAGGAGACAGATTTTAACCAGTCATTGGATGGCTTGTAAGGATGCTGAAACTGGATATCCACCAGGTTTCAGCACAGTATTTCTAATTGACAACGGATTGGCTATTTTCCGTGGCCCATGGCTGCTGATGTCAATAAATCTGTTTGTCCTGAGGATGCGTGAAAACTCCAGACTTGGGGACTTTAGTGTGGATGGACCTCTTGAACACTTTCATGGCCAAATTATTTTCTGCTTTGAATTTTTTGTTGATACACTGTGTGTATCAATGGAAGGTAATGGAAGACATGTTGAAGTCAAGGGGGGACTATTGTTTGGAATTCATTTTGATATAATTATGTGGGATATATATTAAGTGGACTCTGGTGATAGTATTGATGGCGTGAAGCCCATTTCTTCAGATTCACACAGTTAATACTGGTCCCAACTGGGTAGTCCTGGTGTGGCGCTGTGGGCTAATGCGTCAGACTGCAAAGTCGTGTGATCTGCAAGGTCGGCGGTTCAAGCTCACCAGCTGCTCCTTGGAAACCCTATACAGGTTCGCTATGGGTCAGAATCGATTCGACAGCACGTAACAACAACAACTGCGTAATAGCATGTACTACAAGTGGGATAGCCATTTCCCAAGAAACTGGAGAGGCTGAAAATGTCGGTGGGCCATCTGTGTCCCACAAGTCAAGAAAAGGTTAAAAGTTCTAAAGCACAAAGATGTCCTTTTGATCACCAAGGTGCATCTGACCCAAATCATGGTCTTTTCATTCGGCTCATATGCTTGCAAAGGCTGCTGGACCATGAAAAAAGAAGACAGAAGAAGATACTGATGCGTTTGAATTGAGGTGTTTACAACGAACACTGAATGTCTTGTGGCGTGCTAAAAGCACAAACACATGCTCCTTGATTTCAAGGATGGCGAATGTTTGTCTTGCTTACTGTGGACATGTCATTAGGAAAGACCAATCCTTAGACGCTGACTTCCTATATGGAAAGCAGAAGGTCCATGGGAATGAGAGAACTCTTCAATGAGATGGAATAATTCAGCAACCATTGCAACGGGCCCACACATACCAAAGGTCACCAAGATGGCCTGGGCAATGTTTTGTTCTGATATTAGTGGGGGCTTCAGAAGTTTTGTGGGAAAATGCCAAGATCTGTTCATTCTATTTTTGATATTTTCCTATTTCTCTGTGTTCATTCTCTGCACTTCATGGGGTCCTCTAGTACATTGGGTCACCATGAGTCTGAGCCCCCTGACCTCCTGCACACTTGCAGGGGACACATGAATCTATTGGTTCGTTGCCATCTCCCCTTGGGAAGACATGGCTGCAACCTTACAAGCTACGTGATCCTGGGACTTTCCCTCTCCTTGAAACGTTAAGGATAGTAACCATCCATACATGGCAGGGTTTTTGTGAGGATGAACTGAGTTAATGTTTATAAAATACCTAGAACGATGCCTGAACACAGTGAGTGCTCTGGATGTGTTTATTGAACATGTTGTGCATGCTGATATCCTTGGTGAGAGCTGGTCTTGAACAGCGCCAAATGGAAGAGACGTGTGAGCATGTCAGGACAGGTTGCACCCTGCCCATACACCTTCGCTAAGCTGATGACTTGCTTCTCTCTAGGTAAAACTGGTTAGCATCGATGCAGCCGAAATAGCGGATGGCAACCCTTCTTTGGTTCTTGGGCTGATATGGAACATAATCCTCTTCTTCCAGGTAAAATGAGTATCCTTTTCCCAACACACATCATTCTCCTTCCTCTTTATCATCTGCGTAGCACCAGCAGAAAACACAGAAGCGCCAGGTCAGGGGAGAAAGTGAGATTTCGTTTCTGGTCCATTTTTGAACTCTTTTGGTTACTGAAAAAAGATGAAGTGGAAACTGTCTGATGAGGAAATAGGGGCGTTGGTGACAAACACTGATTCAGAACAGTTTATCCTCTGGGGACTCGAAGAGCTAACTTACATATTTGCTTTAAAATATAAGTTGGAAATATATATATATTGCTTCCAAAGGGTCAGAAAGAAGCTTGAAAGAGATCTGAGGATACTTCTAACCAAAAAGTGAACGTGAAGGAGGGTGTGCGAAACCTGGTTCTGTGTTCACCCCGTGTCATTTCAGCTTCCGTTTGGGAGCTGAGATTTTCTGCAGGAAGCCTGGGGTCTTGGTTGGAGGGAGAAGGTGGCATTTAAATTGCACTCAAGTTCATTTTCTGAGTAGGACTGTGAGCTAATGTCTCATCGTCTGCCTCCCGCTCTCCTTTGCAATAGGAAACCGTGGCCCTTCATATCCCGTCCCCAGCCCCAAACTAAAAGTGGTCAGCACTGGGTTAGCTGGGGCTTTAAGCTCAGTCTTGTGGTTCAGAGAGGAATGAGCAAATACCAAGTGTGGAGGCAGCAGATCCAGTTCTGTGTGAATGTTGAGCTGAAAGGCTCTCTCTGAGCCTCAGTCTTCACCTCTGTGAGATGGGAGCAGCCATATCACGCTGTCTCATGGTCTGTGGCGAGCGCTCTTGAGAGGCTGTGTCCAAAACCCCTCAGTACTGCAGGACGTAGCAGTTACTGGGGTTCATTTATTCAGCTTCCTGGGAGATGCAAAAACATCCTGCAAATGTACAAAAAGTCAAGGCCATAAGTCCACCTGCATCCTTGTGGATGTTTTTAGTGAACGTTTATCCAGGTTCTCTTGGGTGCCAGGCTCCAGACATCCCAAGTCCTGACCTTGTGATCCTATGGGATCCCAGACAAGCAGCGCCATGTTACAGAACTCTGTGGTGCAGGCCACAATCAAGGCCTGAGCAGGCTTGTGAGAGCCAAGGAATGGGACAGGCAGGAAACTTCCTGGAGGAAGTGATGTCATAGCTGAGTACCAGACAGTGATCAGACCATGCTGAGCATAGAATCGCCTGGATGCAGTGTTGAAAGGCAGGTTCTGTCTGGGCAGGGCCGTAACTTCTTCATTTTTCACTAGAACCCCCATGCTAGGAGCCCTGGTGTTACTAACCCCAAAAGGTCAGCAGTTCAAATCCACCAGCTGCTCCGTGGGAGAAAGATGAGGCTTCCTGTTCCCAAAAGGACTTACAGCCTCAGAAACCCTTTATAGGGTCACTGTGAATCAGAACCAACTCTCTGGCATACAACTTCCACTTCCTCCACCCCCAGGGTAAGAGTCACATGTGGAGAAGCAAGGTAAGGGGCATCCAGGCAATGGGAGAGCGAGGAAGTTAGGGGACAGCAAGACACATTAGGGAGTGACCAGCAATGTGCAGAGCCAGGTGGGAAACCTTAGTGTGTAGTGTCCGGCCAGAACTGGACAGGTCCAGGGAGGCCACACTGTGTATGAAGTGTCAGTACAAACAGCCAGGCCATCACTGTTCCCGGGTCCTGCCCCTCAACACCTGACCTTCAGGAAGGATCGCTCCTCCCTCTCTGGAGAGCTGGCTCCATGGTCAGGTAAGGCTGCTCCCTGGGACCTGAAATGCCATTTCCTTCATAGATTAAGGAGCTCACAGGAAACCTTAGCAGGAACTCTCCATCTTCAAGCCTGTCACCTGGCTCGGGGGGCACAGACTCGGACTCCTCCTTCCCCCCGACGCCCACCACTGAGAGGAGCGCAGCACTGTCCCTCAAAGACCAGAGGAAGGCCATCAAGACCCTGTTGGCATGGGTGCAGAAGAAAACGAGGAAGTAAGTCACTGCCGTGTTGAGGTTGAAGAGGGCCACCCTTCAAGGGGGTGGGTACAGGAAGTGGGGAATGAGCCCAGTGGGGCTTGTAGCCCTTGTGGTACAAAGGTGAAGCCCTTGGCTGCTAACTCAGAGGTCAGTGGTTTGAACCCACCCATTGGCTTGCTTCCGTGAAGTTGACATCCTAGAAAACCCTTGGAAGCTCCATCCTATAGGCTGCTTCTGAGTCAGAACTGACTCATTGGTCCCCAGCAGTAAACACAACAACATACAGATGATCAGGACAGGGAACACAGGACATTTTTCAGTTTGAGTTAAAAAGGAACCCACAGATTTGTGATCTGCAGAATGTGTGGTTTGATGAGAAAGAGAATTTGAATACAAATCAAAGGGACAATCATGGGAGTAAATCCCCAGAAGGGGCTGTCTCCCCTTGGATTCCCTCGGGTGCTGGAGATCTTCCAGAGTGTCCAGTTAAAACAATGAAAAAGGGAGACCTGGCCTTGCTGACACCGAGCAGGGAACTGGAGTAAACTCCCGGGCCGCTGTTGGACTCGGCGCCTGGCCAGAGGTGCTAGGATTACAGCGGATCTTCCACGAGCGGGCAGGCTCCAAGGGGTTGTTGCCTTCAGTTGCTAGTCAGAAAGGCTGGAGGTTTGAGATGCAGCGAGAGAAAGACCTGATAATGTACTGCTAAAAAAATCAGCGGTTGGAAGCCCTGTGGGGAGCACACTTCTGATCTAATACACATGGGGGTGCCATGAGTTAGAACGGACTCAGCACAACTGGTGGTGGTGGTCCCCGGAACAGCCTTTGGGCACCCTCAGGATGGGCCAACTGAGTGGAACTTTCACCAGGCCTGGGTGGGGACGCCATACACTGGAGGTCACCCCATCATTAGAGATCTCAGTGAGTAATTTACTTTTCCCAGTCTCACCTGCGGCATGGTCATTGTCAGAGATGCTGGCTAGGATTGTTGTTGTCAAGGGCTGGCCATCGAGTCAGTTCCAGCTCAGAGTGACCCTTGTGCACAACAGAACGAAACACTGCCCAGCCCCGCGTCATCCTCACTCTTGTTGCCATGTTTGAGATTGTTGATGCATCTCATTGGCGGTCTTCCTTTTTGTTTCTGTTTGTAGCTTTTTATTGTGAACTGAGTGAAGGTTTGCTGAGATGTAAAACATCGTCAGTTTTACAGTAAACCAATCATCACAGTTTGTTTCATCTCTATGATTGCAATCCCCTCCTTGTAACATCATTTATCCTCTTTCCTTCCGTAGTTCATGTGTCCATTTTTCCTTCTTTCCCATCCCTGCTGAACTTTGTCCTTGGATAAATGCTACCCTTTAGTTCTCAAATGGTGGAAAGGGTCTTTGTCTTTTAATTGACCCACTCCTTGACCCACTATGATGTCCTTCTCCAGGGACTGATTCCTCCTGATAACATGTCTGAAGTATGTGAGATGAAGTCTTACCATCCTGGCTTCTAAGGAACATTCTGGCTGAACTTCTTCCAACACAGATTTGTTTGTCCTTCTGTCAGTCCATGGCACATTGAATATTCATTGCCAGTGCCATTAATTCTTCTTTGGTCGTCCTTATTCACTGTCCAGTTTTCACATGTATATGAGGCAACTGAAAATACCTGGCTTAGGTCAGACGCACCTTAGTCCTCAGAGTGACATCACCTTAGTCCTCAGA
>NW_006408543.1:12888138-12951392 GCF_000296735.1 Chrysochloris asiatica
GAGGCTTTCTGCTCCTGTAAAGATTTACAGCCTCGGAAACCCTGTGCAGAGTCGCTATGAGTCGGAACTGACTCCACGGCACATCACAACCACCACAACAATCTCTCCTGCAGCAGACAGTTTTCCCCGGTGTGCCACCAGGGCTCCAAACTAAAACCCACTGCCTTGGAGTTGGCCCCGACTCATGGTGTCCCTGTAGGACAGAGTAGAACTGTCCCCTTACTGGAGCACGTACTGTCGTCATTCTCTCTCGGAGCAGTAGGTGGGTTTGAACCGCGGACTTGTGGTAAACAACATGATGCTTAACCCACTGTGCCCCCAGGGCCCCTTTCTAAGAAATTGAATGTTGTAAAAGAGGTGTAGTATTATCTGTGGTCCAGCTTCTGCTTGGGTACAACCACTCTGGTTACGTAATGTATTGGCATCAGGGGTCTAGGGGAAGGGGACGTCTCACAGGGACCCTCTGCACTATCTGTGCCGCTTCTTGTGAGTCTTAAAGGATTTTGAAATGTAAAGGCCTTTTTTTCTAAGAGAGTCCAGTGACCCCAAGGGAGAGTTTCGTGGGCCTCTGGGGATGGGCGCTGGAGGGGGGAGGTGGGTACCTAGCAGGAGGAGGGTCCGTCTTTATCCTCACTTCTTCACATCAATTTTACTGAGACTTATGCAGACCCTAGCGGCTCCCCGTGCCTGTCCCGTGCTGACACCTTGCATGTAGAGATGCCGGTCTGACATTACCCATCAGCATGTGTGCTAAAAATACATGCAATATTGCCCATATTGTGGGTTCACCCGAGACAACCCCCAGAAGCCCCAAGGATCCTCCGTGGCAGCGAGAACTCGGAGGCTCCGAGAACGTAGCTCACCCATGGCCACAGCGCTGGAAACGTGGAGCTGCGTGGCGGATGAGCTCGGGTCTTTGGCCCCAGTTTGATGGTCCAGTACCTCCTTCTTCGGAGTCCTGGTGTGGCGCTGTGGGCTAATGCGTCAGACTGCAGGGATCATTTGAACGGCAAGGTCGGTGGTTCGAGCTCACCAGCTGCTCCTTGGAAACCCTATACAGGGTCACTATGGGTCAGAACCCTATACAGGGTCACTATGGGTCGGAATCGACTCGACAGCACTTAACAACAGCTGTCACCCCCTTTGCAAGGTTCTGAGTACACTGATGAAACAAGTGTGCTCTTATAGGATGGCTTTGTCTACTTGGGAGTCTGGAAACCCAAGGTCCCACATGGCCTCTTCTTGTGACCTTTACCTTCCCCTTCTTCTGCTACGGCGCTGTAGGATTAGCACTGGACTGTGAAACACAAGGTCGGCAGTTCAGACCCACCAGTCGCTCCTCAGAAATCCTATACAGAGGCCTAACTGACTGGACAGCCCTTAACAACCCTTATACATGAGTCAGAACTGACTCGACAGCACTTAACAACAACAACAACTTCCTTTCCAGGAATGGTATTAAAAGTAGGTTAAGCACTGCACTCATGACTGCAAAGTCAGTGGTTCAAACCTACCAGATGCTCCTTGGGAATGAGACCAGTCTGTGTGCTTCTGTGAAGATTCATAACCTTGGAAACACTACAGAGCAGTTCTACCCTGTCAGAATTGACTGCATGGCCTTGGGCTTGGTTTGAGGGGTTTGGTGCAGCTCTCTCCTGGTGCTTGGGCTCCAAGATGGATTAGTCATAGTGGTCAGCAGCTCCAAACCACTCCCCACCCACTTCTAAGTTTGTTTGTAGCTGGTGTGTACACCCCACTTTTGAGTTTGTTTGTAGCTGGCGTGTACACCCTACTTCTGAGTTTGTTTGTAGCTGGCGTGTACAGTTTGGGACTCAGACAACTCCATGTGACAGAGTAGAACTGTCCCATAAGTTTTTCTACACTGTCGTCTCTACAGGAGTTCACCAGGCCTTTCTCTGAGGAGCTGCTAGGTGGGTTCGAACCACCAGACTTCCCTTTAGCAGCTGAGTGCTTAGCCATTGTGCCCTCAGGTTTGTGTGCGGACGTGCTTTGTTGCTGTCTACGCTCTTTTCTTTTAGGTATGGCGTGGCGGTACAGGACTTTGCGGGCAGCTGGAGAAGTGGGCTGGCTTTCCTGGCTGTAATAAAGGCCATTGACCCCAGTCTGGTAGATATGAAGCAGGCCCTGGAAGATTCTACAAGAGACAATCTGGAGAAGGCTTTTAGCATCGCACATGATGCCCTTAACATTCCCAGGCTCCTGGAGCCAGAAGGTACTAGTGGCTCTCTCTCTCTCTCTTTAGTTATTATTACACATACAACACATGTAGAAATTTGGAAAATACAGAAAAATCTAACAGAAAACTGTTTATATCTCCTATATTCCTGCCACTTGGGTCATTTGTATTTTTACCGTATTTTCTTGTGCCTGTAATTATAATATTTTTGAATAGCTAGGATCCTTCATTCTGTGTGTGTAGAATTTTGCATCTTTTTCTCCCCTTTAACCTGACAGTGAGACCTACAGAGTTTTATATGTTGCTCTGTAATGTCTTCAAGGAGCTCTCGTGGTATAGTGGACTATGTATTAGGCTGCTGACTATAAGGTCAGCAGTTCAAATCCACCAGCCACTCCTCAGTAGAAAGATGAGGCTTTCTGCTCCCGTAAAGACTGACAGCCTTGGAAACACTATACAGGCAAGGTCGCTGTGAGTCGGAACCGACTGGACGGGCACACAGCACCAACAACAGCATAATGTCATCCATGTTGCTTAGTGCCATCGAGTTGGTTCCAACTCAGTGACCCTGTGTAGAGTTTCCAAAGAGCAGCTGGTGGGTTTGAACTGCCGACCTTGTGGTTCGCAATCCAGTGCTGATCCTGGAGTCCGGTGTCTTCACTGTGTATTTTTATTGGCTGTACAATAGTCCACCTAGTGGGCATATACCGTAATTTCCTTAGCTCCTCCACTGGTGGGCTCTGAGGTTGTTTCAGTAAGAGTTACTGTGATAGATAAATAACACCACAGTGAACTTCTTGTTGGATGAAGCTCAGTGTGCATCCCATCCATGAAGGAACAGAGCCGGAGACCACACACTTTAAGATCCTTAGCTATGTCAACTTTATTGTTCTGTGTGGGTCATGCTAATACAGAACTCCTGGTGGTGTTGTGGGTTAAGCATAGGGCTGCTAACTGGAAGTTTGGAAGTTCAAACCCACCAGCTACTCACAGGAGATAGATATGGAAACCCGATGGGCCAGAATCGCCTTTTTTTTTTTTTTTTTAAAGAAAAAGACCCAGTGAGAAAAAGGTCCTTCCCCATCAAGGTTCCTGAGACCATGTTTAAACAGCGTCTTGCTCACCCTTGTGTCTCTCCACAGACATCATGGTGGACGTGCCAGATGAGCAATCCATTGTAACGTATGTGGCGCAGTTCCTGGAGCGTTTTCCGGAGTTGGAAACCGTACGTTTGTTTTCTTTCTCTTTCGCTCAGAAACTGCCTGTGCCCATTAGCTCAGCCTCCAGGGAAACAGGGGCTTGGACAGGGTGGTGTTGCATGCAATGAGCCCCAAGCATCAAAAGTTGATCCTGGGTCTCTTGGAAACCACCTTGTCATGTTGCTCTTTCAGAATCAACACCTGACGTGCGGTATCGCACTGACAAGGCAGAGGGGAGTCAGAAGGTGACGCCTCTTGCAAACTTTCTCCCATCCCAGAGGCTCACTCATATATGGACTGGATTTCCAGATGTTCGAACGTTTTGGCAGTCCATCAGATTTTATCAGAATCCCAGAAATTAGGAAAGATAATGACAGTCCACCATTTTCACTTTCAGCATCCCAGATAATATCTTGTTGTTGTTGTTAAGTACCATGGAGTTGCTTCCAACTCAGCAACCCTGTACAGGGTTTCTGAGGATGTAAATCTTTATGGGAGCAGAAAGCCTCATCTTTCTCCCGCAGAATGGCTGGTAGTTTCGAACTGCTGACCTTCAGGTTCGCAGCCTGATGCATAACCACTACGCTACCAGAGCTCTGTAGACAATATCTGGTGGCAGGTTTTTTGAGGGAGAACAGCAGCCGACCTTTTAGAAGTGGGCGTGGCTTCATTGCCACCCAACCCATGTGCCACCCTGGGATGCTGACAAGAGTGACAAAAATGATAGTAACAAGCCATCAGGTGAATTTACCAGTAATTTACTGAACACATAGCACTGTGGGTTAATGCGCTGGACTACAAGGTCAGTTTGAATTGCAAGGTTGGCAGTTCAAACTCACTAGCCACTCCTCAGAAATCCTATACGGGGTCGCTATGGGTCAGAACTGACTTAACAACATAACTGCTTCAGAGGACTCAGCAATAAACTAGGTGGAGGAGGGCTCTGGGCTTACTAATAAAGAAAATAGCGCATTACAACTTGGATACTGGTGTGGCGCTGTAGGATCAGCACTGGACTTGGAACTACAACGTCAGCAGTTCAAACCCACCAGCTATTCCTTGGAAACCCTACACAGGGTCACTGTGAGTTGGAATTAACTTGACGGCACTTAACAACAACAGCGTAAGTGATGATGGTTGTGGGCCATGGAGTTGGTCCCAACTCATAGCAACCCTGTATAGGGCTTCCAAGGAGCAGCTGGTAAGTTTGAACCGCCAACCTTGCAGCTTGAACTGACATTTTGGTCAAGTGCTTATCTGATGGCACCACACCAGGACTCCAGGGTTGTATAAGGCCCACAAAATCATTTGGTCTGGCCCTGCCAAGGTAACCGCAGTTCGAGCCATCACACTATTGTTGTTGGTAAGTGCCATCTAGTTGGTTCCGACTCATAGCAACCCTGAATAGTTTCCGAGGAGCAGCTGATGAGCTTGAATCACCAACCTTTCGGTTCAAACTGACTTTGCCATGCAACGCATTAACCCACAGGACCACCCCAGGACTCCCAACCAGCACATTAGGGGTGAGTTAACTAAACGTTTGACCAAATATGTTGCTGATATTGCTAAGTGCCATGGAGTTGGGATCCGACTCATAGCGACCCTTTCCAGGGTTTCCGAGGAGCAGCTGGTGAGTTAGAATTGCCAGCCTTTACGGCCCAAACCGACTTTGCAGTTTACCGCATTAACCAGCAGTACCACACCAGAAGTCCTTGACCAAATATGTTGTTGTTGTTAAGTGCCGTCGAGTCGGTTCCGACCCATAGCGACCCTGTACAGGGTTTCCGAGGGTGTAAATCCTTACGGGAGTAGAAAGCCTCATCTTTCTCCCGCGGAGCGGCTGGTAGTTTCGAACCGCTGACCTTAAGGTTCGCAGTCCGATTCGTAACCACTACGCTACCAGAGCTCCTTTGACCAAATATAGCAGGCTAATTTTTAAGTTGAGAATTGTATGTGGCCCAAGTATGATGTTATAATTTTTGGCAGAAAAAAAGGTTTTCTACCCCTGCTCTAGACCTTGGTTCTTGGCTTCAAAAAAGAGTTTTGTGAGTTTTGTTTTTTTCAATGTATTTGGTAAGTCCTGGTGGTGCTGTGGGTTAAGCATTGGGCTGCCAATCAAAAGGTCAGCAGTTTGAACCCACCGGTCACTGCACAGGAGAGATGTGGCAGTCTGCGTCCATCAAGATGCCAGCCTTGGAGACCCCATGAGACAGTTCGACTCTGTCCCGTGGGGTCTCCGTGAGTCACAATCGACTCACCGGCGAGGGGAATGGGCTTGCTGTCTCTCTCTCTGTCTCAGTTGGAACACTTTGCATTCTTTTTTTTAAAAGCATTTATTTTGCATTGAGTCATCCTTTGTTTACATGGGAGAACATCAGTATTGCACTCACGCTATCGTATTTCGTATCATTGCAATGATTACAATCTCCTCCATGCATCATCATTCAGCAGTATTTGCTTCTGTTTGTTTGTTTGATGTACACAAAAACACTCAGGAATATATAATCATTTAAATAATTAAAGGGCACATTCTGCAAGCCTGCCTCCTGGCTGCCTGCACACAGCCTTTCTCTTTCCATGAGTCTAGAGTCCTCAGCTGCTCCCTCTCTCCATGTCATCATCTCTGCCCTCCATCTCTGGTGTTGCTGCTTCTCTGGATAGGATTCCACATTCCCTTTGTGCTCTTCTTCCTCGATGGTCCTAGGGTCCTCTGTTCTTGGACTACAAGATTAACTACTCCCTTTGCATTCATTTTGAAGTGACTCCTTTTTCTGTTTGTTGAGCGAGGACTACAGGCCCGACGTAAACACTCATTATTCTCATCATCCCTTGTTTCTTTGCAGGAAGATTTTGTGGATTCCGATAAAGAATTCCCCATTGAATCAACATTTGTCCGCATCATAGAGACCCCTTCGGACCAGGAGAGCACCATTTTCCTCCTGACGGAGAACGGGGAGCGTGCCTACACTGTTAACCATGAGGCCAGCCACCCCCCACCCTCCAAAGTCTTTGTGTGCGACAAGGCTGAGAGCGCCAAGGGCTTCCAGCTGCAGCCCCACCTGGATAGTGCATCCGGAAGCCTGCTGCCAGACAGCTCCCAGGAGCTGATCCATCAGCTCATCGGTCAGGTCCTTCAGGGGGTCCCTTGCAAAGCCAACAACGTCTGTGAGCCAGCCCCAGAAACTTCCATCTTGGCATCCAGAAACCGCAGGACCAACTCTTTGCCAGTCAAGAAGACTGTGCACTTTGAGGCTGATGTTGGCCAGGATGCTTCCTGCAGCAAAGGCCTTTTGTATAACCAGGGTGTTGCCTTTGAAGGGAGCCCAAGAGGAGCAAAAGAGGCCTCAAAGCAGGATGGCCCTAAGGTGGCCGTTGAGGTTGAAGAGGGAAAGAAACCAAATCAGGAAGCTCCAAAGACCCCGGAAACAGCTTTCACTAAGGATGATGTTTCTTTGGCTGCCGGTAAGCTCAGTGACTCTCAGTCTTCCCACGGTTCTTCCGCCTGCAATGGAGCCCTGGAGGGTTCAACTGAGCAAGTTTTAGCCTCCACAGAAAACACCGTAGTGGCGGATTCCTTAGAGATCAAGGTTAAGCTGCTGAGAGTCGAAGCTCTGGATAACCAAGACTATTTTGAATGTATACCGTTGAAAGCCTCTAAATTCAACAGCGACCTGGTTGACTTTGCTTCCACCAGCCATGCTTTTAGCGAGGCTCCTTCCCTTCCTGAAAACAAGCCCGCCAGCAATGACAGCCCACAGGACCATGACGAAAGATCAGGCAAACGGAGCTCCAAATCAGCCAACAAAAAGCAAGAGTCGCCCAAGCCCTGGGCTGAGTCTGACCAAAGCAGACTTCATGGGGACGCTTTCCAAGGCTACTCTTTGACCTCAGAAGAGATACCTGCAGCTAAGAAACCAGAGGTGTATGAAAAGGCCAAGCGGAAGTCCACACGCCTTGGAGACGAGGATGAGGGGGACCTGGAGGAGTTCCAGGGGGGCGACGGGGAGCTGCCATCTAACCCTCCTAGCAGCAGTGTCAGCCTGGAGACCCTCCGGGGTAACAGTGAGGAAGGACTGGACTTCAAGCCCTCCCCACCCCTGTCCAAGGTGTCTATCATCCCACACGAATTGTTCTACTACCCACACTACCAGGTACCTCTGGCTGCAGTTCTGGAAGCTTACACAGAGGACACCGAGGACTTGAAAATCGAAGAAGATGCCGACCTCGATGACCCCGAGAACAGTCTGCAGGACCTAGACGGGAGGGAGGAGGAGGAGGCCGAGGACTCTCAGGGCAGCTGCAGTTCTGGGGTGATGGGACAGGATCTTCCCAGTGCCAGTGAGCAGGAACTCAATCTCGACTGGGCCGCGGAGGACACCCACCCAGCCCCCGAGCCCAATCCTCCATCTCAGCCTGAGGAAAGCACCCCCGGGGACAGCAATCAGGTATTTGTTTGTGAGAAGAATTGGGATGGGGCCGGTCCTGCAGTCCAGCGGCTCCTGGGGGAATCCTGGCTTCTTTAGAAGGTAGAAGGATCCCTGGTAGTGTAGTGGGTTAAGCATTGCGCTGCTAAACACAATGGCAGCTGTTCATACCACCAGCTGCTCCTTGGGAGAAAGAGGCTATCTCAGAAAGATTTACAATCTCAGAAGCCCTGAGGTAGCTAGAAGCCAGAATCCACTTGATGGTCCTTCGGAAAAGGGGGATAAACATGCATGCCCCCCCTCCCCCAGGCATACCAGGATGGAACATTTAAGGAGGCATGCACTTTCAGGATCCTGCAAGTACAGGACTGGCCCCTGAGAGTGCATGCCTCCTTAAATGTTGAGCCCCAGGCGCCTGCTGGCTTCACCGGAGCCCTAGCACTGCTCTCAGGGATGCAAGAAGGATGTAGCAAAAGATAGCAGCCATCGGTGTAAAAAGTTAGCCATAGCTAATGTTTAGTGAGTACACAGTGTGTTCTCACCCCATCTCCTTCAGAAGGCAGCGTTTGAAGAACCGCTCACCTTTGTCTCCACCTTGACATTAAGGTCTTCCACCTGCCGGCACTATTACCCGGCTTCCCTGGTTTGAAATGAGTGGTGTGCATAGGGTGAACAGGGACACTCTGAGATCCAGCTAGTACTTACACACTCGCTTTTCCCATTTCACCTGAGCCCCAAGCAGTTCAAGAGGGGCTGCCAGAGTGAGTGGGTGATGGGGGTCTCTGCACGATACCCCAGGGGGCAAGAGGGATCCCCCCTGTTGGTGCCTCGTTAATAAGATAGCCCACCTTCACCTGGACAATCTCAGAGATGGAGCCCAAACCTTGCCGTTTCCCAGGGAGGTACAGTTAGATGGGGTACCAACTGAGGCAGCCTGAGAGGAGAGGCATGGGCCCGGCTCAGGGCAGCTCACCCATCCGCTCTGTCCACCATGTACGAGACAGGGACTCTGCACAGCAGAACAAACAGCCTGTCTTCAGTGTTTGATGCTGGCAAGGTGTCCCCAGTAGCTACCAGGAGAGGGGTTGGCATCAGACCTCAGGGATGCAAGTTCAGTAGGAGACTGCATAGGAGACTGCCATGGAACTTGGGAGCTCTGGACACAGAGGACAAGAACTGCCAATGCAGACATGTGACTTGGGGTATGGAGAAAGAGCCTAGATTGGGACCTCTCGATTTGAGCCCCACTCTACATGGAGCTAGTGTGATGAAACCCTGTTACATGTGGGAGCGATACTGAGCTGATGCGCCCACTTGGCCCTGGCCTGCTTCCTCACCTCTCACCTGTCCAGCCAGCATCTGCTCACTGGTCCCTGCCCACTTGGGACTGATCTTGAGTTGAACCATTGAGGTTGAATGACAGGAGGGTGCAGCCCCACATGACAGGTGTGGCACCGAGGAGTCTTGTCCCAGAAGACCTGACAGGGCATGTACCCCTGTCTCCTAGTTCTCCTTTTAGGAGTCCAAACCCATTGCCAGTGAGTCCCTGCCAACTCCTAGTGACCCTAGAGACAGAGTCAGGCTGCCCTGTAGGGGTTTCCAGGCCAAAATCTTTATAGAAGCAGACTGCCACATGGTTCTTCCTGATGGGTTCAAACCACCAACCTTTTCGCGAGTAGCCTAGCGCTTAGACGCTGCACCACCAGGGCACCTCCCTTTACGTCAAACGTTTTTTAAAAATCTGTTTGCCAACCAAGGGGACTCAGAAGTAGCTAGCGTTGTCTCTCAAATCAAGTCCCTTTCAGGACAGGTAGCATCCTCCGTGGCAGGTAGAGGTTGTCATTTCAGGATGCTGCTCAGAGCTGAGTTCTCCAGCAATGTCCTAGCCTGGTCACATCAGCTTCTCATTCCCACAGTTCCTCTGCAGAAACCCCACCCCACCCCAGGTGTCCACACTACCTGCTGGATGCCTTTCAGCCCATTCATACTGGATGTGCCACCACCCGGGGTCCACATCTGCCTCTATGTGCACCTTGAAAACTCCCCCCTTGTGCTCACACTCTGTGTGCACCCCTTGGCTGGACTTCCAGGATGCAGTCCTCATTCCGGCTCCAGTTGTTGCCCCTGTAAGAGATACCCGTCTTAGGAAATGCTGAAGTATGTCGTTGTTAAGTGCTGCTGAATTGGTTCCGGCCCATAGCGACCCTGTATAGGCTTTCCGAGGAAAGGCTGGTGAGCTTGAACCTCCAATCTTGTGGTTCAAACAGACTTTGTAGTCCAGCGCTTTAACTCACAGTGCCATACCAGGACTCCGCTGAAGTATGAGGGGGCTTCAGAAAGTTTGTGGGAACATGGAATGAAAAGGTGATTGAATTTTTCACAAACTTTTTGAAGTTCCTTCTTACAGTGGGAAGAAGTAGATATACTCACTATGCCAATTTGATGGAGGCTCTGAGTGGGAAAAATGAGAAATCACCAGATAACTAACTGTAAGGTTGGCAGTTCAAACCCACCAATAGGCACCCCAGAAATAAGGGTTAACAGTCCGCTTCTGAGAAGGCACAGCTTCTCAGAACCCTGTGCAGTTCTAGTCTGCAATATCTGGTGTCATCCTGAGTCAGAACCAGCTTACTGGCAACTAACCATGACCACATACCCATTTCCCAGCCACGGACACTGAGGTTTACAGAGATCAAGTCCGTTGCTCAAGGTTGTACAGCTAACTTAGGCAGGACTAGAAACCAGATCTTACTGGCCTGCACTCTTCAGCTTGGAGCATTGAAATGTTGCCTCTGGCCCGTGGGCAGCTGTAGAGCCCAGAGGAGAGGAAGACTAGAAGGGACACCCTAGCTGGGCTTGGGCCCGAAGTGGAACACAGCTGTTACTATTGCTTGCATGAAATGTTGATTGGTGTTTGGTTGTTTGTCTTCAAGTCCCAGGAATCCACAAACTCAGAAAATATTGCCAACTCTAGAGAAGAGAACATGACAGAAGAACCCATCAGCAGTAAAAAGAAGGAAAAAAGGAAGCACATGGACCATGTTGAAAGTTCCATATTTATAGCACCTGGAACGGTTCGGTCCTCAGATGACCTAGAAGAAGACATGGCTGACCATAAAATCCCCTCCAGGTATTTGATTAATATTTTCTTGCCTTAGACATGAAGTAACATTCAGCTCACCCATTTCTCAATTACTAACTCAGTGGGGACACAGGGGTGGAATTGGACCAGGATAATCTGCATTTATACGTTTAAAAAAAAAAAATCCTCATTTTCTTATGCCTGAGTTCCCCGACCCTGACCTCAGTCATTACCAGATTTGCTCATAAGGAGCAAAATGTGCCTTCTCTCTACATTCTGTGTATCTTTTGAGTGGGAACTAGCAGTAAATAGAACCAATGGCTGAGCCACAGGTAGAAGGAATCAATTTTGCAGCTCCACAGACTGGGCCCTGACCCCAAAGCACTGTGGGTTGGGCTAAATAGGTACCAGACATGGCCATTCACAACATCATGCTGAGTAAAGTGTATGTGTAGCGAGGTGAGCTTTCATCCCTGTTAGAGGAACATGAGACATTCACTTGGCTTCCTTCACAAGCTTGGTTCTAAGGAACTAATGATGGTTGATTTGTCATGGGGGGGAGCAGGGAAGATAATGAGCTTACGCTGATCTCCGGGAAGCTTATCCCACATCTCTGTATGTCTCTGTGTGGTTGAGCTAATCTATGGGAAGCTTGTCCCTTACCTCTGTGTGTCACTATGTGGTTGAGCTGATCTATGGGAAGCTTGTCCCACACCTCTGTGTGTCACTATGCGGTTGAGCTGATCTCCGGGAAGCTTGTCCCACACCTCTGTATGTCTGTATGCAGTTGAGCTGATTTATGGGAAGCTTATCCGACACCTCTGCATGTCACTATGAACTTGAGCTGATCTCTAGGAAGCTTGTCCCACACCTCTGTTTTATCTCTCCAAGGCCACCCGGTGAGTTGGATTGTCCCAGAGAAATTATTTAACTCTGAATGTTAAAAGGCCCTATTCTCTCGTCATCATGATAGTCACCCAGTGTACCAAACCCACCCTGTGTCCATATCCTCATCAGTTCTGGGATCAGCCCCGTAGGCAGGTAGCTAGGATCTTGCCTCAGTATTACAGACCAAAGCACAGGGACCCTGTGACATCTCCCTGAGGGAATGGCAGAGCTGGGATCTTGGGCTCAGACCAGTCTCCCACTCAGGGCCATATTCTCTCCATGACTCCTCATTATTAGTGAAGCTGGCTCCAAAGGAACATAATTGAGACGGTGTTTAGGGGGCTGTCAAGAGAAACTCAGACAGAGCCAGAGAAGTAGCTGACGGGATGCTCCGTGCGCTGTCCCCCTCCTCCTACCCCCAGGCTTTGTTTCCAGGTCTGGACTTGGGGGAAATGAAGGCAGAGAAGCTGGGGCTAGAGAGAAGCAGGACAGCCCAGCAGACATCTGCACTTCGAATGTACTGTCCTACCCTGCTGTGAAGGCAGACGGACACCTCTGGTGAACTGGGCTAGGTTATCAATTCCGGCACCACGGCTCAGGGAGGGGCTGCCAGTTGTTTGCTGGGCCACTGAGTGTTCCTCCCTAAATTCTCTGAGGAACCACTGTGTGATGGAATTGGCCAGGCGTGAGGCCTCCAGGGAAGAAGAGAGAATTTAACCATGAGACAGCTCAGGCCCAGCTCTGACCCCAAGGAGCTCACAGACTAGAGGGAGGTATAGGACGTGCTCCATCTGGTCTGCCAGGAAGTGGAGATGAACACAAAGGGGGTTCCTGTCACATCACTTCAGGGGCAGACGGAGAAGACCAGGGAGGCTAAGATGAGCCAAGCATTGAGGGTTAAATGGGGTGTAGGTTTAGAAGCAGGAAGGAAGGCACACCAGGTGAGAGGAAGAGTGTGAGCGGTGACAAGCAGTAAGCAGGTGCCTCAGTAAGTATGGAAGGGCTTGTTGAAAAGTTCTCTTGTCTTCTGATTCTGTTTCCCACCAGCTTGCTGAAGTCTCCTTGTATTTGTGGGACGGGCGGAGTGAGAGGTAGAAATGAGAGATGCCTTGGGTTAGACTGAGCACCTTGGATGCAGATATGTGCTGATCAAGAATCAAATGCAAGGCCATCCCAGTGACTATGAGACCGATGAAGGGGGTGCATACAGAAAAACAAACCCACTATTTTGGTGTATGTGGGCAGGAGGCCAGGTTGAGTTTTCACCCCAAAGATCTGACTGTATTTTTTGCATATAATGCACCCACATAAATACCAAGCACATGCATATAACGTGTGTGGCATGCATAGCAAAGGAATGCGTGAGGGAGTTGCACAGTTTGAAAACACACCATATTACAAGTGTGTTATTTGTGTAGAGATACAGTACCGTAAGCTCTTGGCATGGACAGATGGAAGGTACTTTTCTAACTCATCCTAACAGTCTCGGTTCAGGTACCTGGTGGCACTTTAGCTGGGGTCAGTGTTCCACCATGGCTGTCCCCAGATAGTGTTTCGGTATTCGTAGCAACATGCATGAATGGGACATCAGGTACTGGGGTAGATGCTGACGAGCTGGTTAGCGCTTCCACAGATCTACCCACAACGGAGGGAACACATGCATTCATTGATTCACAAACCTAACTAGAAAAGAATGCCTGCATTTATCGTTCTATGAGGGGGCTTCAAAACGTTTGTAGAAAAATTCCATTCTCTTGTATTCCCTTTTTTCCATAAACATTTTGAAGCCTCTTTGAACTTTTTTTTTTAACCCTTTCCTGACCCTAGGACCTATATCACCGACCAACATTTTTCAGCTTCAGGCTTTTTGGGACACCGCTATCCCAGATGTAGAGCATGCTGCCCTCTAGTGGGGACCTGTGTAACTGCATGACTGAAGAACTGGGTCTCACCCCACCCATCCTACCTCCAGAGTCCACTTGGGACATATGTGCCCCACATAATTGTATCAAAATCCATGTGATCTCAAAAAAAAGTTTCCTCCCTGGATTTCAGTATACCTTCCATTACTGAAAACATGGGATCAGCAAAACAAATTCGAAGTTCAAAATAATTTGGTCCTGAAAACGTTAAAGAATCGTCTCTCTGTGATTAAAAGGACAATGCTAACTCAGAAGGTAGCAGGGTTAGAAGGCAGCCAGTGTCAGTGCGCAGGTAGGGATTGTTAAAGTGTATGTTTCTCCCAAATGAATTAATGAATGAATGAGTGAAATCCACCGCAAACACACACGTGTAGGGAAGGAGACCCTGCCCTTGAATCTCCAGGTACCAGTGTGTTGGGTCGGTTCTCCAAGGCTCCAGGAACTCTGAAGGGAGCATTTTATTCACTCCTGCGTTGAGAGAGCAGGTGATGGTTCAGAGTCCCCATAGGTCTAGCACTGTGGTTGGCACACAGGTGGTACTTAGTAAAGTGAACGTGTTCCCAAGCCAGGCAAGAGCCCGGTTAAGTTACAGAGCGGCAATGGGCAGAGTGAAATCTCAGGTCAGATGCCTTCTCCCAGAACACCAGGATGCTACTTAGCCAACTTGCCTTGTGGTGACGACTCTCCCAGCACCGGGCATTTCAGTACATAGGACTCGGTTCTCCACTGAACTCCCAACAAGACCAAACACTTTCTCTGACCACATACTCTTTTTGGTTTTTGAATGTTTTATTGTGAATTATGAGATAGTTTACATGGGAGAACACTAGCGTTACATTCATCCTATCGTATATCATTTCATTGCCATGGTTACAATCCCCTCCATGCATCATCAACCAACCAAGGATATACACTACAAGCCTGCCCCCCAGTTGTCAGCACACAGCCCCTTCTCCCCCTCTGTTGACCACGTACTCTTATTCCCATCAAACCTGCACACGGCATGTGAGGTGGGAGGGCAGTCCTAGTTACAGACGGGGGGAGCACCCATAGGAGATGTACAGATGAAAGCCCAGGATTCTGGGTGTTTTTGGCACCTGTTAGGACAGAAGCACATTGCACAGCAGCCTCAAAGATGTATGTGGTCAGAACATTAGCCTCCTCAGGTTCGAAAGGAACAGAGGTGGTGTGCCCCCAAATAGACAGGTAGATCTCAGCACTGGACATGGGAACGAACACTGGAATGGGAGTCCAGCTACCAGCTCTAGGTCTAGATCTGACTTTAGCAGAGGGTTTCCTGTGAATACCAAGGCCTCAGGATGCTTAGCGCCAGTGGTCCCTCCCTACCCAAGACCCTGTGATTCGGAAGAATACCTGATCTGCTTTCTAGTGCAAATTCTAACCTGACACCTGTTCTTTCTTGTAGTCTAGGGCCCAGTGTAGGAGCCCTGGTGACACGGTGGGTTAAGCATTGGGCTGCTAGCCACAGGTCAGTGGTTTAAACCCATCTGCCATTCTGCAGTAGAGAGATGAGACCATGCAAAGAGTTACAGTCTTGGAAACCTTATGGAACAGGTCTACCCTGTAGGGTCACTGTGGGGTGGAATTGACTCAGCAGCAGTGGGATTCGGGCCTGACGGGTCTGTGATACCTGCCAAGCCAAGTGATGTATCAGATATACGCTCTATACCTGGGTGTGAAGTCGTCCTGTGCCTAAGTCCCCGTGTGCAGGGCTCGGGTGTGAAGTGGTGCTCCGGGTGACACCCACTCAAAACATGTGTTTATTTTTCAGGACTAGCTACAGTGATTCCAGCATTTACATTCGACGACATACTAATAGGTCTTTGGAATCGGTTAGTATGTGACTTTATTCTTCTCTCTGGTCCCTGCTAACCATTTCGTTTTAATCCTCCTCCTCCCCAGCCCAGAGCTTTGACATTACTGATGGGCTCCAGCTATACTTTTGGATAGAGAAGACAAGCAAACTGAAACCTTGTTAAGCACAGTCCTGCCGGATATCCAGTATGGGCAATTAAGGGCTCTAAATAAAGTGATGATTTCAAAGCCAGCAGGCCTCTTTGTTATAAAAACACATCCAGGTCTCCCCCATGCCCCAAAAGGTCGTGTTCCCAAATAGAGGGGTCCAATACAAAATCCAGGGGTCCGTTTTACACTTTCAAGTGTGTAGCTTAGAAATGTTGGGACCTGGATGAACCATGATCCACATGACATTTAATGCCGGTCCCTGAGGTGGGGGTCTTGCTGATTCACGGATGGGGGCGGGTCAGGGAACACGCTAGTTTAACGTATATTGTTGTTCAGCAGTTTTATGAATTTTGCGAAAAGCGTGACGTGCCTGGCTTTGTGTGTTTAAAAACCATTTTATTTTCTGTTTCAGAGATTTCATCTTTACTAATTGGGTTGCGGGGTTTTGTTTATAAATTTCACTGTAGGATCATTTTAGCTATGTTCAATTGAGGAATGCCGCAGATCTGGACAGCAGGAGAAACCGAACGTTAACAAGGTGGGTGCCTCTGCTCTCCGCTAGTTTTGCATGGTTTCATTGTTTTTTTGTTGTTGTACTTTAAGACCACGCAGCCTACCTGTAAGGGGAAATGATTCTCAAACGATGCTTTGTTGATAACACAATTGATCATTTGGGGGAACACAATAAAATACCTTTTGGGGAGATTGAATGGAAGTTCAGTATTCTGGGGAGGGGGAATATATTAAGCAGTGTTGAAGTTCAGGGCACGGTCCAGGGAAGATGACTGTTTTAAAGATGGGTCCAGGTTATGAGCCCACACCTGTATTTCAGTATGGCCTGGAACAGATTTCAGAGGTAGAGGCGGGCCCCTGTAATTAAATAAGGCTGAGAGAGCTCTCAGGGCGAGAGCTGATCCCCGAAGCCTTAGGTTTTGGGGGTGCTGTGTGGGCACTGCGCCGTGGTAGCACCTGACCACTCTTCGTTCTGTCGCACCGCAGGTTTGATACTCAGAAGCTCACTGAGCTGATTTTACAGTTTTATGGCATCAGAGCAGACACGAAGAGGGAGCACAAGCATGCCAGGATGTCTGTGAAAGTATCCCCTACCTGCAGAAGAACTAGATGGCTTAGTCAGATGTAGCTCAACTGTAGAACTGCCCTGTATGAATATTGAGGTGGTTGTTGTTGTTGATGAGTGCTGTGGGGTCGGTTCTGACCCATAGCGACTCTCTATTGGGTTTCCAAGGAGTGGCTATTGGGTTATGAATTCTCATTGTGGTTAGCAGCCCAGTGCTTACTTGTATCTTGAAGTGCCATACCAATTGCTATCACGTCGGCTCCAAGTCATCATTGCACCTGTATGGACAATAGAAGGAGCTCTGGTAGCGTAGTGGTTACGAATCGGGCTGTGAACCTCAAGGTCAGCAGTTTAAAACTACCAGCTGTTCCGCGGGAAAAAGATGAGGCTTTCTGCTCCTGTAAAGATTTATAGCCTCAGAAACTCTATTCAGGGTCACTATGAGTCAGAACCAACTCCACGGCACTTAACAACAACAACATGGACAATAGAGCAGCAGTACTGCCCAGTCCTGCACTAGCCTCACATTCATTGCCATCTTGGAACCAGTATGACAGTCCATCTCATGGGGTCTTCCTTAGTCACTGTCCAGCTTTCACATGCCTATAAAGCAGTCGAAAATGCCATGGCTTGGATTAGCCAGGTGCACCTTGGTAGTGGTGGTGGTGTGCCGTGGAGTGGGTTCCGACTCATAGCGACCCTGTATAGGGTTTACGAGGCTGTAAATCTTTACGGGAGCAGAAAGCCTCATCTTCCTCCCACGGAACAGCTGGTAGTTTCAAACTGCTGACCTTGTGAGTTCGCAGCCTGATTCGTAACCACTATGCTACCAGAGCTCTGTCAGGTGCACCTTAGTCCTCCTCAAAGTGTCAGCTTTTAGAATAGGTTGTTCTTGTTAAGTTCCAACTCACAGCAACCTTGTACAGGGGTTCCTAGGAGCAGCTGGTGAGTCTGAACCGACCCAGTGGTCCAGCGTGTATCCTACAGAACCGTACCAGAACTCTGGTTTTAGAATGTGTTCTTGTTAAGTGCCGTCGAGTCAACTCCAACCCATAGCAACCCTGAACAGGGTTTCCGAGGTTGTAAATCTTTACGGGAGCAGAAAGCCTCATCTTTCTCCCGCGGAGCAACTGGTAGTTTCCAACTGCTGGCCCTGAGATTAGCAGCCTGATTTGTAACCGCTACACTACCAGAGCTCCTTTAGAATGTAGGACACCAGAAAAAAACCTTCCCAAATCTGATAGTTCTGAAATGTCCCTGGTACAGCTATGGAATTTTTCCTTTCGTTCTATTTTTAATAGTCAGCATAGACTTAAATTGCTTGGAATGCCTTAAATTATTGGAATTAGAAGCCTCTGTTGGAATCTTGCCCCACACCCAGAAGTATATGTTATAAACCACCACCTCTCTGCCCCTTAACGAAAGCAAGACAAACTTCCCTTCTACCATGAAATGGAAATGTGCATCCAAGTTTTCAAATAGCCCTGACAGATTCCTAGGAAAATAATACTTTTCAATTTGAAAAGTTAAGATCTTTGAACCCAGAAAAACTGCAAGGCTGAAAATGCCAGTGTGTTTTCCGTTTTCTACTTCAAGCGTTTATGGTGAAGTGCTCAAAAGGCTGGCAGTTGAACCCACCCAGAGGCACCTGGGAAAAATGGGCTGGCAATCTGGAGGACACAGATCTGCTCTCGGTCACCATGACTCAGATTCAACAGCAAATAACAATAAAAGTAATATAGTTTAACTTGGCTCTAAAATCAGAACTTTTAAAGAAAGAAAGAAGTACAGCTGTTGCTCATATTCTACGTGTGAATTACGTCTTGTTGTTAACTGCTGTTGAGTCGGCTCTGACCCATAATGACTCTGTATAGGGTTTCCAAGGAGCGGCTGATGAGTTTGAACCAAACTCACTTTGCGGTCCAGCGCATTAATCCGCAGCGGTGGTAAATGTTCAGTCCCTTTAGGGCTTCAGCCCTCGCTGTATGAAGAAGCAGTTCAGATATAGGATGGTTTTAGCCTTCCACATTCTCCATCACACTGCCCCAAACCATGCCTTGGAAGCTCCTAGAACTGCGGCTTCAAGCCCTGACCTCTGACCCCTCTTCCAGTCAAATTATGTACCCCACCCCTGCCCCTTGTGGAATATTTGAGGATGTGGCTGGTTCTGACCACACAGCACCTTCTTAAGCTTCTTTATTATCTACCAGGCAAAATCACGACACCATTTTCGCACTACCTTGTGTAAATTTAAAGAAAAGTAAACAAACCCAGCCAAAAAGAAAAAAAAACACTTTCAAGGGTTATCACCCAAAGCCAAAAAAAAACCAAAGATTTGTGGGTGAAGTCCCTTTTGTTTTTATGTTGGTTTCTGATGGCTGTGTTGAACACGGCCGCTCTTTCCAATTCCTAGTGATGTTTGCTCTGTGACAAAAGAATGGCGGAGTTGACAGTCGCCATCACTCCGAGGGTGTTGTGCCATAGTGGAAGGTGTCCCAGACAGAAAGTTAGGCCTGCGTCAGGTCCCAGCTCTTTCACAAAGTAGATTGTAGCTCCACCCTCATGAGTCTCAACATACCCATCTGAGGAATGGGGCTAACAGTGCCTCTCTGAGAAACAGAAATAAGCGGAGGTATCTGTGAACATTCAGATCCCCTGCCTGGGGTCTGCACATGCAGTGCTGGGGTCTCCTGTGGGGAATGCACGCACCAGGAACCCTCTTGTAACTGCTCCCCTCTGTCTCTCCCTCTCCAGCAAGGTCAACAACTCGGGGGAGGCCATGTTGCCAGACAGCCACAGCCCACCAAGTGGCTCGCTGACAGAGATGGTCCAGCAACCAGACACGATTTACTTTATCCTCTTCCTCTGGCTCCTGGCCTACTGCCTGCTGCTCATCCCACAGCTGGACTTCAACAGACTCTGATGTGTGTCCGGAGAATAAAGACCACCAGACCCTGGCCAGGGCGAGGCTGTTGCTTCTCAATTTTCTCCATGCGTTTGGCGGGAGGCGTTTCTGCAGACTTGAGGACGTCTGAGCAAACTTGGCCCACCCTCAACTTGTGTGTGTGTGTGTGTGTGTGTGTGTGTGTGTGTGTGTGCCCTCCCCTCAGCTTTTTTTTTTTTCTCCAATTTTTCTGTAAGGTCTGAGCATGCTTTTCTATGTGTTGGGGTTTTGGAAACTTGGGGGTGAGGTTGTCTCTGCAGATGGAGTTTTGTCCTTGTGGGCCTTGCTTTGTTAGATATTAAGCATCGTTGCAAAGCTTAGCCGAAACCTGGGTCTTAGCCCACCCCAGGTGCAGTTTCTTAGAGTCCAGGATGACTTCGCAGGTGATTACTGGCCTCATGGATGAGAAAGAGGGTGGAGCCACCACCTCACCCCCACCCCCGGGAAGAAAACTGCCAAATTTGAGTGTGTGGAGAGACGTGCTGGGGAAATTTTAGTAACAGGAAGCTGCTGGTGGAGGGGGTGGTAAGGAGTAGGAGTGGGGGGCAGTGTCTGGCAGAATCCAAAGAGCCTTGGGAAGTTTTGCTGGGCGCTGTTGCACACTCCTTCCCTGTTTTGAGAAGAGGAGGTGCATTTTAAATTCATTTTTGATGGCATCCTGGATTACGCATTGGGCTCTAACTGCAAAGTCAGAGGTTCAAACCCACCAGCCACTCTAAGGGAAAACATGAGGTGCTCTTTGCTCCCATAAAGATTTACCGTCTCAGAAACGCCAGGAAACAGTTCTGCAGAGTACTGTGTGTGGAGTCACTGGGTCAGAACCACCTTGATGGCAGTGGGGTAGGTTTGATGTTTTGGAGGTGAGGCTGTGATGGTCCTTTCCCACTAAGGGGACACTCCTTGCAATTGAAATGGTAATAGGGGCAGAAGAGAAGACACCCAAAAAGGGGGGGATTTGGGCCCCTGTCTTAGCTTTGGAATGCTGTTGTAGCAAACGCTGCGTGTAGGTAGCTAAAGACAGAAGCTTACTCCCTCATGTTCCCGGAAGCTATAAATTTGAATCCAGAGCACAGGCTTTAGGGGCAGGCTCGCTCTCTCTGTGGGCCAGGGCGGGGAAGAGGCAGGTCCGTGTAATCCTTCAGCTTCTTGACTGACTTCCTCAGTTCCTGGACAGTTTTCACATCCTATTTACCCCATTTTGTGCTTGCTTGCTTCTCTGTGAACTTTTTGAAACTCAGAAGTGATTAGGTTTAAGATCCACCCTTGGCTGATGTGGTTCAGTCACATAACCAGGGAAACCTTGCTCCCAAACAAGATGCCATTCTCAGGTATAAGTCTATTCTGCTTCACAGTAATCCAAGATATGGAGGCGGTTAGGAGTCCAGTACATGTTTTGAGTGGGGGGTTGGGAGGACTCATAATCTAACCCCTTCTACTGTGCCTCAGCCATCTTCGGGCAGCCCTTGGAGTATCCGGTCCATCCCCAAGGTTCCAGAGAGCTGAAGAATGAAGGAGCTGGAGTATAACATCAGAGCCAGGAGAAACATGGGCTTCTCCCACCCAGAGAATCTCGGGGCTATAGCTGCCTGTGGGTTTCTTGAAAACACTTCCCAGAAATCACCCTGGAAAGACCAGCGCAGAACATTTGTGACTTCTCCCCTCCTTCCATCTTTTCCTGCCATGGCGCAGGTCAATGGTAACGTGACATCATTTCCTCCTCCCACTGAGAAAGCAGATCTTGGCAGTTCTTGACAACATGCAGGGGCCTTGGGTCAGGGAGCAGCTTGTCTAGCTGGAGCCAGAGGCCTGACCACACAACACAGCAAGAGCAGAATTATGAGATGCACCCGGACATCTAATGCCCTTGGGCCCCATGAATGTCCTGAAAAAACGAATAAACGATTCAATAAAAATACCCTTCTTTTAAAAACAAAACCTTATGTTTAGGCCTACTGCCCACCCTAGCTGCTTTTCCTTGTGTTTGTCCCTTGAGCACGTCTAACCCCCTACAAGATCCTACGGCAGGGTTGAACCTTTTTTTTTTATTTGGATATTTATAACCACTTAATAGAAATTTATGTTTCTATGAAAAGATTTATTGAATTTCGAGTCCCACCTGTGGTTGCCTTGGGGGGGGAGGGGGGTCAGACCAAATGATTTTGTGGGTTTATGTGGAGTTCTGGGACGATACTAGAATAAGCGTTAGACCACAAGATCGGTGGTTCAAACTCTCCATTCACTCCTAGGAAACCCTATGCAGGGTCGCTAAGACTTGACAGCACTTAACAACAACGTACAGCCCGCAAGCTACACGTTCTTGACCCCTGTTCTACAAGGTTGTCCCGTCAACCACCAAGTGGCCTTGGTGGTTGAACAGTGTGTCAGCTGACCCCCAACATCATCCTCATGCCAGAAACCAGGTCTCCTTAGCACACTAAGGCCGTCTTATTTTAAGTGGTTGGTTTGAAGTACAGCATTCCAGCACAGCCAAAAGAATTTCGAGCACGTTGCAGTTGGTGACAGCCAGAACCCGGCCTCTAACCCTTTCCAATAATAGCCTCCATCCCCACCCCAAAGAGTCTAACCCTTCCAAGCTCAGAATTGTTAGGAGCTTGGAGTGAGTCCATCTTGAAGGCCAAGCGTCCTGTGGAAAATGAGCTAATTAATGAACGACTTGGCATTCTCCAAAGCTCAAAGGTAGAGATAATAAAAATGATGTGTTGTACTATTTTATAACCCTGGTCCTTGCCTAAATGAAATGCTTGAAGCGCCAGGGAAAAGCTGACCCCAGCATTTAAGCGTTCCGTTTTATGGGCTTAGGCCTTGTTCAGAATTCTCTGCAGGTTGCTGTCCTTAACCATTAAGACTTGTAATATTGTTGAAAACCATCGGCTGGCAAGACGCCTAAAAGTCATTTGGTTCAGGCTGGCAGTAAACGGATATATATTTTTTTATTTAAGGAGAAAAGAAACTCATGATCTTAAATAGAGGCCAATGTGGAAGAGACTATAGAGTGGTAAACATAAAAACCCACAGGATAAACAGTCCAGTTCCTTACAATTTATCTTTTCCTTTTTATAATTTTTATCCAAGTAATACATGTACCTAGATTAAAACTTTTCAAAGAAATTCTATAAAGCTTTTGATGAGAATTAGCTGTCCCTAACTAAGGCTTGCTCTCTAAGAACAAGCACTTAAAACCCTTACTGTTGTTTTTGTTGTTAAGTGCCATCAAGTCGGTTGTGACCCTCTATACGGTTTCTGGGAAGCAGCTGGGGAGCCTGAACCACCGACCTTGCGGTTCAAACTGAGCTTTCAGTCCAGCGCATTAACCCACAGCACCAAGACTGTAATAGTTGATCTTTTTACAAGGGAACTTTTTTGAAACCCCTTTGTATTTATCTTCACAATGCTATGGAATATCCTTATATTTCCTGTATAAGGTGTCTTGGAAATTTCTTGTAATTGACACCCTTGGTGGGCTGCCAGTCATTCTAATGCCAAACTTCCCACACTGATCCTCTAGTATTTTTTTCTTTTTTCTATTTCTCATCTCTCTCTGCTTTTTGATCTGCTTTCAAGGAGAATATTTCAACTTTACTTCCCAGTGTGTCTGATACATATCTTATTGAATTCTGAGTTCCCAAAACTTTTTGTTGTCTTCTTTCTGGTTCATAGCATCCTGTTCTTGTTTCATGGATGCAGGCCTCTCTGTGTGGCTGCTGGTGATGGTGTTACATGAGTCATAGTCTTCTCTGTGCCCTGTTTGGCTTGTGTGTCTTCCGAGTGCCTTTCTCTTGGTTAATCTCAGACTTTGAAGTGCTCCTCTGGTATCTGAGCGTCTGTAGATCTGCTCAAGAACAATGCATTGGAAGGCTGATGTGTCTGGACAGTCATCGGGTGAGCATCTGGACTCATCATTGGGGGCCCTGGATTCTGCCTTTTTGCTGGAGCTTATTCACCTTCATTAGAGAGATTTCCACCAATCTGCCTGGGAAAGAGGGGGATAAATAAGGCAGTTAACAGCCTATTTGAACCGTGTCCTTGTACAATTCAGAAAAAGGCCTCTCTTCTAGGTAGCGGAGCCCTGGTGTGGTGCTGTGGGTTAATGTACTGGACTGCAAGGTCATTTGAACCGCAACATCAGTGGTTCAAGCTTAGCAGCCGCTCCTTAATAACCCTATACAGGTTGGAACTGACTCAATGGCACTTAACAACAACTTCTAGGTAGGAGCCACTTATATGGACACTTGACTGAGAGATGACGCCTTTGCTTCTCCCTCTAGGAAGATGGAAACCTGAACTCTACAGCAAGGCTTAAGGAGCAGAGGAAAGGGCTAGAGTTTGCCTCCAGTTGCCTCTCAGGCAGCCTGCTCCCTGTGTGTCTGCCACACGTAGCCGGCAGTCTCCTCACCAGACGGTGTGTGGACACCCACCTACTCAATTACTCCTGCCTTCGCTATGTCTGCTGTATCTGGTTGGAACCTCTAGTTTCTCCATGGAGCTGGCGCAGGAGGGTCATCTGGTTGTATGCAATGCGGAGGGGGTCAACCAAAGTCCTTGTTTTCAGCTCTACATCTTCCTATCTTTCCCATCCAGTTCCTAAGCTTTTCCTGGAGACCCCAGCACATCTCTGCAGGCTCGTGGTATTGGGATTTCTCTGCCTGCTCCTTTCTCCATCAGCTAGCCCCTGACATCAATAAGTTGGCCTCTTGCCTGTTGTCATCTTCTCTCCCATCCCCTGTGGTCTCTTCTCCCGTCGCTTTGTCCCATTCCTTCCCCCATAATGCTTGGGGTCCAGTACAACGTCTAGGACCAACCACGAATCCTTTTGGAGTCACCTCACCAGTTTGTTAGATGCCTCTCTGCTCTGTGGCTGTGTTTGTGAACCGGCCCCTAGGGATTGAACTGTGTTCTACTGAATGTCTCATATCATAACAAGTGCAAAACTCATAAGCAAACAAGCTCACTGCTCTCAAGTTGATGGCTCGCAGTGACCCAGTAGGCCACGGTAGAACTGCCCTCTTGGGATTTCATATCTTGTAAGTCTTTACAGAAGGAGACTGCCCCATCTTTTTCCTGCAGAGCAGCTGGTGGGTTCGAACATCAACCTTTTGGTCAACAGCCCAACACTTAACCCACTGCACTACCAGGGCTGCTCTGCCAAGTGTAAGCTCGGGTTGAATGCCACTTTCTTCCCTTCCGCCCCCTAACGTTGCCTCCTAACTCCCACTAAACTATCAGCTCTCTCACCAGACCCTGAGCTCCAGACTATAAGGACATATATGGTGCTCCCATTGGGTCCTTTGTTAGCAGACACAGGAACGTGGAGAACATTTCCTCATAGCGCGATGTGTGCCATCGTGGGGTGCAGAGCTGTTACCTGGTCATTGGGAACTGCCTTGACAAACCCACTTGTTGGGGAGATGGAATCAAGAAGTAGACCTCACCTTGGTGCCCAAAGGATGACCCCCATCCCTTTATGGGGTTCAGCGTATTATTCACCAATGCAGCGCTTACCTGTGCTTCAACAAGGAAGGGAATGTAGAAGGCGAAAGTATTCAAGGCTGCCTCATATGTCATGTTGTTGCTGTGAAGTGCCGTTGAGTCGGTTCTGACCCATAGCGACACTGTATGGGGTTTCCAAGCAGCAGCTGGTGAGCTTGAACCACCAACCTTGCAGTTCAAACGGCTTTGCAGTCTGGCGCGTTAACCCACAGTGCCACACCAGGACTCCTTATCTGTCATCTCCTTATATGTCTGTCATAGGCTGTTTGAAAACCTGAAGGATTGTATTAGCTCCCTGAGGTTGCTGTAGTCAAACACCACACGCCAGGTGGTTTAGGAGAATAGAAATGCACCATTCTGGAGGCTGGGAGGGTGACCAGGGCATCGGCAGATTGCTCTCTCAGTCCGCGCTAGGGATGAGTTGCCTGGTGTCCTCCAGCGTCTCGTCTCAAATCCCCCGTTGTTCTTAGCTCATCGATGCATCGTCACTTGGCAGTCTGTTCTCTCTCGGTCAGTCTGTCTCTTTTAAGGACACCATCCTACTCTTTTGTTACCTCACATCAACTGATAACATCTCCAAAGACCCTATTTCCAAACAAGGCCACATTGATTGGCACAGGATTTACAAGTGTAACCTACTTTTTGTGAGGAGACACAATTCAGTTCAAAACAGGGTTCTTCAAGGGTCCAACATTCTCACTTAAGAAAACTGACCACCAAAAGAAGGGAGATGGCTGGCCAGCCACACTCCTCGGTAGTGGCCTCAGGATGGGCAATTAGATTCCTAGTTCTCTGTGTACAGTCAGAATATTCCTTAGAAGGAAGAACGTTGAAACTTCATCTCACCCACTTCCAACATGTGACCAGGAGGGACTAGTCCCTGGGATAGCAGCAGCAGCAAAGGGCTCAACTGAAGCAGTTATGAAGATGGTACAGACCTGGGCAGTGTTTCGTTCCATTGTGCATCAGGTTGCTATGAGTTGGAGCCAACTTAATGGCACCTAACAACAGTCCCTGGAAAAGGCCATCGTGCTTGGCAGAATAGAGGTCAGGGCAAAGAGAAGGCCATCCAGGAAATGAATGGGCAGTGGCTACAGCAATGGTGAGGATGTTGCAGATCCAGTGTTGGGTGCTGTTGAACCTAGGGTCGCTATGAGTTGGAACCCAGCTATAAGAACAGTTAACTTTTCTGCTTAACAGTAGCCTCCAGCCATAGAAGCCAACTTTTCCCCCATCCCCACCTTCACGCAGCCCCTTCAGCCAAAGACTCTGAACATGTGGAGGTAATCGTCCAAACAAAAGTCACGGTCCAGGAGTAGAGCGTGTGTCTTACGGAATGCCAGAGTTAATGATGGGAATACTTAGCCTGGAGCTGTTCTCACCATATGGCTGTGCCATGGCACAGTTGGATGACACCATCTCTTCTGCAGTAGCTCCATTTCTTCTTGTCTCCAGAATGTTCTCTCCTTTCTGCCTGGAGACTTCTCCTTCCGGGATCTCAGCTAAATGACCCGTCTGAACTCAGTAGAACTTTGCATTCCAAGGTCCCAGAAGTGGGCCGTGTCAGGGCTTCCAGCCAACCTGGCTTCCCAGAACCTTCTTGTAGATGCTTTTGCCAAGAAGCAAGCACATCCAGCTCCGCAGGCCCCAGATGTGTTCTTGCTCCTTCCCAACATTGCATCATCTCCGCTGACACCTCGTCTGGGGAGGATTTAGCGTCTCGGCCTGCAGCTGCTGTCCACAGAGCCCATGCTGAGTGGTGGGCGATTCCTCGGCCCATCCAGCTGCTACATGGCAGCTTGGGTGACAAGTCAAGAGCCAGGATCTGGGCTGCATCTGTGGATTCTGAATGTTGCAACACAGAGTTTCTCCCTACATGGTTAGGCAGTGTGAGCCAGCCAGACAAAAGATGCAGAGGCTGCTCTGTGGAAGGTTGAATTCAATGGGTCTCTCGCCAAGCATTTTCTGAGGACCAGTCCAGCTGCCCATGGAAGGATCCAACACTAGGCAGGCTTGGATGCTGTACAACCTGTGCAACGAATCTTCCATCTGTCTGTGCCTTCAGGCTTTCTGAGCATCCAGCCTCCTCCATCTGGTCTGAAGGTTTGCCACTTCCCCAATGTTATATGAGGACTGGGCTTGGGGTGAGTGTGGTTAAGATCTGAGGCAAAGGCCCGGAGATCGGCGACTCCTGGTTTTCCAAGAGTTGGCAGAGGAGACCAGAGCTCCTCTGGCCCTTCTGGAACTTCCAGCACCTGCAATGCCAGGAAGGCTGATTTCTTTGTGTTTTATCACTTCTTCGGAGAACCTTGATCAACACCCAGCCAGCAGTTCTCCCAGCCCAGTCTGTCCTGGCAGGCCTGTCAGCAAACGGTCTTGTTTTTGGCAGAAAGCCCACCAGTGTTTTGTGCTGTGTTGGACCAAGATGTTTTTAAATACACATGCAATTCAACAGTTGTTGGTCCTGATGTTACTGCTAATTGTTAGAAATCTTTCATTGGTGTCTAGCTCTCATCTGGCAGGGGTGCCATTAGCTGGGCTCTCTCTTGTTGGTTAAAATCACTGCCTAGAGAAGGTCTGTGGAGTAGGGTAAGAGGGTGGTCCTTGTAGTCAGCCAGATCTAGGTTCGAGTCCTGGCTTTGTCACCAGAGTGCTGGGTGGTGGTGGGCAGATCCACTTCCCAGGTTCTGTGTGGAGTAGACACACGGTGCGTGTTTGTGGAATGAACCGCCCTAGCACAGTTGTTAGGAAGTTGTAAACTACTTGGTGTTCCTGGTTCTCTCCTGGTTTAATACCTTCCTACCCTCATTTAATCTCAGCTTCTCCAAACTTCCTTCTTGTGCCAGCTATCTTGTCTCAAATCTAACTCTTGCTTATTCAGGAGGAACTCAAGCCATTATGTATCCATGTGGTCATGCGCTCCCTACAACGCTCATGTTGATAAGTGCTGCGGAATCTATGTCGGGTTTCTGAGGAGCGGCTGGCGAGTTTGAACCACCAACCTTGCAGTTCTAACTGACCGTGTAATCCAGTGCTTACCCTTCAGCACCACAGAACTCTAAAGAGGTAGTTGCTTTCAAAACGGAACCTCAGACACAGGAAGGAAAGCCAACAAGAGCACAGAGCTGGTCAGCGGTGGAACCAGGAGCTCTCAGAGGACTTGTGTTTTCACCCTAGACCTCTCTGCTTAGCAAGGAAAGCTGTGCATTCATGAGGCCATGATTTTTGGTGATCTTGACCAGTTCGCCATGGTGGGTAGGACTTCTCAGTGGCTGGCAAATTTTGTTAGTCAAATTCAAATTCCTTCACTGTATACCCTCCTCCACTTCCCAAGTTTCTCCATACTTGAATCCTTAGGCCTAGAGCTCTTCTCCCCATCAAAAACCTCCTGTGTTATCAATTAGATTGGAGCTCACGGTGACCACAGTTGTTGCAGAGTGGAACTGCCCTGTAGATCTTTCTTGGCTCTTTCTTGCTGGTAAACTGGTTAAGAGCATGACTGCTAACCAGGAGGTTGGCAGAGCGAACCCACCAGTCACTCCACGGGAGAAAGTTGTAGCCTTGGAAAGCCTATGGGTCAGTTCTACATCGAGTTGCTTTGAGGTGGGCATGATGGGATCATGTTTTACCATCTTCATGGAAGGAGACAATCTGGCCTTTGTTCCATTGAGCCACTGGGTGACCTTGAACCACTAACCTTAAGGTTAGTAGTTGAGGACAAACTACACAACCTGGTGTCCCCATCGTAAGATAGCTTCAATCTCTCCTTCGTACTCACATAAAAATGTTTGTGTTGTGGTTCCGTGGAGTCGGTTCCAACTCACAGCGACCCTGTACAGGGTTTCTGAGGCTGTAAATCTTTGCGGGAGCAGAAAGTCTCATCTTTTCCCATGGAACAGCTGGTGGTTTTGAACTGCTGGCTGTGAGGTTAGTGGCCCAATTCGTAACCACTACGCTTGTTGTTGTTTTTGTTAAGTGCCATTGAGTCGATTCCGACCCATAGCGGTCCTTTCTAGGGTTTCCAAGGAACAGATGGTGAGCTTGAACTATGACTTTGCAGTTTAAACAGCTTTGCAGTTTGGCGCATTAACCCACAGTGCCACACTATGCTTGAGGAACCCTCAAATTCCTGTTTTAGCCCCTAAAATTGACTGCCTCTAAATGTCTTTGGTGGGTTTCTGGTGCAGTGCTCTAGGAAATCCCATAAAGGGGCACTGTGAGTCAGAAATGACTTGACGGCACTTGTCTCTGGTGATAAAGCTCCAATATTCAACATGGAAGACAGGTCTTTAGCAACTTTAACTAAATGCACCTCCTGCCCCCAGCAGCCCACCTTTCTGCCTCCAATCCCAAAAGCAAAGTGGAGAAGACAGGCACTGCACAATTAAAATGGGGGTAGGGACAAGGTCGTATGAGCTGATCTGTGAGATAGGGTTTATTATTTACTCCTTGGCTTTACATTTTTTAAATTGTGATTGTGCCGTGTTGCGAAAACCTCTCTTGATAGCTTTATTGTACCTGCAACTGTTGTCAACAAGTTCTAGCCCTACCACACATCAATAGGACTATATTTCCTGCAAGACTACACTTTGCAAAAGGACATCACAAAATGCCTGTCTTCCCAAATGTCATGATAATGACTGGTAATGCCATTGAAGGAGTTTTTTTTTGTAATTTGTTTTTTTTTATTTTTAAGAGGAAACCCTGGGAATCTCTAATCCAGAGCACTGATGTTGTTCCAGAGAAGAACATTGGCCTGGGCTCAGGAACCCACATCCCAGGCCTGCTCAAACCTTGGAATAATCCTACCTCTCTGGGTTGGAAGTTGAGAGACCTCATTAAATAAGGCACTTACTAGGTTTTAAAAATCCCAAAGGTTAGCAAATAAGATATGTATATATATTTTTAATCTTAATATGTGATCCACTTGATTAAAATAAATGCACTATGTATAAATGAATTCCAAAGTTTAAAGGCTTATTTTCTGATTCCTGTACCTGAGAAAAGTACTTTTGGAGAAGGTGGCTGTCTATCAGTTTAAGGTTTGGGGATGGAAGTTTGAAGCAGAACCGGAATGTCTGCTTCCTAGGGTTTCCCAGAACTAAATTCACTTCCTTAAATGAAACCAGCAGCCAAGGTCATTCCCAGGGAAATTCTTTTTAAACACCAAAATTCAGCTGCAGGAAAAAAATACTCTAGCTGTAAATGACTGAGTTTTCCCTGTCCCCTCTTATCTTTTTCCCTTACCAATGACAGCTAGGCATAGAAATTCCACACACAGTCAGGGACCGCTTACAGTCTTAGATTTGCTTCCTTAACTCAGGCTGGTGTGTTGGTGCAGAATGCCCTTGGGTTAGAAATGCTACCTGCACTTTGCCCTTGAAATTGCATCTCAGAACAGCTCCTTGCATTATTGTACTGGTGCTGTTCATCTCAGCAAAACAAAATAATAGGAAAACCAGAAAACTGTGCTCAACCCTACGCAGTTGGGATGAGTTACTCAACCTGGGAATGAGAGCTTGTTCACAGCATATAAATCAGCCAGCAAATAGGAGTTTATTTTGTTCTGAGTCTGTAATATGTTTAACAGATTCTGTGGAACAATTTATTTTTATTATAATGGCAGAGCTTAATTGACTATGTCTGAATTTTTTTTACTGAAAGTGCTAAACTATTGAGAAGAGGGGAAAAAAACACATATCCTGAAATGCTATTTTGTAGTACAAGCATTATTTTGTCTACATAGTGTCTTACATGCCTGTAGCTTTGTAAAAAATGGATCTTTGTAAAACAATATTGTATGGATGTGTACTCTTATTGATTATTGTAAATGAAGCTATAAATGACTCTTGGAGTCACTTATACCTGGGGAAATTAACTGGACTAGACATTATTGGACTTTTTTTCTATTAAGGGATGTGAAGTTTGGTGCTAGGATGGATGATCATGTAAAATTACATGTATTGTTAAGACAGTTTTTAAATATAAATTTTATGAACTAATTGTCACATTGATGACATTTGTCTCCGTGTGTGTCCATGACCATTGTAAACCAGAAATGATGCTACAGCTTGCCTTTGCCCTAACGAAAGTACTTTTGCCAGGGTCAAAGTGAAGCCATCGAGCTCAAGAGGTGGTGGGGGATATGCTTATTTTAGCTCTATTAACGTGCCTTGAAAGGAGCTCTGGTAGTGTAGTGGTTTCGAATCGGGCTGTGAACCACAAGGTCAGCAGTTTGAAACTACCAGCTATTCCGCTGGAGAAAGATGAGGCTTTCTGCTCCCGTAAAGATTTACAGCCTCGGAAACCCTGTGCAGGGTCACTATGAGTTGGAACCAACTCCTCCTCCGTACTTAACAACAACAACATCAGAGTCTCTGAGTATGCAAATGGTTAATGCATTCAGCTGCTAATCTTTTAGTCCACCCAGAGGTGCTGTGGAAGAAAGACCTGGCAATCTACTTCCAAAATACCATCCATTGAAAACCCTGTGGGGCACAGTTCTCCTCTGACACACACGGGGGCACCATGCGACAGAGTTAACTCAACAGCAACTGTTTTTACACCATGTCTTGAGCACTCTCTTAGAAAGTACGTTAGGGAATTATTTAGTTGTTGTTAGGTGCCATCGAGTTGGTACCAGCACATAGTGACCATGTACACAACAGAACGAAACACTGCCCGGTCCTGGGCCAACCTCACAATGGTTGCCACACTTGAGCCCATTGATGCTGCCACTTGGCCAGTCTATTGACTGGGACATCACCCCGTGAGATGGGAGAAATGAAGCAATGAAGAGGGCATGTGGTGTTGTTGGAATAGGTACCCAAGTCCACAGGACCTTCCGTGCCCCAGAGGTGGCCCCCATGAGAATGTGAATGGGGCCTTCCAGAAACCTAGAGCAGGTGAGGGAGCAGTTGCCAGGGCATAGGGTCTGATGGAGATGTCCGGCTACCTGGAAGGACATAGGAAAAGCATAAGACAACATGCCTCCCTGGTCACCCTGAGCCATGACCAGTTCACTTAGGTCTGGAGTCCCTGTGTGGTGTGAACAGTTATCCACTCAACTACTAACCTAAAGGTTGATAGTTCGAATTCACCCAGAGGTGCCTTGGAAGAAAGCCTTAGCAATCAAATTCCAAAGACTCACCCACTGGAGCACAGTTCTACTCGAACCCACCTGTTGTTGTTAGGTGCCATCCAGTTGGTACCGACTCACAGCAACCCTATGCACAACAGAACGAAACACTGCCCGGTCCTGGGCCAACCTCACTATTGTTGCCACATGAGCCCACTGATGCTGCCACTTTGCCAATCCATCCGTTGGTGGTCTTCCTCTTTTTCTCTGACCCTCCACCTTACCAAACATGACATCCTTCTCCAGTGACTGTTACCTCCTGACAATATGTCCAAAGTATGAGAGATGAAGTTTGGCCATCCTGGCCTCCAAGGAGCACTCTGGCTGCACTTCTTCCAACACAGATATGTTGGTTCTTTTGGCAGCCCATGGCACTTTCAATATTCTCTCCAACACCATAACTCAAAAGCATCAATTCTTCTACGGTCTTCCTTATTCACTGTCCAGCTTTCGCATGCATATGAGGTTATTGAAAATACCACGACTTGGGTCAGGCATACCTTAGTCCTCAAGCTGACATCTTTGCTCTTCCACACTTTAAAAATGTCTTGTGCAGCAGATTTACCTAATGCAATACATTGTTTCATTTCTTGAGCACTGCTTCCATGAGTGTTGATGGTTGATCCAAGAAGAATGAAGTCCTGGACAACTTCAATCTTTTCTCCGTTGATAAGACTGTTGTACTTACCTGTGGTCTCCACTGGTTTAAGGAGCCTGCATGGCAGGTAGGCATTCCACCACTGAGTCACTGCCACCTGGACCACTCATTAAGTACCTATTCTAAGTCAGAAGTGGGCATCCTGGTGGGACAGTGGTTAAGCACTCCACTGCTAACCTAAACCTAAAGGTCAGTGGTTCAAACCCACCAGCTGCTCCACAGGAGAAAGATATGGTTAAGCACTGAAAGGTTGGCAATCCAAACCCACCCAGCTGATCTGCAGGAGACAAGAGCTGGTGATGACAACCTAGGAAACCCCGCCTCAGAATCTATTAGACGGTTCCTCCTCAGAAACCCTATACAGGGTCGCTATGGGTTGGAACTGACTTGATGGCACTTAACAACAAGAACAAAGGACTTCTGGTGTGGCGCTGTAGGATCAGCACTGAACTTCAAACTACAAGGTCTGCAATTCAAACCCACCAGCTACTCCTTGGAAATTCTATACCGGCTCGCTTTGAGTTAAAATTGACTCAACTGCACTTAACCACAGCCCTCTAAATGGGAGGAGACAGGTGTTGGTTCCTATTTCATTGCTTGCTGGTGGCTCATTGATGATGATGATGAGGAGGAAGGGTAGCAGCTGGCCCACTGCAGCTCACACTTGAAGTGACTCGTGCCCAGAACGCGCCCATCCCACCTGCCCAAGTGCTCTGGGGAAGGACCAGTGAGGGAGTCATTATTTCTCCCAAACTGCCCTGACTAGTTCTGCTGGGAGCCACAACTTGGCGATTAGATCGGAAACACTGGTAGCATCACCCCTTCCACTGGAGCAGGGCCCAGCTTAGCTCCATGGCTGCTGGGGTGCACTAGAGCTTGCTTGGAGTTTCATCTTGTGGACACAGATGTACACCTGGCTTTGGGACATCTCCACAGTGGTCACCTTCAAACACTCCAAAGAGTCCCGCACACCAAGTAGGGAGGGGTGGAGCACCCAGACTTCCCCTACATGTAGCCCGTGGAATGGACCCCAGGATCAAAGGGACAGGTGCTTGACACACCAAACTAGAGACAAATGCCCCATTGCATAGGTGCTGTGGAGAAAAGATTGAACCTTCTAAATCTATCACCTAATAGTGCTTTTTCCTTTCATTGTCTATGTGATAAGCAGGGTGAAACCTCCACTCCCAACTTGGCCACCAGCAGACTCCACCACCACTGGTATCGTAAGTCACTACAGTCAAGTTGATTCCGACCCACAGTGACCCTGTAGGACAGCAAAGGACTGTAGATCCGGCAGCTGTAGATCCAGCTGCAGCTTCCTCCCGTGAAGTAGCTGGTGAGTTCAAACTCTTGAACTTCTGGTTAACCCAATGCTTAATGCACCGCACTACCAGAGCTCCTTTTGTGTTTTAAAGTCATTATTAAAGGCCATTATTCATCCCCAAGCCTGGGTCTGGCAGATGTGTTCTTTGCATCCATTGGGAGTTGTGCTCAGCTGGGCACCCTAGAGACCTGACCACGTGGGGCTCTAATTTTCTCACACAGGTGGGTACAGAGGCTCTGGGATGTCACTCACGTCCCAGGTTCCTTCTCCTTCAGTCCTTTCCCATTAACTGTTGCATTGGTTTCAGCTCATAGACTCTAGCGAACAGAGTAGAAGTCTCCCAGGGGGCTCCTAAGGCCATAATCTTTACTGGACCAGACTGCCACATCATTGTCCCTCAGAGCGGCTTGTGGGTTTGAACTGCCAACCTTTTGGTCAGCAGCCAAGTGCTTAACCACCGCACCACCAGGGCTCCTCTGGCAGTTGCCTTCATGTCATCTTGGACTCATGGTGACCCTGTAGGCATCAGAAGAGCTTTGTGCTCCGTGAGGTTTTCAATGACTGGTTTTTGGAACAGATTGCCAGGTCTTTCTTCTGAGGCACCTCTGTTGTTGTTGTTGTTGTCAGGTGCCATCGAGTCGGAACCGACTCATAGCGACCCCATGCACAGCAGAACGAAACAATGTCCGATCCTGGGCCAACCTCACCACCGCTGCCACACTTGAGTCCATCAATGATGTCACCTGGCTGATCCATCTCGTTGGGGGTCTTCCTCTTTTTCTCTGACCCTCCACCTTATCCAGCATGACATCTTTCTCCAGAGACTGTTCTCTTCGGACAATGTGTCCAAAGTATGAGAGACGAAGCTTAGCCATCCTGACCTCTAAGAAGCACTCTGGCTGCACTTCTTCCAAAACAGATCTGTTGGTTCTTTTGGCAGTCCATTGGCACTTTCAGTATTCTCCTCCAACACCACAACTCAAAGGCATCAATTCTTCTACGATCTTCCTTATTCACTGTCCAGCTTTCGCATCCATATGAGGTTATTGAAAATACCATGGCTTGGGTCAGGCGCACCTTAGTCCTCAAGCTGACATCTCTGCTCTTCAATACTTTAAAAAGTTCCTGTGCACAGATTTGCCCAATGCAATACGTCATCTGATCTCTTGACTGCTGCTTCCGCGAGTGTTGATAGTTGATCCAGAGGCACGTCTGGATGGACTTAAACCTCCAACTCTCCCTTCAGTAGCTGAGCACGTTAACCCTTTGTACCATCCCGGGACTTTACTACCATCTTTAGCCTGTGGCTCTCACCTTCATGGTCTGCTGTGGTCATAAGATGGCCTTCATAGCCCCAGTCTTGCACCCTGGTGCCAGGAAACGGGAAGGCTGCTGCTGCTGGTGGATGCTGGTGGTTTTGGTGTGCCGTGGAGTGATTTCTGTTCATTGTGACCCTGCATTGGGTTTCTGAGACCATAAATCTCTACGGGAACAGAAAGCTTCATCTCTCTCCCATGGAGTAGCTGGTTTCAAACTGTTGACCTTGAGGTTAGCAGCCCAATGTGTAACCACTACAGGGACTCCAGAAGGAAGCTGCTGATAGTAATGGTTATGTGCTGTGGAGTAGGTTCCGGCTGCATAAGGTTTCTGGCTATAAATCTTTTCAGGAGCAGAAGTGTCATCTTTCTCCCATGGAACTGCTGGTGGTTTTGAACTGCTGAGCTTGTGATTAGCATCCCGACTCATAACCACTATGCTACCAGAGGAAATATAATATAGAATCCCTTTGGCCAAAACTGGAATACAGTCACCTTGAGCTGCAAGGAAGGCTGGGAGATGGAGTTTTGTAGGCAGAAACATTGCTTCCCTGTAAGGATAACGCACATTATTCTGTTAGTAAAGAAGAAGGGAGAACTGATACTGGGGAGGCATCAATTAGTCTCTTATTCATCTTGGAGCAATACAGTTACCCCATTATTTTCCTCACGGAACACCTAATAATTGTGACCACTTATTTGTTGTGATACAGCAGGTTAATGTGCTGGACTGCAAGGTCGGTTTGAACCTCAAGGTTGGCAGTTCAAGCTCACAGCTGTTCCTTGGAAACCCTATACAGGGTCTCTGTGAGTTGGAACTGACTCAACAGCACTAAACAATAACACCAACAATTTGTTGTTAGGAGTCCTGGTGTGGTGCTATAGGATAAGCACTCGACTGCAAGGTTGCTTTGAACCACAAGGTCAGCCATTCTTCCTTGCTTTAGCAGCAAGGTCGGTGGTACAAATCCACCATCTGCTCCTTGGAAGCCCTATACAGGGTCACTCTCAGCCGGAAATGACTCAGTGGGACTTAATAACAACAATAGCATGTGTTGGAACTGCTGTCCAGTCACCCCCACTCATGGTGACCCCATGCACAAGCACAAAATATTGCCCAGTTCTGTGTCATCCCCACGGTCAGTTGCGATCGGGTCATTGTGGGCCATAGCGTTTTCATGATTGATTTCCAGAAATAGACCTCCAGGTCTTCCTTCTCCAGCTTCGCCTGCGGTTCCACTGAAACCTGCTCAGTGTCATAGCAACATGGCAAGTCGCCACTGACGGATGGGCCGGGAATAGAAACCGCATCTTCTGCATGGAAGGCAGGCATTCTACCACTGAATCACCATTGGCCATGCTACTTGTTAATTCGGAAGTCGGGATCCTGGTGGCGCAATGGCTAAGCACTCACCTGCTAATCTAAAGGTCAGTGGTTCAAATCCACCAGCCACTCCACAGGAGGAAGATCTGACCGTCAAGAGTACAGCCTTGGGAACCCAGGGAGCAGTTCGATTCTGCCCTGCAGGGTTGCTAGAAGGTGGAATACCTCAGTGGTGATAGGTTGGGTATATATTTAAGTCTTTATTATGAATCGAGTGATAGTTTCCATGGGAGAATATTGGTTTTACACTCATCGGTTCATTGCAATGGTTATAATCCCCTCCATGCATCATCATTAAACAGTATTTGCTTCTATTCTGTTTGTTTGTTTTTTTTATTTGAGGGGGGGCGATATACACCCAAATACTCAGGAATAGTATGTATATTTACAAACCAGAATGTCTATTTTCTCCTTCAACCCTCTCAATAACCCCGAAGAGAGATCTCTACCGTCCGCATGCTATATATGATAAAATGGAGGTGAGAAATACTCACCTAACGCTCTTGTCCAATGCTCACAGAGGCAGTAAGTGGTAAACTCTGTATTGTAGCCTTCACAATCTGACTTTCCACCAGGGCTTCAAGTCACTGCATTCCAGTTCCACCCGCTACTAAGAATCTGCATTTCTATCCCAGATATGGAGTCCTGGGGAGGAGGGGGGCACGCTGCAGGATAATGTGCTGGACTGCAAGGTCAACTTTAGCTGCAAGGTCGGTGGTACAAATCCACCAGCCGCTCCTTGGAAACCCTATACAGGGTCACTATGAGTCGGAAGCGACTCCATGGCACTTCATCACCACCATGACCACCATTCCAGATATACTGAATCACAATCTACATTTTAACAAGGCCCCAGGTGATTCTTAATACATGCATAAGAACCTCATATTTTGACATAGTATGCCCATGCCCTGTATCCTAGCTTCAGTTTGAGCTCTGACTCTGGCTATGGATAGTAAGAGTCACCTGGAGATCTTGTTAAAATGTAGCTTCTGACTTAGTATATCTGAGGTGGAAAAGCAAATTCCCAGTAGGGGGCGAATTGGAATAAACCAACTAGCAGCACAAGTTCTGAGATCAGTCAGAATGTTACTGTGTGCCCTTCAGTAGATTCCTACACAGAACAAAAGCTATACAGGGGTTTTTTTGGCAGGAGCAGAAAACCTCATTTCTCCCATAGAGTGGCTGGTGGGCTTGAACTGCTGATCTTGTGGTTTATAGTCCAGTCATCCTACAGAGCCACCACACTCCCAGTAATTATTTTGATGATGAACTCAGACATGGGCTGGTGCAGACAGGTTTCCAAACTGAAGGTGATGCTTCCAAATTCAGTGTCTTTTGTAGTCTAATCATGTTTCTCTCCACTTCCTTGTCTCCTGACTTAATGCGTTGAGCCAAACAATGTGGTTTCCAGTCTCATATTGCCATCTGGTTTATTTTCGGTTTTGTAGACATTTCATAGCAAAAGGTTTTGTAAACACAAGGGCTAGAAAGCTTCCCATTCTGTCTTGCGGTCCAGTGGAGCCAGAATCTTACGGGAATGGATCCATCAGGATTCTGAGTGCTAAGCAAGAGGGAATTCGCTGCAGGACTAAGCATAAATGAAGTAAATTAAAGGGTCAATGAGGCCGCTCACAAAGAGCCCTGGTGGTGTAATGGTTAAGTGTTCAGCTGCTAACTAAAAGGTCAGTGGATCAAACCCACCAGCAGCTCCGTGGTCAAAAGATGTGGCATTTGGTTTCCATACAGACTTACAGCCTTGGAGACCCTGTGGGGGCTATTCTAGAGGGTCGCTATGAATCAGAATTAATTAGTGGCAGTGGGCTTGGGATCACTCATGGACTTGTTGGGAGAGTTGGGAAATCAGACTTGAGGTTAAAGCTCTGAGAATAATATTCAAATCGGATGAGACTATCTCTACAGCTGTCCTGCCCCAGTAGACATCAGAGAACACCACAAGGCTACCTTTCAGCACCAGCAACTCAACCTTGCATCTTCTGCAAATACCACCTGTAAAGCCAGATGCGCAGCTATGGTAAGAACTGAAATTGCGCCACTGTTAGATAACGTCTTAAGATAACGTGACATCTCTCTACATACTGCTGTTACTCATTTTTCAGAGAACTTTACCAGGATATGGAAATTAGGGTAGAAGTGAGGAGGAACTATGGACCAAATGGAAGACATGAGGAAGGAGGTCAAAGAGCTGAACAGAACTCTTCTAAGGGTTGCTCGAGAACACAAAGTGTGCAAAGACCTGGAGTTAAAAAACCAAAAGGGAAGAACACACAGCATTTCTCAAGCTGAAAGAACCGAAGGAACAATTGATGCCTCAGCTTGAAATATTGAGGATTCTACAGCCAATCTGGAGTCCTGGTGTGGCGCTGTGGGTTAATGCGCCAGAACTGCAAGGTCGGCGGTTCAAGCTCACCAGCTGCTCTTCGGAAACTCTATACAAGGTCGCTATGGGTTGGAACTGAGTCGATGGCACTTAACAACAACAACAGGCAATCTAATGAATGATGCAAAAAGCATCAAAAGATGATGGAAGAAATACAAAGACTCATTGTACCAAAAAAAAAAAAAAAAAAATTGATTCATATTCAACTGATGATACTGAAGGAAGAAGTCCAAGGTGCGCTGAAGGCATTGACAAAGAACAAGGCTCCGTTAATTTGGTGGAATACAAATTGAAATTTTTCAACAAATTGATGCAGCACTTGGCCAATTGATTGGAAGAGATCCATATTTTGGCCCATTCATTCCTAAGAGAGGTGACCCAGTGGAATGTGGAAACCATCAGAAAATATAAATATCACATGCAAGTGAAATTTTGCTAAAGATAATTTTTAAATGACTGCAACAGTACATAGACAGAGAGCTGCCAGAGGTTCAGGCTGGATTCAGACGATGACGTGGAATGAAGGGACTCACTGCTGATGTCCTATGGATCTTGGCTGAAAGCAGAGAATACCAGAAGGATGTTTACCTGTGCTGTATTGACTATGCAAAGGCTTTCGACTGTGTGGATCATAACAAACTGTAGACAACATTGTGGAGAATGAGTATTCCAGGGCACACGCCACATTTGCCATAATGTAGACATGTCTTGGACCCTGTCAATACCTGTGGGAGCAAAACTCCAAGGAGCACAAGACCTGTTTTCTCTCTGTGTCTACTTCCAAGTTGGTCTGACCGAGTCTGACCTTCCCTGTAGCCCAGCTTGAATTTGAACTCTGACTCTCACACTGCAGATTTCTCCACGGGTCCTTGCCCTGATGGAACTGTTTTTCAGCTTGCCTGTGTCAGTCTTAGGATCCTGGTTGGGACGTGCTACCATAGTTTTCCAAGATGTTACTGTTGCAGCAGTGCAATGACTTGCTTTAATCTGGCCCTTTTTTAGCTATTGTCCTGGTTGTTGTTAGGGACCATTGAGTCTGACTCCTAGAGACGCTGTGCACAACACAATGAAACACCACCCGGTCCTACGCTGTCTTCACAATTGTTATGTGTGAGTCCATTGCTGCTGCCACTGTGCCAATCCATCTCATTGGGGGGGTCTTCCTCTTTTTCACTAACCCTCTAATTTACCAAGCATGATGTCCTTCTCCAGAGACTAGTCACTCCTGATAACATGTCTGAAGTATGAGAGACAACTCTGGTAGCGTAGTGGTTACGAATCAGGCTGCTAATCTCATGGTCAGTGGTTCGAAACTACCAGCTGTTCCGCAGGAGAAATCTTTCTGCTCCCGTAAAGATTTACAGGCTCGGAAACCCTGTATAGGGTCGCTATGAGTCGGAACCGACTCCACGGCACATAACAACAACAACAACAACCTTTTAAGGAGCATTCTCATTGTACTTCTTCCAACACAGACTTGTTTGTTCTTCTGGCAGTCCATGGTACTTTCAGTATTTGTCTCCAACAGCATAACTCAAATATGTCAATACTTCTACGGTCTTCCTTATTAATTGTCCAACTTTCAAGTGCATATGAAGTGGTTAAAAATACAATTGTTGTTGTTGTTCAATGCCGTCGAGTCGGTTCCGACCCATAGCGACCCTCTAGAGGGTTTCCAAGGAGCGACTGGTAAGCTTGAACCACCAACCTTGCAGTTCAAACTGACATTGCAGTGTAGCGCATTAACCCACAGCGTCATACCAGGACTCCATAATTTCAGGAACGACAAGGATGGGATTCGAACCCACGTGTGCAGAGCACAATGGATTAGCAGCCCATCGCCTTAACCACTCGGCCACCTCGTCTCTTTGCACCTTAATCCTCAAACTGACATCTGTGCTCTAGAACACTTTAAAGAGGTCTTGTGCAGCAGATTTGCCTAATGCAATACATTGTTTGATCTCTTAACTGCTACTTCCATGAGTGTTGATTGTGGATCCAAGCAAAATGAAGAGTTTGACAACTAACAATCTTTTGTTCATTTACCATGATGATATTTATTGGTCCAGTTGGGAGGATTTCCATTCTCTTTACATTGCGGTGCAATCCATATTGAACACTACGGTCTTTGATCTTCATCAGTAAGTATTTTAAGTCTTTTCACTTCCAGCAAGCAAGGTTGTATCATCTGCATATCACAGGTTGTTAATGAGTCTTCCTTAAATACTGATGCCATGTTTTTCTTCATGTAACCCAGCTCCTTGAACTATTTGCTCAGCATACAGATTGAATAAGTATGGTGAAAGACAACAACCTGGTGTATACGTTTCTTGATTTTAAACCATTCAGTGTTCCATTTTTCTGTTCTAACAACTGCCTCTTGATCTGTGTACAGGTTCATCGTGAGCACAATGAAATGTTCTGGAATATCCATTCTTTGCAATGTTACCCATCATAGCTTGCCGTGATCCACAAAGTCAAATGCCTTTGCATAGTCAATAAAGCACAAGTAAATAGCTTTCTGCTATTCTCTGCTTTCAGCCAAGATCCAATTGATGTCAGCAATGATATCCCTCATTCTACATCTTCTGAATCCAGCTTGAATTTGGCAGCTCCCTGTCAATGTTGCAACTGTTTTTAAAATTATCTTCAACACAATTTCATTTGCGTGTGATATTAATCATATGGTTTGATGATTTTCACATTCCTTTGGGTCACCTCTCATTGGAATGGGCACAAATAAGGATCTTTTCTAGTTGGTTGGCCAAGTAGCTGTCTTCTAAATGTCTTGGCATAGGTGACCGAGTGCCTCCAGTGCTGTATCAGTTTGTTGAATGATTTCAATTTGTAGTCCATCAATTCCTGGAACCTTGTTTTCACCAATACCCTCAATGCAGTTTCCTTCATATTGGCTCTTGATCATGTGCTGCCTCTTGACAACAGTTGAACATCAACCATTTCCTTTTAGTGCAGTGACTCTGTGTATTTCTTCCATCGTCTTTTGATGCTTTCTGCATCATTCAGTATTTTGTCCATAGAATCCTTCAGTGTTACAAGTTGAGCTTTTTTTCTTCAGTTAAGTTGAGCTTTTCTTTCCTTTCCTTTTGGTTTTCTTGCTCCAGGTTTTTGTGTATATCATTATAATGCTTGACTCTGTCTTCTCAAGCTACTCTTTGAAATTGTGTATTGACCTCTGACATCCTTATTTCTTCCAGTTACTTTAGCGTGTCTATGGAGTCCTGGCATGGCGCTATGGGTTAATGTGCTGGACTGAAAAGTCGGTTTGAACTGCAAGGTCAATGGTTCAAGCTCACTAGTTGCTCCTTGGAAACCCTATACAGGGCCACTATGGGTCGGAACCAACTCAAAGGTACTTAACAACAACAACAATATGCTGGGGAGCAAATTTCAGAGTCTCTGACATCCATATCAGTCTTTTCTTTTCCTGTCTGGTGTTCTTGATGTCATCCGAAAACTCTTCTGTCTTTGGTCATTAATGTCTAATGCATTAAATCTATTCTTGAGATGGTCTTTAAATTCAGGTGAGATGTGTTCAAGGTCCTACTTTGGCTCTCATGGACTTGTTTACTTTTTCTTTAGCTTCAGCCTGAACTTCTTGTTGTTGTTATTAGGTACCATTGAGTTGACACCAACTCATAGTGACCCTGGGCACAACAGAATGAAACATTGGCTGTTCTGTGCCAACCTCACAATCAGTGATCAATTGATATGACTACCTGAGCAATTAATGGTCTAGTCCACAGTCAGGCCCTGATTATTAATGGATGTTCACAGCTATTTCCCCTCATTTTGAGTTGTGCCCCATTAGCAAATGAAGGTTCTGAAACCTCTACTCCATTTGCATCATCCTGGTCAACACGACTCTGAGGAAACAGCTCTTCCCCAGTTGGATTTTGAACGCCTTCCAACCCAAGGGGCTCATCTTCCAGCACTGTAGCTGACAATGTTCTGCTGGTACCCATAAAGTTTTCAATGACTAAACATTCAAAAGCAGTCTTCCTCTCCTTCTTTCTAGTCTATCTTAGTCTAGAAACTCCACTGAAACCGGTCTACCATGGGTGACCCTGCTAGGCCTAGCTTCCAGCTACATGCCAGCAACATGCCGGCCACCACAGAATGACAAATGGACAGACAGGTTGTGGAGCTGCTCACTGTCTTGTAACTCACAAAATGAGTGGGCAGAACGATGTAAAGAATGTGCTTGCACCCCACCAAGGGGATAGGGCTGTTTTGTCTTTGTACTAGGCATAAAGGGAGCAAATCCCACAAGAGAAGCCCAGAGTGGAATGTACCCGTTGGACCCAGAATCCTTGTGCTGAGAACCTCCTAGCCATGAGCAGACAGAGCTGTCTCACTGACAACAGGACAAGATGGCAGCAGCATGAGGCAGCACACTTGACTCACCCACCCATCGGAGTGAGGAAGCTAAGTCCCTTTGGGCAGGAGGCTTCCTGGAAGACTAGAGTGCCTCTGGGAACTGATTGGTGGAGTTAAGCGCTTTGCAGCACTCAATTGAACAGGGAAAATACCAGGTCAGGAGTGAGGGCCAAGGGTCTCGGGCCAAGGCTGAGGCCTGCCTGTGGGCACAGCCAAGAAGACGCTGGGCTGATTGAATAGTTCCTGATCCTGAATGGTAACATCTTACGTCCCTATAAGTCCCATACCTGTGAATTCTGTGTGGTCATTCCAAGAAATCATTGAATCCAGCAGAGACGGAGAGAGTGCTGTAGGAGGGGTGGGGAGCGTCAGAACTGCTGAGAAAGTTGGAGGCTGGGGGTGTGTCTAATTTCTACCTCATAGGAATCAACTTTGAGTTGAGGCTGGTCTCGATAATCTTCCCTTTGAAATTAGCCAAGGTTTGATGCCACATCGTTTTTAACAGGGTAAACATGATCTCTATGAATCTGCAATGATATCAAATTGAAGAGGTAAGTCAAGTAAAAAAGATGAGGGGCAGCCATCGTTATGACAGAAGTTACTAGAAACTGATCTAGAGAGGCCTGAGAGGCATGCCATCTGCCCAGTGAGAAGCTGTGAACAGACAAGTCACAGAAAAGAAAGCCCAAACCGTAAATAAACACAGCACAGACATGGCGCTTGAAGAAATGCCAAATGCTACTTGGCACATTTTAAATTAACGAGATGTAAATGGAGGTACTATTTTACAAGATATGTTACCGTTCAACTTAAAATTGCCACCCAATCTTCAACAAGTTGTGCAGAGTGTGGTACAATGTCACCAACACGGTGGGCCTGTGGTTTGAACTTACCAGCGTCTGTGTGGAAGACAGATGTGGCAGTCTGCAGCGGTAAACATTTAAGACCTTGGAAACAACTCTGTGAGCAATTCTCTTCTGTCACATTGTCTCTGTGAGTCGAAGCTGACTTGATGACAGTGTACTTGGTTTTGGTTAGGCTAGCAGTGTCCTTGGCAAAAGGAGTCCTGGTGGTACAGTGGTTTAAGCATTGGGCTGCTAACTAAAATGTCATTGGTTCATACCCAGCAATTGCTCAGAAAAAAGATGAGGCAGTCTACTTCATTCAAGATTCACAACCCTTAGAAACCTTGTGGGACAGTTACACTCTGTTCCTTAGGGCCACAAGACCCTAAATCAACTCACACTGTCATAGTAACTGGTGGTCCTGGTTTAATACGACGATTACTCAGATTCACACACCAACCACTGATGGCGAAGATGAATACATTGAAGATTTTCGCTAACTTCTTCAGTCTGAAATAGATCACATATGCAATCAAGATGCATGGAGAACTACTGGTGATTGGAATGTGACAGTTGGAAATAAAAAAAGGGTGGTGGTGGTTATGTGCCATGGAGTTGGTTCCGACTCACAGCGACCCTATACAGGGTTTCCGAGGCTGTAAATCTTTACGGGAGCAGAAACCTCATCTTTCTCTGTGGAATAGCTGGTAGTTTCAAACTGCTGACTTTAAGGTTAGCAGCCCAATTCGTAACCACTACGCTACCAGAGCTCCTTATAAAAAGGGTAGGAAGCTGGGAAATATGGTGTTGGTGATAGAAATGATGCTGGAAATCAAATAATAGAATTTTGCAAGGCCTGCTACTTCTTTATCACAAATACTTTTTTTCAATAAGATTAATGGTGACCACACGTGGACCGCTGTAGGATAAGCACTGGATTGCTAGCCAGAAGCTCAGCAGTTCAAACTCATCAGTCACTCCTTGGGAACCCTATACAGGTGCCTCAATGGCACTTCATGACAACAATAACACACGCGGACTTCACTGGATGAGACACACAGGAATCAAATTGATCACATCTGTGAAAAGAGACCATGAAGAGATCATTGTCATTGGCCAGCTAAAGGCTGCGCGCTGACCACGGAACAGACCATCAATTGTTCACCTTCAAGCTTAATTTGAAGTTGAAGAAAGAGCAAACAAGTTCAGGACAGTGGAAGTGTGACTTTGAGTATAACCCATCTGAATTTAGAAATCATCTCAAGAACAGGTTTGGCAGAGTGAACACTAATGACCAAATACCAGACCAGTTGTGGTACAACATTCAAGAACATCATAAATGAAGACAGCAAAAGATCATTAAAATACAGGAAAGAAAGAAAAGATCAAAATGTATTAAATAAGAGATTCTGAAACTTACTCTTGGATGTAGAGTGAAAGCAACAGGTCGAAATGATGAAATAATAGAGCTGAACAGAAAATTTTATAAAGCAGCTTGAGAAGAGAGAGTAAAGTTTTTGTGATGAAATGTGCAAAGACTTGGAATTAGAAAACCAAAAGGGAAAATCACACTTGGCATTTTTAAGGTGAAGGAACTGAAGAAAAAATTCAAACCTTGAGTTGCAATATTTAAGGATTCTATGAGCAACACATTGAACTAAGCAGGAAGCATCCAAAGAAGATGGAAGGACTATACAGAGTCACTGTACCCAAATGAATTAGTTAATGGTCTGCCATTTCAGGAGGTAGCATATGATCAAGAACCAATGGTATCGAAGGAAGAAATCCAAGCTTTTGAAGTCACTGGTGAAAAATAAAGCATCAGGAATTGAGATACTCCAACAGAGGGACACAATCCTCACTGGTCCATGCCAAGAAATTTGGGGAACAGTTACCTGGTCAATTGCTTAGAAGAGATTCATATCTATGAACAGTCCAGAGAAAAGATATTCAATAGAATGCAGATATTACTAAGCAATATCATTAATATCACATGCAAGTAAAATTGTGCTGAAGATAACTTATCAATGGTTGCAGAAGTACATCAACAAGAAAGTGAACTGCCAGAAATTCAAGCCTGACGTGCAACTAGGAATTCATTGCTGTCATCAGACAGATCTTGGCTGAAGGCAGAGAATACCAGGACGATGTTTACCAGTGATTTATTGACTATGCAAAGACATTAGGCTGTGTGAATCATAGCGAATTATGAATAATATTTTGAAGAGTGTAAATTCCAGAACACTTAATTATGCTCACGCAGAACCTGTATAAATACCAAAAGGCAGGCATTCGAGCAGAACAAGGGGATACTTCATGTTTTAAAATCAGGAAAGGCATATGTTAGGGTTGTACCCATTCACCGTATTTATTCTCTGTATGTGGAGTAAATAATCTGAGGAATTGGACTATGTGAATAAGACAGTGGCACCAGGCGTGGAGGGAGACTCATTAACAACCTATGATATGCAGATGACACAATCTTGCTTGCTGAAAGAGAAGAGGACTTGAAGTACTAACTGATTATCAATAACTACAACCTTCAATACGGTTTATACCTCAACATAAAGGGGATCAAAATACATCTGGACCAATAAGCAACATCATGATAGAGAAAAGATTGAAGTTATCAAGGGCTTCATTTGACCTAGATCCAAGATCAATGTGTGTGGAATCAGCAATCTAGACATTAAATGACTTCTGCACTGGGCAGATCTGCAGCAAAAGATCTCTTTAAAGTGTTAAAATCAAAGATGTCACCTTGAGAATTAAGGTGCAGCTGGCCCAAGCCATACGATTTTCAGTCCTATGCATGCCCAGGCTGAACAATGAGTAAGGAAGACCTTAGAAGAATTGATGCTGTTGATTATGGTGTTGACGAAGCACATTGGTGACACCATGGACTGCTGGAAGAACAAGTACAGCCAGAATACTCCTTAGAAATGATGACAGAAAGATTTCATCTCACAAACTTTGGGCATGCCATCAGGAGAGGCCAGTCCCAGGAGGACACCAGACTTGCTGAAGTAGAGAAAAAGAGGATGACCCTTAATGGGCTGGATTGCCACCAGGGTAGCAGCAATAGACTCGAATAAAGCAAAGATTGTGAGAACTGTGCAGGACTGGGCTGTGTTTTGTGCTGTTGTACCTGGGGTCATAATGAGTCAGAACCGACTCAACCCTACTTAACAACTCACTACTTTGAATTGGCTATGTCTAGGTTTTATGCTTTATAGATATTTGTTAGTTTTGTTTTTTTATGAAGAATTAATGAATTCATTTAGAAGGTCCTGGTGTGGCGCTGTGGGTTAATGCACCAGACTGTAAAGCCATTTGAACTGCAAGGTCGGTGGTTCAAGCTCCCCAGCTGCTCCTTAGAAACCCCATACAGGGTCACTCTGGGTCGGAATCGACTCGATGGCACTTGACAACAACAACAACATAAGCTATGTTATGCTCAGATCATTTTGCTAACCTCTGAGGGACATAATTATTACTAAGGAGAAGACCCGTCCTTAGGGAACACTTAGTTGGACATTTACAAGGCAGCCCCTAGTCCAGCTTGCCATTTGATGTTCTGCTGCCCTCTTGCTGCCTCCGAAGGGCTTTGAGTGCTCTAAGTATAATGACAATCATTGAGCTGGGAAGAAATGAAATGCCAAGCAGAGAAAGAACCTTGGGAACATTTTGGAGCGGTGGGCAGGGACATGGGATTGTGAGAGAGTCAGGAGAAGTCAGTGTGGTCCCCATCCGTCCTGGGCTGACCAGTACTTTCAGTTAGCAGCTGAGCATTTAATCGTGACACTACCAAGGCTGTCTTATCCAGTACTGTTACTATGAGTACTTATTTCTGTAACAAAGTCATCTTGGCTGATGGTTTTCAGGTACTTGGCTTAATAGATAACCTTCAGAAAGTTTATATAACCAAGATTTCTTCAAATTAAGCAAAAGACTGGAGACCGCTAGGAAAACTGGCTTATTGCATTTACGATCATTAACCCTTAAATTAGATCCTTTGCAACTGTCTATTCAAGAAGTAGCCACACAGCAGAAAGATCTTACTACATCCAGCAAACCTGTGTCCCATAATCCCACAGTGGCCTAGGAGCATTCTCACACCATGCGCTCTGATGTAGTCATCGCTCTGCTTCCAGTATCTTGGAGACTCTCAAAACATGGTCAGAGTTATTGCTGCTCAGTTAGTTATTACAAAGCCCAGGGTCTCTGCTCCCAAAAGTCCCTCTTTCTTAGACTCACTTGATCTTCAGTTGAGAAACCTCTACTTACACAATACTTTATCTCTGGGAGAACGCCCAGGTCCTCCTCTCTGGCTCCCAGCCCCTAGCCTCTTTGAAGAATCCCAGCGTCACTGTGTAAATAAAGTTAGGCAGGTTCTGCTGGGCACACATCTAAATAATGCTGTTCCACGGGGGACAAAATGGCACCTTTCGGGCGCACACTATAAACCCTCACAGGTGTACGCTGATTCCATCTCCCTGCCATCCTCTCACAGGGGACTTGGTGAGACAGTGCATACAAGGTCGGAAACATCCTACAGGTAACAAAGCTTCTACCAGGTAAGCAGAAACATATTTCTGGGTAATAATGCCAGCTTCCAGGGTGTAAAAAGGAGTCCTAGAGTGGCTCTGTTGGTTAATGCACTGGACTGCAAAGTTGGTTTAGAACCACAAGGTCAGCAGTTCAAGCTCACCAGTCACTCATTGGAAGCCCTATGCAGGGTCGCTATGGGTCGGAACCGACTCGACAGCACTTAACAACGATGATGATGTAAAAATAGAATATAAAGCTATGAAGCACACCCTTTCTGCAATGAAGATGAACAAAACATGAATAAGTTCTCTAAGTACAAAGTTTGTTTTTTAAAAATGTGAGATATCACATGGACCATGCTGAAAAGAATAGAAAATCCTAGGTTCAGTAAGATAATTTTTCAAATCTGGTTTCCTTATTAGGACCAAGTGCAAAATCCATACACAATCCCTCCTTGGAATGAGAAGGCTCTGGGAACACAGAGCCCATATTTGAATGATCTGAAACCCAGCTGACCTTTGGAATCAATTTTACCTGTTCTTTCCAATGAAGGCTTTAATTGAGGAGTTACAACATGGAGAATTGAGATTATCAGGCTGTTAGCTTAGTTTCTCTAAAACATTCTACAGCATTCTGCAAAGAAAAGTCAAAGCCAAGAAAGAAAGAAGAAGAGCTGATACTAAGATTTGAGAAAACAATTCTATTCCAATGGGGGCCTAACGACATTCACAGAAGGAACACTAGTGTGATTTCCACATGGCCAGAATCAGTCTGTGGTTTTCTTTTCTCCCATGGGGCTGAAAAGATCCTGAAACTCTAGGAGAGCTATTCATAGAGTAGGGGTCAGCAGAACATGGTTTTAGGTAACACCGACGGGTAAACAACTGCATCGTCTGGTGGGCCAGACTCTTTAGTTCCAAAGGAGACAAGGGCGAGGGATTCTCAGTCAAGATGAGGCTGAAGGACATGGGACTGAAGTCTGAGTCACCTCGATAAAGGAGACTCCAAGAGATATGACTCCTCGAGTCTGAGGACAAGCAGGACATAATTGTGATCTGGGATAGGCAGTGTTGGAACCTGTCTGGCTGCTGAGACTTTTCTTCTTTTTTCCCCCTCTACATCTGGTAGCGTAGTGGTTACGAATCGGGCTGCGAACCTTAAGGTCAGCGGTTCGAAACTACCAGCCGCTCCGCGGGAGAAAGATGAGGCTTTCTACTCCCATAAAGATTTACACCCCCTTGGAAACCCTGTACTGGGTCGCTATGGGTCGGAACCGACTCGATGGCACTTAACAACAACAACAACATTTTATTCTAACTGAAAATGCTATTTGAATAGCTACATGGTTTTTGTATTGCATTTGCACAAGACCTCGTCAAAGTGTTCAAGAGCAAAGATGTCAGTTTGAGGACTAAAGTGTCCCTGACCCAAGTCATGGTATTTCCAGATGCCTCATCTGCATGTGAAAATTGGACAATGAATAAGGAAGACCGTATAAGAATTGATAATTGATGGTGTTGGAGAAGAATGGTAAAAATACTATGGAATGCCAGGAAACCAAATAAATCTGTGTTGGAAGAAGTACAGCCAGAATGCTCCTTAGAAGGCAGGATGGCCAGACTTCATCTCTCACTCTTCAGACATATTGTCGCTGGAGAAGGACATCATGATAAAGTGGAGGGTCAGTGAAAAACAGGGAGACCCCCAGCGAGATGGATTGGCACATTGACAGCAACAATGAGCTCAAACACAGCAGCAGTTGTGAGGCTGGCGCAGGACCAGACGGTGCTTCGTTCTGTTGTACCTAGGGTCGCTGGGAGTCAGAACCAACTCGATGGCACTGAACAGCAACAATGGTTTCTACTGAGCTGTTTGAATGATCATGCTAAGAACAAAACAAAGTAACAAAAGTTATTAACTATGTTCTTAATTATGTTAAGTTCTTAACTATGTTAAGAAAAAAACACAAAATAACAAATGTTCAACCCCTGCTGTTGTTGGCATCACTGTTAAGGGCTCAGAAGCACTGGTGGCTCAGGGGGTTAAGTGTTGCGTTGCTAACTCAACTCCACCAGCTGCTGCATTGGAGAAATAGGAGGCCATCTGCTCCCATAAAGTGACTGCCGTGGAAACTGTCTGGAGCAGTTCTACCTGTCCTACAGGGTCACTACGAGCTGGACTGGATTTCACAGCAGTGACACTCCTGTTAAAGCACTTGGCTGTGCTACTAACCAAAAGGTTGCTGGTTCCAACCCCCCAGCCGGTCCCCAGGTGAAAGATGTAGTGGATCACTTCAGTCAAGACTGGAAAGGCTATGGATGTGTTCTAGTGTGTTCTGTGGGGTCACTGTGAGTCTGAATTGACTCAACAGTAGGGGTTCAGTGGATCATCAAGCTCTAACACCTTGCAGTGTTCCATTATAATTGCACCTTCTACCTTCTAGAAACATGGGAGAAAGATAAGGATTTCTGTCCCCGTAAAGATTTATAGCCTCGGATACTATAATAGAGTCACCGAGTTGGAACCGACTCGACGGCACACAACCACCACCACCGTCTAGAAATAGTCTTGGTGAGGGGAGAGTACAACATTCCCATTCTTGTGCATCTCCCAAACAAACGTCTCTTAAGTCAGCGATCTCGCTCTCCCTGGATGACTACCCTCATCAAAGCCAGTCTTACAGTTTTCAGTACTGAAAATGAACCCTTCACCTCGTCTCCATTTTCGGCCCAGACTGGAGTCAATTTTTCAACATGAAAATCTGATCACATCACCCTGTACTAAAAACCGTTCACTGCTTCTGTGTCTTTATAGAGGAAGTAGTAAAGCCTTTGCCTGATTTACACGTTCCTTTGTGTTCTAGCTGTCGTTTTCCTGTTTACTCTCATCTTTTGGATCGATACTGATGTCCTTCAGCGCCGTGAATAGCCCTGCCACCTGCCTTCTGGCCTTTTGGAATCCTGTTCCTTCTATCTGGAGTGTTTTCTCTCCCTGCCCCTTTCCTAGCTCTACTACCTTAGGTCTCAGCTTACATATGCCTTATGTAAGAGCCACCTCCTTTGACCCCATGGACTAATTTAAGTTCTCCTTACTGTGTGGCCCCCATCTCACCCATATGCATCTGCTGTCCTAGCAAACATCATAGTTTATTGAGATTATGTGCCATTCTTTTTTTTTTTTTTTTTTTTTTTTTAAATGTTTTATTGTGAATTATGTGATACTTTACATGGGAGAACATTAGCTTTACATTCATCCTATCGTATATGGTTTCATTGCCATGGTTACAATCCCCTCCATGCATCATCAACCAACCAAAGGGTATACACTGCAAGCCTGCCCCCTGGTTGTCAGCACACAGCCCCTCTCCCTCTCTGTGTCTAAAGACCCCAGCTGCTCCATCTCTCCACATCATTGTCTCTGCTTCCATCTCTGGTGTCACTGCTTCTCTGGGTAGGGTCCCGCTGTCCGCTCTTCTCCCTTGATGGTCCCAGGGACCTCTGCTCCTGGCCTGCAAAGTCAATCACTCTCCTCCTTTTGTACAAAAATGTCTACCTTTACATTTCCAACCCTCACAATCAGTCCTGATAACAATTATTCACTATTGTATCACAAGAGACCTATCCACATCTCCTTTCATCAGCCCCACCTACATAGATTGGATACTACTCAGTGGAGATTCTACCTTCCTCCACACCCTCTGGATCTAGGCTCCCTCTTGAAAGCTTGTAAGCCAGTCAATTCTTGCCTTTGTAGGCCCCCTATTTTGGGTAGCCAATGTCCAAGTTGCCCATCCCTGTCTACCCTGTGTATGGAGGGAGTGGGAATGATCTTCGCTGTAAAGATTTGTTCCCATCATTCTTTCTTGCTGGATTGTCAGTTCCATGAGACTAGGAGCCACAGTTATCATGTTCAGCTCTGATGGACTGTTCACCTCAAGATTGGTGGTTCAGACACAGCCAGCATTTCCTCAAGAGAACGGCCTAGCAATCTGTTTACACACAAATTACAGCCAAGAAAACCCAGTGGAGCTCTTCGATTCTGGGAGACGTGGGGTCGCCATGAATTGGAGGGTGAGTCGACAGCAGTAATGATATCCCTCACTCCACATCCTCTTCTGAATCCAACTTGAATTTCTGGCAACTCCCTGTCAATGTACTACTGGAACCGTTTTAAAATGACCTTCAGCAACATTTTACTTACATGTGATACGAATGCGATTGCTTAACTCTTTCTGCTTTCCCTTGGTGGAATGGGCACAGATATAGATTTCGTTCAATTGGTTGGTCAAATAGCTGTCTTCTAAACTTCTTGGCGTAGATGAATGAGCTCCTCTAGTACTTCATCTGTTTGTTGAAAGATTTCTATTTTGTTTCCTTGATTTCTGGCGCCTTGCTTCTCATCAATGTTTTCAGAGCAGCTTGGACTTTTCCTTCATTACCATTGGCTCTTAATCATATGTCAGCTCTTGAAATGATTGAGCATTGACCAGCGAATTTTTGGTACAGTGACTCTGTGTATTCTTTCCATCTGCTTTTGATGCTTTCTGCATCATTCAATGTTTTCCCCATAGAATCCTTCAATATTGCAAGTCAAGGCTTGAATGTTTTCTTTAGTTCTCTCAGCTTGAGAAATGCTGAGTCTTTTCTTCCCTTTTAGGTTTCTAACTCCAGGTCTTTGTACATTTCATTATAATACTTGACTTTGTCTTCTCAAGCTGAACTTTGAAATTTTCAGTTCAGCTTTTTTACTTCCTCATTTCTTCCACTTGCTTTAGCTTCTTTATGCTCAAGAACACGTTTCAGAATGGCTTCTGACATCCATTTTCTTTTCTTTCTTTCCTGTCTTTTATTGGCTTTTGGCTTTCTTTCTGTATGATGTTCTTGATGTCATCCCACAGCTCTCTGGTCCTTGGTCCTTAGAGTCTAATGTATCAAATCTGTTCTTGAGATGTTTTCTAAATTCAGGTGGCATATATTCAAAGTCATATTTTGGCTCTTGGGGGCTTTAATTTCCTTGCGTTCCAGCCTAAATTTGCATATGAGCAATTAATGATTGGTTCCACAGTTGGCCTTTGCCCTTATTTTTGTTTATGATATTGAACTTCCTCATTGTTTCCACATATGCAGTTAATCTGACCCCTGTATTTTCCATCTGGTGAGGGCCACGTATATAGTCTCCATTTATCTTGTTGCAAAAGGTATTTGCAATGAATACGTCTTTGGTCTTGCAAAACTTTATCATGTGATCTCCAGCATCATTTCTATCTCCAAAGCCATATTTTCCAACTATTGATCCTTCTTTATTTCCAACTTTTGAATTCCAACGATCAGTAATTATCAATGCATCTTGATTGCATGTTTGATCAATTTCAGATTGAAGAAGTTGGTAGAATTCTTCATCATCACTGGCTTTAGTGGTTGGTACTGAGTAATAGTGGTATTAATTGGTCTTCCTTAGAGGCATGTGGATATTATCCTATCACAGTGTTTTACTTCAAGCTAGATCTTAAAATGCTCATATTGATGATGAATGCCATGCCATTCCTCTTCAATCTGTTATCCTGACATAGTAATCCATATGATTATTTTACTCAAAATGGCCTATACTAGTCCATTTCAGTTCACAAATGCCTAGGATATTGATCTTCATACACTCTATCTCATTTTAGATGATATCTTTGTCTAAGTTTTCTAGAGAAGCAAAACCAGTAAGATATATGTATACACACACACACACACACACACATATATATATACTTATAAAGGAGCTCTGGTAGCGTAGTGGTTACGAATCGGGCTGCGAACCTTAAGGTCAGCGGTTCGAAACTACCAGCTGCTCCGCGGGAGAAAGATGAGGCTTTCTACTCCCGTAAAGATTTACACCCTCGGAAACCCTGTACAGGGTCGCTATGGGTCGGAACCGACTCGATGGCACATAACAACAACAACAACATATGTATATATATGTATACACTCACACACACACACACACACACACACATATATATATATATATATAAAGAGACGTTTATGATCAAGGCTGTGACTTAAATTGTAGTCTCAGGTCCCCAATGGAAGAGAGACACTTTCCCAAGTGTCCATTATATTGGGAGCAGGGCACACCCCCAGGGAAGCATCTCTTCAGTTGACTGGCTGCTCATAGCCATTCATCATAGAGTTAATTATGCTTGGCTTAGGTTCCATCACCATGGGGATAAGCACATCCCAACTGCTAAAGCTCTGGAAATCTTGGCCTAGACAAGTTGACACAGAGTCCTAACCACTATAGATGACTTCCAATTTTCCTAGAGTCCTACTTCGTACATTACATGTTCTGATTTATTCATGGGTGTTTGGAGTTGTTTCTTCTCCTTTTGAGTTGTGCTTAATTAACAGATGTCCTGAAAGCTTGACTCTACTCAAGTCACCACAGTCAACTGTACTTTGAGGAGGCAGCTCTTCCCTAATTGTATTTTGAGTGCCTTCCAACCTGAGGGGCTCATCTTCTGGCATGCTATCAGACAATGTCTTACTGCTATGCAAAATGTTTTCCATGGTTAACCATTCAAAATAGTCTGCCTCTCCTTCTTCCTACTCTGCCTTAGTGGAAACCCACCCACCATGGGTGACCCTGCTGGTATTTAAAACACTGTGATCTTCCAGCATCACAGCACCATGCAAGCCACCACAGCATGACAGACTGACAGACGAGTGGTAGGGTCGCTGGATTGGCATTTATTAATGGACTTTCAGAAAGCGGGAGCTTTCCTGGATTGGTCTGTTTTCAGAAGCTTGTGCTCATTTGGGACCAATGCTAAGCAAACATATGATCAGTTGTTAGGAGGGTGGAGGGTGGGAACTTTTCTTTTCAGACCCCAATGCGGAGAGAGTACTGGAGAGAGAAGCAAGCTGAAGGCACAGACGATCGCCACAGGGATGGGACATCTAGATGACATTTTGAGAATGATGTTTTCTGTTCAACTGAAGTTGTCCATTCTGATCTACGAAGCAAACCTTCTTGGTCACCCTATCCTGCCTCCTCCTCTCCTTTAATTGCATTTGTATCCGAATGAATAAGCTTTCGGGAGAAATAGAGAAAAGACTCCATTTCATTACAGAATTAATGTGGTATTGGACACAGATGGGCAAACTGTCCTATAGTTGGTCATTGGGAACCCCTGAAAGCTGATTGTTATGTCCCACTGAAATGTTCCCACCATTCTGTGAACAGTTCCATAGTTTCTGGCACCCAGAGATACTTCAGGCTCATCTCTATTTCTCTCTGTCCTAACCCTGAAAGTAGTCATTTCTCCAAGGAGTCCTGGTTCCTTTTAGTGGAGAATGGTGTTTAGAACCGAAGGTTAGATCACTAGGTGTGTTCGCCATTTTTGGGGTGTTGCTGCTCCAAGGCAGAACTAGGAAATGCATGTATGTCTGAGACTAGTGCACTGATTGATTTTCAGAAAGGAGGAACTGTAGATTAGTGGCCATTTTTGGAAGCATGTAATAGAATGAAAAGATAATGGAATTTTCCCTTGAATTTTTTGATGCATCCTTGCATATATACATGGAGCTCTGGTAGCGTAGGGGTTACGAGTCGGGCTGCCAACCTCAAGGTCAGCAATTGGAAACTACCAGCGGTTCCGTGGGAGAAAGATGAGGTGTCTGCTCCTGTAAAGATCTGCAGCCTCAGAAACCCCGTGCTTATGAGTAGGAACCGACTGCACAGTACTTAACAACAACATATATATGTATATATACATATACATATATTTGTTGTTGTTAAGTGCCGTCGAGTTGATCCCGACCCATAGTGACCCTGTGTAGGTTTTCCGAGGAGCAACTGGTGTGCTTGAACTACCAACCTTGCAGTTCAAACCAACTTTGGCTTTAACCCACAGCACACCAGGACTCCACCCCCCCACCCCCCATCCCCACCCCCACACACATAGCCTTGGCAATGCAATAGTGAACTGCTCAACTGCTAATTAAAGAGGTCCCTGGTTCTAACATACCAGTGGCTCTGCAGGTAGAAGGATGTGTTTACGTAGAGATTGCAGTCTTGGACACCGTATGGGTTAGTTCTCTCCTGTCCTATAGGATTGCTGTGACTCAGTGGCAGTGGGGACATTTACATATTTGTGGTTGGCATTAAGTCAGTACCAACTTACAGCAATTTCATGTACAACAGAATGAGACACTGCCCCGTGGTGCTCCAACTTCATAATTGTTGCCATGTTTGAGGCTGCCACTGTGCCACTCCATCTCGCTGGGGGGGTCTTCCTCTTTTTCGCTGGCCCTCCACTTTACCAAGCAGATGTCCTTGCCCAGGGTCTAGTTCCTTCTGATAATATGTCTGAAGTATGAGAGATGAAGTCTGGCCATCCTGGCTTCTAAAAGGAGCATTCTGTCTGTATTTCTTCCAACATAGATTAGTTTGTTCTTTTGGCAGTCCATGGTACTTTGAATATTCTCCTCCAACCCCATAACTCAAATGCATCAATTCTTCTACGGTCTTCCTTATTCATTGTCTAGCTTTCACATGCATATGAGGCTACTGAAGATACCATAGCTTGGGTCAGGTGCAGTTTAGTCCTCAAAACTGAAATCTTTGCTCTTAAATACTTTAAATATGTTTTGCAGAACAAGTTTGCCGAATGCAATATATTGTTTAATTTCTTTTTTTAAAAAATATTTTATCGTGAATTATGTGATAGTTTACATGGGAGAACATTAGCTTTACATTCATCCTATCGTATATCATTTCATTGCTATGGTTACAATCCCCTCCATGCATCATCAACCAACCAAAGGGTATACCCTGCAAGCCCGCCCATTGGTCCTCAGCACACAGCCCCTCCCCCTCTCTGGGTCTAGAGTCCCCTGCTGCTCCATCTCTCATGTCATTGTCTCTGCCTCCATCTCTGGTGTCACTGCTTCTCTGGGTAGGGTCCTGCTCTCCACTCTTCTTCCTTGATGGTCCCAGGGACCTCCGCTCCTGGACTGCAAAGTCAGTCACTCCACTCCTTTTGCTACAAAACATCTAACTTTACATTTCCAACCCTCACAGTCAGTCCTGATAACAATTATTCACTATTGTATCATTGTAAAATTTCTTGACTGCTGCTTCCATGAGTATTGATGGTTGATCCGAGAAATGAAGTTTTTGACAAATTCAGTCTTCTCTCCGTTTATCATGCTATTTATGGGTCCAGGGGTGAGGATTTTTGTTTTCTTTACATTGAGGTGCAACCCATACTGGAGGATGTCGTCTTTGATCTTCATCAGAAAGTATTTTTAGTCCTTTACACTTTTATCAAGCAAGGTTGTATCATTTGCATATCACATGTTAATGAGTCTTCCTCCAATCCTGATGCCATGTCCTTCTTTATATAACCCAGGTTCTCTGATTATGTGCTAAGCATACAGACTGAGTAAGTATGATGAAAGACTACAACCCTGGCGCACACCTTTCCTGATTTTAAACCTTTCGGTGTCCCCTTGTTCTGATGGAGTCCTGGTATGGTGCTGTAGGATAAGCACTCAATTGTAAGGTCAGTTTGAACTGCAAGGTCGGTGTTTCAAACTCACCAGCCACTCCTTGGAAACCCTACACAGGGTCACTGTGAGTCAGAATTGACTCCATTGCACTTAAGAACATGTATATAATATATATATTTTCGACATTGCCTTGTACGTGGGTCACTATGAGTTGAAACTGACTTGATGACACCTAACAACAGATGTTGATATTTGGAATCCTTGTGTGGTACAAATGGCTAAGTGTTACAGCTACAAATCAAAAGGTTGGTTTGAATCGACCCCAGGAGTGCCACAGACGCCAGGCCTGGGAATCTGCTTCGGAAAGGTCGCAGCCTTAAAACCCTGCGGAACAGGTGTACTCTCACACCTGGGGTTGCCATGCGTGGGAATTGATTACAACTAACAACAACAATGCTATGGCTGTTGGAAATCATGAACTGGTATCAACAGCTCCGGCTCTAGCCTAATCACACAGTTTCTTTCTTGCTTTTCTTGCTCCTTATTTGTAATTCCCTTCTCCAACAGTGAGCAATCTGGTTTCCATTATCCTCAATATATTTTCCCTTTTTGTAATCCCCCTGTATGTAATCAATCACCTGACCTTGCACAAGGGCTGTCCCCTTCCCCCCAACCCCATTCGACCACCTTGTTAGTTTGGGTTCTGACTCCCTACTGGGCTTCCTCCTTGCTGAATATGGGAATGGCTATAATCTCCGAAGGATCTCTGGAGAGGCAGTGGGTTAACAGTGGGCTGCTAACCAAAAGGTCAGTGGTTCAAACCCATCAGTGGATCTGATGGGAGAAAGATGTGGCAGTCTGCTTCTGTTAAGATTTCCAGCCTCAAACCCTCACGGAGAAGTTCCGCTCTGTCCATGGGGCGGCTCTGAGTCAGAATCCACTCAACTGCAGCAGGTTTGACTTGCGTTATAGTCTCCCATGCAGATGGCAAGCCAGAGAGAATAACTCAGTATAGAAATGAAGCAGATACACAGACAAAAATCAGAGGAGGGTCACACAATGTACTTTTTGTGTTTCTGGAAGCATTCCAAACTCCTGGTTCTAGTTCTTTGCTGAGACGTGGCTGTATATACTTGCTCCTGGCTTCTGTGAGAAGCTCCTACATCTTTATGACAAATTCCCCCCTTTTGGTTCAGGTTGATTTCTGTTACTTGCAAACAAAGAGTCTTAAACAAAAGTGCATCTATTTCCTGGCTTGTTCTACAAAAATTAAAACCAATTGTGGAAATAATCAGGGCAAAGGGAAAATAAAAATGAGCCCACAGAAAATGCATAGCACATGGTACTGTACTGTTAGCTTCTAGGGGCTGAAATATTAGCTCTGAGATTTCTAGCAATCCAAACAAAGTGTGAAACACTATCCCTTACATGATTTTATGTCTCCAGATTTACAGTGACCCAGCAACTGAAGCATGACTACATAGACAGATAGACCATTGGAACAGAAAAGAGTTCAGAAGTGCACAATCTAACAAATAGCCAACTGTGGAGGCATCTGGAAAATGAAAATTGATTTGAATCCATACCTCACCCCATCCCCAAACACAAACCCACTGCCCTCAGTTCAACTCCCACTCATAGCGACCCTGTGTAGGGTTTCTGAGGCTCTGTGGTGCTGTGGGCTAATGCGTTACATTGCAAAGTCGTTTGAACTGCAAGGTCAGTGGTTCAAGATCACCAGTTGCTCCTTGGAAACCCATATACAGGGTCGCTATGGGTCGGAATCGACTCAACAACAACAACAACAACAACAACAACAAACCTTTGCAGGAGCAGAAAGACTCACCTTTCTCTTACTATGAGATTGTCTGATGGGTCTGACCTTGAGGTTAGCAGTCCAGAGTTTATTCTGGACTCCTACTTCACTCCATATATGGAATAAATCCTAAATGAATCAATGTTTAATTCCCAAAGGCTGGAAGTCTAAATGTCTACCAACAGGGAATTGGTTAACTAATGAATGGTACTGTCTAGTCATCTTTACTAATCTCCTTGAGTGGCACTGTAGGATAAGCACTGGACCACAAGGTCAATTTGAACCACAAAGTCAGCGGTGGTTCAAACTCACCAGCCACACCTCAGAAACAGTAGACAGGGTTTCTTATGAATTGGAACCAACTCGACAGCACTTAAGAACAACACCTTGGTTTGTACATATGTAAGACTTTCCAGAAGAATGTGCTAGAAATCTTGGTTACCAAAAACCTGTAGTGTGGGAACAGGCGTGTGGGAGAGATTTTTTTCCCCCCAGTGAATTTTTAAAGGCTTTCTGATGATGGTTGAATGGTATGTATGAGTTCCTTTAAGAAATGTTGTTGTTGTTGTTGTTGTTAGGTGCCATCGAGTTGGTACCGACTCATAGTGAGTGATCCTATGCACAACAGAACTAAACACTGCCTGGTCCTGGGCCAACCTCACAATTGTTGCCACACTTGAGCCCATTGATGCTACCCCTTTGCCAATCCATCTTGCTGGGGGTCTTCCTCTTTTTCTCTGACCCTGCACCTTACCAAACATGATATCCTTCTCCAGTGACTGGTCCCTCTTGACAATATGTCCGAAGTATGAGAGATGAAGTTTGGTCATCCTGGCCTCCAAGGAGCACTCTGGCTGCACTTCTTCCAACACAGATCTGTTGGTTCTTTTGACAGCCCATGACACTTTCAATATTCTCCTCTAACACCATAACTCAAAAGCATGAAGTCTTGTACGGTGTTCCTTATTCACTGTCCAGCTTTTGCATGCATATGAGGTTATTGTAAATATCATAGTTTGGGTCATAAAAATCGGAAAAATCCAGCATATTTGTGATGGAGAAGCCCAGCTAGTCTTGACAGACTGAGAAGACCCCATTAGTTCTCATTATGACCCTATACATTATGACCCTGAGACTTTCATGGGGAACTGATTGCATCCTCTTTCTCCCTCAGAGCGGCTGGTGGGTTTGAATCACTGACTTTGTGGTTAGTAATCCAATGCCCAATTCACAGCACCAAAATTTGAGCACAGAAGTCACAAGTATACCTGGCCAGGAAGCCAGTCCACCTGGGTTCAAATCTCAGTTCAGATAATAATAGTTGCTTATTTGCGGAAGGCTGTTCAGCTTCTTCATGTTAATGGAGAAAGTGTGTGTGTGTGTGTGTGGAATCACAGTACCCAGTCATCCCATGTGGATGAAAGGTAGGTATGTCCTAGACCCATGCTGCACAACAGTATTCAATTTTACATTAAAAATGTAAAAAACAAACAAAAGAAATGACTATTAGCCCAGTATTGTACATAAAGAAAAAAAAAAGGATCACTTCAACATGTAATCAATAAAAGACATTATTAACGAGATCATTTAAATGTTCAAATAGCTACATGGGGCTAGTGGCCCCTTTACTGAACTGGGAGGCCCCACTGAACGGCTCATACATAGTAGGCTTGGGGGTTGCTTTCGTTGTTTGCCCCCACCCCCCTCCACGCTTGCTCTCCCCAAGAGTTACTTAGCAGAACTATTCCCTAGGGTTTTCTTGACTGGTGGCACTGTGGGTTAGGCATTGGGCAAAGTTGGTGGTTCAAATTCATCAGCCTCTCCTTGAGAGAAAAATGAGCTTTGTCTGCTCCTGTAAATATTTACAGACCAGAAGCTCTGTATAAGGCGTCTGTGAGTTGGAATCCACTTGATAGCAGTGGGTTTGGGTTTTAATGTTTACAGAAGCACTTAGCCACGTCTTTCTTCCGCAGTGCTGCTAGGTGGATTCCAACTTTTCGGTCAGTCCCCATCACACAAGCACTGCTAAAGCCTGGTTGCTGTGACTGTCCCTGCATTTCTGGATAAATTGGCATTTTCTTAAACCAGCCACTCACTCCATTGTCATCTACAGATCAAGGCCCAGTTAGGAGAGAGGTGGTGTTGATTTTTTCAGATCCGGTTATCCCAGTTCTTTGAGGGCTGAGGGGTGGGGTGTGGGTACAGTTACTTCCCAAATCGTGGGGTTCCTGTCCCGCTAACCCGCGGTTAAGATCCCGGGGAGCAGAGGCCCACGGGGGTACGCAGGCGAGTGGGTAGGTCTCTGAAAAGGTAGGAGGTGGCGAAGGGGAGCGGAACTCTCTGGAGACAATCCCGGCCATGAGGAAGAGCCGCATTAAGGAGGCGGTGGGTACCAGCGGGGCGACAATGAGAGTGAACCGAAGGACCAGCCAGGCGAGCAGCCTCCCGCTCCGCACGCGGGCTCCACAGGGCAAGGGTACGGCACCGCCCGATTCCCGGCCGGCGCTGGGCCGCGAACACAGCCCTGGATCTGCAGCCGCTGTCTCCCGGCTCCTGACTGGCTGGGGGGCCGGGATTAACCTTTCACCGCCGCGCTCTGTCCAATCACAGACGAGCTCTCATGCCGCCGCGGGGCGCGGAGCGTGGGGCGCGCGAGGGGCGGTGCGGCGCGGGCCCAGTGGGATTCTCCAAG
>NW_006408543.1:12951864-13005856 GCF_000296735.1 Chrysochloris asiatica
CGGGCCCGGCCTGCGCGGCCTGCGGGGAGCGGCCCTCCGCTCGGCGTCCACCCGGCGTCCACCCGGCCCGGGCCTGCCCTCGGCGCCTCCGCCCGTGTTGGTGCTTGGGAACGAATTTTCGGGGCCGCTTGAGCGCGAGATGGGGACGAGGGCCCTGCGCTCGGACTTGTCCCATCTTCAGTGCTGGCTCCGATCCAGTGGACAGCGGACCTTTGACAGGTCCAGCTACAGGAAAGAGCGGAACTGGGCCGCGAACACAGGGCGTCTCCGAAGCATCCTGGGGACCAGCTGTGATGGGGATCAGGCGGGAATGGGTCAGGGACTGTCCAGGGGTCTCACCGTGCTGGCAGAAAGCGCCAGTCTCCGTGTCCCTTCCGGGAAGGGTGATCTGGCTGTTGGCAGGTGACCAGATGGGTCCCCAGGGACCTTGGCCCGGGCCATCTTCTGGCCCCGCCCCTCGGACATTTTGTGTGTGTGTGTGTGTGTGTGTGTGTGTGTGTGCGCGCGCGTGTGCATGATTTCTGCTCAGCGCCCTTTCCTAAAGGATTTTAATTTGGAGGCAATCAGACTGGGTTTTCCGTGTGCACATCAGACTGAAGTCGGCTTTTTAGAGACGCTGAGCTCCTGGGATGCCTTTGCTTACCACTTACAGTCTCTTTAGTATTCTGAGTCTTTTAAACATTACGAATGTGTAGTGTTCAGTGCTTGCTTTAGTGAAGAAAGTGTCTCAGTCTAAAATATTCCAGGCACTGTCAGCTTTGCAAAACGTTTATTCATAGCTGAGATGCTGTGTCTTGTGAAGCTTTGCAATCTGCGTGTAAATCGTCTTCTTGTTGCTTGTTTTTCATGTGCATCCCCCTCACTGAATGCAACAGGGGCCCAAGTTAGGACTTAGGTCACTTGGAAAATGTTATTATTATTTTGTGTAATTGTTTTGTGCTGTGGAGTCACTTCAACTCATAGTGGCCCTGTATAGGGTTTCTGAGGTTGTAAAGCTTTACTGGAGCAGAAAGTCTTCTCTTGGAGCAACTGGTGGATTTAAGCTTGGGCTTTGTGATTAACAGCCCAGTGTGTAACCAGGACTTCCTTTTTAAAAATAGGCTTTAAAACAAGTGAAGTTGAAACCATGACAATAGTATTGAGAGCAGGATTAAACTCTTGAGTTCATGTCTCAGTAAAAATAGCCATTTTAACCAAGAACACAAATAATTTATTAAAAGGTGGCTGAGGGTATGAGATTGGAAATGAGCCTACAAATCAGCAGTGATTGGAAAATTATTAAGGCCCGTGGGAACTAGGTTGGGGAATAAGCAGTTTTTCTTTTGGTAAGGTGCTTGGGTAGTGTAGACCTTGTTTTGGTTGACAGTTGGCCTACACGTTGGCAGTTCGAACCCACTCAGTGGCACTTCAGAAGAACTTCCTGGTGGTCAGCTCCTGCAAATATTACAGCCAAGAAAACCCTATGGATGAGTGGTTGGTTCTGTAGCACACAAGGTTTCTGTGAGCTGAAGTGAAATAGAATGGAAGGCATCAGGTTTGATTTGGTTCATGGAAAAATGGCATTAAAAGAGAAGGGGTTGTTTTCCATGAAATTTTTGAAGCCCCGTTGTATAGCGATTCATTGTGACCCAGTAGAACAGAGGAGAACTGCCCCCATCGGACTTCCAAGGCCACCTCTTTCTCCTGCAGGACCTAGTCTTGAAGTTAGAAGCTGAGTGCTCAACCACTATGTTACCGGTGCGCCGGCTACTTCCATATGTAGTTAGCTGGAAAAGCCCTGCCCGATCCTGCCCCAACCTCACAGTCGGTGCTCTGTTTGAGCCCACTGCTGCCGTTGCTGGGCCTCTTTCCGATGACCCTGTGCTGTACCAAGCATGATGTCCTTCTCCAGGGACTGGTCCCTCCTAATAACATGTCTGAAGTATGAGAGACGAAGTCTGGCTGTCCTGGCTCCTAAGGAACATTCTGGCTGTACTTTTTCCACCACAGACTCACTGATTCTTTTGACAGTCCATGAATAGATTTCTATATGCACATATAAAATTATTTCAGAACTTCACTTTTAGGCTTTATCTTTTTAAACTTGCTCTTTTCATAGATGAAAAGTACTGTCAAGGTTGCTTTAATATGGTCACTATAAATATTGATGATGGTAGTGCGTATTTTTCTCATGGCATGAAAATGTTATTTTATGAAAAAGTGAGTTAATGAAATTTAATCAGATTTACTTGGTGGGAGGAGGAGACAAGGTCTTCTTGTCCTGTACTTTCCGTTTAGGACGAACGAGGCTTTTGGTCTTCTTGGTGCCGTCTCATCATTAGGGGCTCAGTTCTGACTCTGTATCCTGCGTATGGTTTGGTGGCTCAGTTGTGATGCTGAGCTCTCAGCTCTTGGTGGTGGGTGGTGTACCATCGAGTCTGCTCCAGCTCATAGTACCCTATAGAGGGTTTCGAGGCTGTCAGTCTGCCGGAGCAGAAAGTCTCATCTTTTTTCTGCGGAGCAGCTGGTAAGCCCAAACCACTGACCTTGTGATTCACAGTCCAGTGCTTATCCTGCAGGCCACCATGCTCCCTGGTCTTGGTGTTGGTGGTGGCTGTGTGCCATGGAGTCGGTTCTGACTCATAGCGACCCTGTACAGGGTTTCCGAGGCTGTATGTCTTTACGGGAGCAGAACGCCTCATCTTTCTCCTGTGTAACAGCTGGTAGATTCGAACTGCTGACCTTGCCATTTGCAGCCTGATTCGTGGTGTTCTGTAAGGGGCAGTACTTGAGTGGCTCGGCCTTCTGGGCAAGTTGGCCCTGGCCTTGGACTGTATCCCCTGCCCCTGCCTGCCCTGTAACATGCTTGTGTCTTTGGTGACAGTAACTCTTTCTCAGACATTCGTTCCCTCCTGACCTTAACAGTCTTTGGTTGTGTGTCCACTTACTAGTGGCAAAGAAGAGAAAGGAGGCCTTAATTGAGCACCTCGTTGTGTGCTGGTGCCCCAGGTCGTTTTCCTTAATCTTCACTGTGTGGGAACCCTCAGAAATGCCCCTATAAGCCATGTTGTACAGGCTCCGAGAATATTGCTTCGTGTCCTGATTCTAGATGTGCTAGAGCCAGGATTGAACCCTGCTTTGACTCCAGACTCCTGAGTTCATGCTCTCATTGTATTCCATTGCTGTTTCAAGTGGATTTTAGGGGCAAAGTTGGCATAATGTCTTGTAAGTGCTCAGTGAATGCTGGTCTGAGTGAGTCAAATTATGTTGTTGTTCGGTGACCTCACGTCGGCTCCAACTCATAGCGACCCTATACGCACCATGGCCCCGTCCTGCGCCATCCTCACAATTGTTCGGTTTGATCCATTGTTGTAGCTGCTGTGTGTGTCCAAGGATGCCCTTCTCCTTGGTGCTGGCCTCTCGTGACAGTAGGTCTAAAATATATGAGATGAAGTCTCGACATTGATTTCACTAGCTTCGCTTCTAAGGCGCATTCTGGCTAGCTTAAGTGTTGCGGTGACTTCAGGTTATCTGATTGATTCAGATTGCTTCTTCATTATTAAATCTCTGGACTCATAATGAAGACTTTTCTCAGAAAAACCGGCATCTCCTTGAAGTCCAGGATTTCATCCCTTTGTCTCTCTTTCTAGCACAGTGTCTGACATACAGGTATTCACATAGTGGAATTTGCTCTGTTGATCAGACATGGAGAGCTTGTGGTGGTCTGTTGAATGCCAGAGGAAGATGCTGGCAAACTGCTGCGTTTAACTTGTGTAAAGAGTAGGTTGGAGTCAAGCATTTTATCCTGTTATTTTATACTCTGATGTTTGGACATTTAAGCGTTTAGCTCATTTTAAAAGTGCAATGGATATGTATGTATTATACTAGCCCTTACCCGCAGGTTTGTTTGCAATCCTTTCTCTATTATGCACTTATGATTTGCCAAGTAGATTAAAATCTTCTGAGACAGCATTATTTCTCTGGTTCATACCTTGAGGCATGGGCCGTTTATATTTTGATTCTTGAATGTTTCCGTAATCCTTTGTTTGAGAAAGACTGTTGTGCGCTCCTTACTAATTTCTGCTCACGTCTAAAGAGACCCTGGTATTAGTGCATGGTGTGGCGCTGTGGGTTAATGTGCTGGATTGCAAGTTCAGTTTGAACCACAAGGTTGGCAATTCAAGCTCACCAGCCACTCCTTGGAAACCTTTTACAAAGTCGCTCTGAGTTGGAATGGAACTGACTTAATAGCACTTAACAACAACAACAATGTTCAGAAGGCGTCCTGGTGTGACGCCATAGAATAAGCACTCGATCTTAAGGTTGATTTGAACCACAAATTCAGTAGTTCAAACTTAACAGCCATTCCTCAGAAACCCCATACAGGGTCACCATAAGTCAGAACCAACTCGATGGCACTTCATAACAACCACAGTGTTCATTTATGATGTGTACTCTGAGAATGGGTTTGAGATGATCTTACTGTAATAGCGGGCTCCTCAACAACAAGAAGATGACGGTAAAGGTGGGAGCAGGTGTGGGGTCTGAAGGGAACTGGAGGAATGAATTAAATGAGAAACGAACAAGTGCTCCAGTCAGCCTCTCGTGTGAAGAATCTTTAGTTATATGGGCTCTTACATAAAAAGACTTTCATGCTATGTGGAGAGAATGCTGTCCTGTCTGGCTCACTGAGAGGGACTGTATGCAAACTTCAGGCACAGAGACCAGCATTATTCATTCAGGTGTCATTGTTCTGGTTACTTCAGTCATGAGAGTGTGACTGTCAGACAGCGTCGCTAAAATATCAGTGAATTCATTGAGGCGTTTGAAAGATGCCCCCTAGCAATCCATTCCAGAATAAATGCTCTTTTGTATAGACAGTGGTCTCCAAGTAGTGATTCTCACTGTTAGTCTGGTTTTGTTTGCTTGTTTTTTTCTTCTTTTAAATTGTTTTATTGTGGTAACTATATATATTCCAGAGTCCTGGTATGGTCCTGCAGGAAAATGCGTTGGACTGCAAGGTCGGTTTGAATCTCAAGGTCGGTAGTCCAAACTCATCAGCTACTCCTCGGAAACCCTATGCAAGGTTGCTATGAGTTGGAACCGACTCGACAGCACTAAACAGCAACATATATATATATATATATATATATATATATATATATAATATACACACACACACACTCTGAACTCTTTGGAGCCCCCTGGTAGGTAGCAGACACTGGCCTGGTTGGCATGGATTTCCATGCATACTTAAAGCGACATTGGTCACATTCTTCCTGTTGGACTGCCATCCTCACTGCCCTTTTCCGATTGATTCCACCAGTATCAGCAGAAACTCCGCTCCTCTTCCCCACTCTGTTGCCCCTGGTGACTGTTTTAGGTGGGATCCTAACAGTATCTGTGTTTTGTGACTGGCCTGTTTCACTCAACATCATGCATGTTTACTGGTTGTTTACATGTTGCCAGGTGAACAGCAAGGCTAAATAGGTGGAAAAGAACTTTATGAAGCCAGAGAGTGATGTGTAGCATAGAAGGCAAGGAAGAGACAAAAGCTAGTTTGACATGGCACAGTTGGGAACCAAGGGGCTGGGACCTGAGGGTCTGCAGGAGGTCTGGATGAAGAGGCATTCCCCGACTGCCCGTTGTTAGGGATGTGTGTGGGTCTGAAAAGATGGGGCTGCTTATGTGATAGTGGAGACTTGTCAAAGAACAAATGCAGAGAGGTGTCCAGTGCATGGAATCAGACTCCTTGTTCACTTCTCTAACATTGCCACTAAATTGTTGGTGCGCCTATATTATTTATAAAGTTAACTGTACTTTGAAGAATAAGTGACCAAGAAGACACGACAAGAAAACCTTGTCTGAGGATGCCATTAAGACTGACTTGAAATGAGACATGAAAGACTTAAAATTGGGCCTTCGTGCTTGGAGCATGGGTTTTTGAGGCCCACCCTGACAGTAAATGCTGTTGTAGGTTTGGAGGAGGGTGTGGATTCAGCCCTCGTTGCTGTTCAGCACTGCGCCTGGCCTATCGGAAGTGCTCAGCCATGAGGCCTGAATGAGCGGCTGTATCTTTACAGTACTTCTTGAAGCCTTTAGAAGGAAGCACAGTGTTGGATAGAAGAATTTTGCTTGCACATTAACTTTTAACAAGATGGTTCTGAGTTTGTGCTATCTGGGTGGTGAGGCACATGGGGCTAAGTGCAGACACCTTGTGGACAGAGGCTGCATTTGGAATTGCATGCAGGAAGGCGTTCTCACAGTCGCGGGGTTACTCTTGTCATAGGCTTTCTCGTGTCCGGTCATTGTTGTTGACCTTTGTTAGGTGATGGCTTTGGGTAGAATAAAGGAGGGGCTTTTTAAACACACTTGGCAGTTAGAAAATAAGATCAGAACTAAACAATATAATGGCCTTGAACTCAGTGAGAGAAGGATTTTTAAGGACATTATCATGTAATCAAATAGCAGTAATGCTCTAGCAGAATTGTTTCTAATGCTCACGTTTAAAGGGAAAATAATAGCATCAGTTACATTTTATCAAATGCTGGGTGTGTGCCAGGACCGGACCAAGAGTTCCAGATACTCCATTGCCCCCTCTTACCATTTGAAAATGGGCCTGGGAGAGGATGCTGGGCAGCTGCTGGTGGGAGAGGTAGGACAGTGACCTTCTCTGAAGGGAAGCGGACAAAGGTCGGTGGTGTCACTGATGTTGCAGAGGTCTTGAGCTCCCAGGGTCTCGTCTTTCCTTTGGGGGACCACCTAGGACACTGTGAATACCATGCTGAGCACGTCCTGCACAGGTGTTTTGCAGAATTCAATGCAGGTGTGCATCACTTAATGTCTGGGACAGCGCTGGATCACAGTAGTCGGACCACATAGACTTTCATGGTCCTGTCAGGTTTTTAAATTTTTATTTTAAAGGGAAAACCACTCTCCTTTCGTTTCTTTTTTTCCCCTAATGGTTTTAAAAACCCCACACCCCGACTCTTGCAGCTCTGGACCACTGTGGGGTACATGGCTCTGGGGCTGTGTCTGTTGGCGCTGGCTGTGGTCCAGGCTGCTCCTGCTGTTAAGGGGGTGGTCAGCAGCAGGGACAGGGTGAGCTCCACTCCCACTGCCACCCACAGTTCCTCCAGTCTGTGAAGCGGGCGCCCGTAAGGTTTTAACATACTGTTTGCAGAATGTCTAGATCTCACGAGTCGGGTTTCACAGAATGGACCATGGACGAATAGCATTACAGGGGTGCTTGAGAGCAAGTCTCTGGTGTCTGAGTCCTGCAGCTCATAGCTGAGGAACAGTGGGCATGTGGCAGCCTCTCTGAGTCTCAGCTCTCTCATCTGTGGTGGTGGTGGTTATGTGCCATGGAGTCGGTTCCGACTCCTAGCGATCCTGTACAGGGTTTCCCAGGCTAAATCTTTACAGAGATTGATGCTGCCACTTTGTCAATCCATCTTACTGGGGGTCTTCCTCTTTAGCTTGAGTCAGGTGTACATTAGTCCTCAAACTGACATCTTTGCTTTTGAACCCTTTAAAGAGGTCTTGTGTAGCAGATTTGCCTAATGCAATATTTTGTTTGGTTTCTTGACTGCTGCTTCCATGAGTGTTGATAGTGGATCCAAGCAGAATGAAGGCTTTGACAACTTCAATCTTTTCTCCATTTATCATAATGTTATTTATTGGTCTAGTGGTGAGGATTTTTTTCTTTATATTGAGGTGCAACCCATACTGATCATCATCAGTAAATATTTTAAGTCCTCTTCTTTTCCAGCAAGCAAGGTTATAATATCAACTGTATATCAAAGGCTGTTAATGCATCTTCCTCCAATCTTGATGCCACATTCTTCTTCATATAATCCAGCCTCTCATTTTATTTGCTCAGCATGCAGATTGAATCAGTATGGGGACAGAATACAACCCTGGTGGTGTACAGCTTTCCTAATCTTAAACCATTCAGTGTCTCTTTGTTATGTTTGAACAACTGCCTCTTGGTCTATGTACAGGTTCCTCATCATGAGCACAGTTAAGTGTTATGGAATACCTCTTCTTCGCATTGTTATCCGTAACTTGTTGTGATCCACATATTGAAGGTCTTTGCGTGATCAGTAAAGCACATGAAAACCTCCTTCTGGTATCCTCTGCTTTCAGTCAAGATCCATCTGACTTCAGCAGTGCTTATCCTTTGCTCCATGTCGTCTTCTGAATCTGACTCAGATTTATGGAACTTCCCTGTTAATGGACGGTTGCAGCCATTTTTGAATTATTTCCATCAAAATTTTTCTTGCATGTGCTATTAATGTTATTGTTCGATGATTTCCACATTTTGATATGTCACTTCTCTTTGGAATGTGCACACATATGGATCTCTTCCAGTCAGTTGGCCAGGTAGCTGTCTTCCCAATTTCTTGGCATGATGAGTGAATGGATGCAGTACTGAATGTTTGTTGAAAGATTTCAATTTGTATTCCATTGATTCCTGGACCCGTGTTTTTTGTCAATGCCTTCAGTGCAGCTTGGAAATACTCCTTTAGTACCATCAGTTCTTGATCATATGCTACCCCTTGAAATGGTTGAACATGTGTATAGTCACCTTTTATGTTATTTAAAACTGTATTGGCAATGAATTTGTCATTGGTATTGCAAAATTCTGTCATACACTCTCCAACATCATTTCTGTCACAAAGGCCATGTTTTCCAGACTACTCACCTTTTCTCTTTGTTTCCAGCTTTCTCATTCCAGTCACCATTAATTATCAGTACATCTTGATTATATATTTGATCCGTTTCAGACTGAGTTGTTAAGTGCCATCAAGTCAGTTCTGACTCATAGCGACCCTATATAGGGGTTCCGAGGAGCAGCTGGTGAGTTTGAACCGCCATCATTGCAGTTCAAACCGACCTTGCGGTCCAGTGTTTATCCTACAGTGCCATATCAGGTCTCTGGTAGATATATAGGGACTACGAGAATGGAGAAGATTGAGTTTGAAATGTTCGGTGGGCGAAATGTACGATGAAAACTTGGAAATAAGGCTTGAAAATGAGATAAAGTTCAATTTTGTCTGAGCTAGACAGCAAGGTCTCCGAGAGACAGTTGAGTCTTTTCATCATCTGTGTATGCATCTTGTCGAGCTCAGTAAGTTGAACAATGAGAAGCTGACAGAAGCGGTTTCCAGCTTTCCAATCAGTGTGCTCAAGAACAGGTAGTCCTTGCAGAGGTCTCGGGTACTGTTGGGAAGACAGAAAGAGCTGAGGTACCCTCGTATTTGAATTGTAAACAGTTCGTATAGAGCTTTGTACTAAGATTACAAGTTGTGTCTGGGGAGACCTGTATTGTATAATGAAACATAAAAAACCCTCAATTTCAAAATCTTGTTGTCGTTGTTGTTATGTGCCGTGGAGTTGGTTATGACTCCTAGCGACCCTGTACAGGGTTTCCGAGGCTTTAAGTCTTTATGGGAGCAGAAAGCCTCATTTTTCTCCTGTGGAACAGCTGGTGGTTTCAAACTGCTGACCTTGAGGTTCGCAGCCCAATTCGTAACCTCTATGCTACCAGAGCGAAATCTTGAGGGGGCTTCAAAAAGTTCTTAGAAAAATTCCACCAAATTTTTGAAGCCCCCTCGTATACTTGTCACTTATAATAAACTCATACAATTTAAAAATCGTGGACTAAATATACTTGTAAGTGTTTTAAGGAAAATGCAGAGTTTTATTGATGAAAATATAATGAAGAACTAAGTGGAGCAACCTGAATTAAGCATTTAGGGGTAAGCTGTGCTTTCTAAACACTGCTAATGTCTTAGGAACCCTTCTTCTTTTCGCTTATGTAATATATGGACTTTAATTTCCAACCGTTGGTCAGTAAAATGTGGACTAAGGTATTTCCAGTGTTTGCCTTTTGATGTGTTTGTAAGAAAAGTTTCCACGGACATATGGCCAAGTTCTCAAGGAGACTATTTGTTGTTTATGTAGAAATGGTCACACTAAGTTCCTGTAATTCTTTTGGGTTGTTGTTGCTTAACGTTAGGAGAATTCCAGCAAGTTTTTAACATCTGAGTTGGGGCCGTACTTTAGCCAAAAGTTGTTGTGTTGTTAAGTGCCATTGAGTTGGTTCTGAGTCTTAGTGACTCTATAGAGTTTCTGAGGAACAGCTGGTGAGCTTGAACTGCTGGCCTTGTGGTTCAAATCGACTTTTCTGTCCAGTGCATTAACCCACAGTGCCACACCAGGAATCCCTCAGCCAACAGTAGGGTGATAAATAATTTTCTTTATGCCTTTTTATCATTTTACACACACACACACACACACACACACACACACACGCACACACAAACAAGGGTAAGTCAAAAGTACTGCTTCTAGGGTTCCAGTTCATACATGCACTGGTTTATTCAAAATATGTTTAAACACGGCTCTATGATCACTGGGTGGCTGCAGACAAGTTCTCTCAGTAATGAACTTCTTGTTGTTGTTAAGTGCTTTCGAGTGGGTTCTGACCCATAGCGACTCTGTAGAGGGTTTCCAAGGAGCGACTGGTGAGCTTGAACCACCGACCTTGCACTTCGCCCTAGTCTCATTGTTACTGTTGTTGGTATGTGCTGTTGAATCAGTTCTGACTCACAGTGACTCTGTCCAGGGTTTCTGAGGAATGGCTGATGAATTTGAACCACCCATCTTGTGGTTCAAACCTACCTTGCAGTCCAGTGCTTATACTACAGTGCCACACCAGGACACCTTCGTCTCAGTGTTGTTGTTAAGTGCTGTCTAGTTGGTTTCGACTCATGGCGACCCATCATAGGGTTCCCAAGGAGCATCTGATGAGTTTGAACCGCTGACCTTGGGGTACAAGCTGACCTTGGAGGCCTGTGCTTACCCTACAGTGCCACACCACGAGGTCTAAGCCAGTTAAATTCAAAGCAGCGTGGTCAACTTAGAAGGCTATTAACGCCTGTTTTGGGTTTCTGAAGGGATCATCTTGATAGATTTTCTTGAAAAGACACAGGATAGTCAGTGGACTTGCTGATTATGAAGCTTTTTTCAGAAAATTGAAAACTGCATTGGGGAGGAAAAGGCCAGGAGAGTTGTACTGAGGAATCTTTTTCCACCCTGAGCATATACTTGCTCATTCTCTAAGGTAGCATGGGCTGCCCTAAGAGTATCTCACTGTGGAACCTTACCCATCCATCCTTCAGCCCTGAATTGGCCCTGTCAGACTTAACATTTGTTCCTGAAACTCAACATTTGAAAGGGACACAGTGTGAGCCCCTGGTGGATACTCACACTGCCTATCTGGCATGTAAATCACAGAGCACAGAATTCCTCAGGGAAGGGATAGAGAGATGGGAACTCTGCTTTCAGAAGTGTGTAGAATGTGCCAACAAACAGTAGGTTAGCATTTCAGTTATTTTTGTTAATAAGGATTTCATTGATCTTGTAGCGGGACATCTGTGTCTGTACCTGTGTCTGTGTGGGAGCCCCCGGGCGGTGAGAATGGTTAGTGTGCGCACTGCTAATAGAAACGCTGGTATTTCCAATCTAAGCCTGGCAATCTACTTTCAAAAATCAGCCACTGTGGACTCTATGGATGGAAAAGTGCCACATGTTATCTCCATCAATGGAGCGAAGGCACTTGACAAAATTCACCACGCTTTCATAATAAAAGACACTCAACAAGATAGGACTAGAAGGGAAATCCCTCAACATAATAAAAATCATTGATGAAAAACTTAGTGCTAACATGAACTTAATGGAGAAAGACCTAGACTTTACCCATTGGGTTAAAAACAAGACAGGGATATCTGTTCTCAACACCCCTATTCACACCATTCTAGACATTCTAGCCAGAGCAATTAGACTAGAAAATAAATAAAAGGTACCCAAACTGGGAAAGAGGAAGTAAAACTATTTCCTTTTTGCAGATGACATGCTTCTACATATAGAAAGTCTCAAAGAATCTATAAGAAATTTCTTAGAAATAATAAATGAGTTCAGTAGAGTATAAGATCAACATACAAATATCAGTCAGGTTTCTATACATCAGCAGTGAGCAAGGGGAAAGGATAATAGGAAACATTACTGTTTACTCTAGTATCTATAAGAGTACCTGGGAACAAAACAAACCAGGAAGGTGAAAGACTTGTACACAGAAAACAATAAAACTTTGTTTAAAAAAAAGCCAAGGAAGGCCTAAAGAAATGGATAGGCATAGGTTTGTAGTTCAGAGGGCTTAATATATTTAAGATGTCAGTACTACCCAAAGCAGTCCATAAGTCCAATGCAATCCCCATCTAAATTCGAAGAGACTGCTTTGTGGAAATGGAAAAACCAATCCTCAAATTTTTGTGGAAGGGCAAGGGACGCCACATGCTTAAAGCAATCTTGAAGAACGAAAAATGAGGACTCACACTGCTGATTTCTAAATCTGCTCTAAAGACCCAGTAAGTAAAGCAACCTTGCAGTGGTATAGCAACAGACAGATGGGCCAATAGGATAGAATTGGGAGTCCACCCATCTGTGGTGGACTGATTGTCAGCAGGGATGCTAAGTTCATCCCTTAGGGAAGAAGGAGTCTGTGCCGCCAGTGGTGTGGGAAATGGATCAGGATCCAGCTCTCAAACCATACAGAAAGACTGATTCAAAATGGACCAAAGACCAAAATGTGAAAACTAAAGCCATAGAGTTCTTAGAAAAAATTGAGGATATAAGCGGTGCTGTGGAGTCGCTGCCGACTCATAGCGACCAGTGGGACCTAGTTTTTAGCGATGGACTATGTTAGTGGTTATGAATCGGGCTGCCAGCCTCAAGGTCAGCAGTTCAAAACTACCAGCTGTTCCGTGGGAGAAAGATAGGCTTTCTGCTCCCGTAAAGATTTACAGCCTCGGAAATCCTGTATGGGTCGCTATGAGTCAGAACTGACTCGATGGCACTTAACAACAACAACAACAACATAGATTGGGAGGAAATTTTGGAAACCACATATTTCTGATAAGAGTCTAATATTCAAAAAATATAAAACATTTCTACAGCTTAACAACAAAAAAGACTGACCACCCAGAAAAAAAATGGACAAAGGATTTGGACAGATATTTTACCAAAAATACATACAAGTGGCCCACAATCCCATGAAAAGTTTCTCAGAGTTGCCAATTGCTGTTGAGTTGCTTCTGACTCAAAGCAACCTACACTCATCGAGGTTCCCAGGCTGTAAATTTTTGTGGGAATAGAAAGCCACTTTTTTCTCCCACATCCTTAGCCATTAAAAAAAAAGCCAATTTGTTGCTGTTGAGTCGATTAGGACACATAGCATCCCTGTGTAACAGACTCAAAATGTCCCATAGGGCTTTCTAGGGTGGCACTGTGGGTAGGCATTGAACTGCTAGCCCCAAGGAAAGGCGAGGCCATCTGCTCCGGTAAAGATTTACAGTCTCAGAAACCTCACAGAACATTGTCATGAGTTGGAACAGACTTCCTAGTTGTAGGTTTTAATCTTTACAAGAACAGATAGCCAGATTGCTTCCACTGAGTGGCTGGTGGATTTGAACTGTGTACCTTTTGGTTAGCGACCCAGTGCTTTAACCACTGCACCATTAGCACTCCTTCATTAGCCATTAAAACCACAAACCAAGTCCACTGACACTGAGTTGATTCTGTCTCATAGTGAGCCCCTGGTGCACAGTAGAACTATCCCAGACGCTTTCCAAGGCAGGACTCATGGACTCTGTGGGGTGATGGAGAATACTGGAAGTTCCATGGACTGCCAGAAGAACAGACAAATCTGTCTTGAAGTACAGCCCAAATGTTCTTTGGAAGCAAGGATCAGGAGACTTCGCCTCTCCTTAGGACATAGTGTCAGGAGGGACCAGTCCTTAGAGAAGGACATCATGCTTGGTAAACGCACTGCCTTTTCATTCAGTCAAATCATTTACTCAGCAGGCGTTCTTTATTTTATCGTAGTCCAGCTTATCAAATGTTTTCCATTATGATTAGTACTTTTTACATCTTGCTGAAGAATTTTGTGCCCACCCCAAAACACATGAAGATAATCTTCCCTCCTCCCTTTTCATCCCCCGTTTGTTGTTTTTCTTTGTGCATTTAAAACTGCAATCCAGTTGGGAATTGATTTTGTGTATGGTGTGAAGCAAAAGTCAGGATTCACCAATTAAGCCGGCACCATTTATTAGGAATGCCCCTCCTCTTCTCACGGCATTTTATCATTCATGAGTGGCCTGGCATCTGTGGGTCTCTTTCTGCTGGTCAGTTCTTGTACCTGTGGCACACTGTCCTAACTATGGTAGTTTTATACTAAGCCTTAATAATTTGTTTTGCTTAGATCCACAGTTAACACTTATGGAAGCAAAAAATCAAATGATGTATTGCATGAGGTACTTCTGCCTCACAAGAACGCTTTAAAGTATTCAAGAACAAAGATGCCAGTTTGGGGACTAAAGTGTGACTGACCCAAGTCATGCTATTTTCAGTAGTTTCATGTTGATGGTATTGTGCTGTTGAGTCAGTTCCTTCTCCCACAGAGTGGCTGGTAGATTCAAACTGTTGACCTTGTATGTTGACTAATTTAGAGGAGACTCCAATGAGAAGCTTTTAGGAACAGTGTGCAGGTGGGCGTAGGGACGGTTGGGGGCACTAGGAAACTAAGCTCCTCCCTGAAACCTGGGGTGCTCCTGTCAGAGGGAGGGGGAAGGCAGATGACACACAGAACCTGTCATGCTTGCAGTGTTTGTTTTGCTGACTCAACAAATATGTACTGACCGTTCATCATACTAGCCCTGTTTCAGGTGTATTGAGGATTAAAAGGTTCTTGTTACATTGTCTTGGAAGAGCTTGAGAAAATGTGGCCTTTCCCCTTCATGGATACTCTCAAGTGGTTTAAAAGGTAGAAATTTATTAGGTGGTGAGTACGATTCTAGTACCTGCTCCGAGTGCCCTGTTGAGCCCGATACAGAAACTTGGAGTTCGGTGTTAGCCGTCAGACGTCTCCTCTCTCAGGAAGCACTGCAGTGGTAAATGTCTACACAGGGGACTGACAGACGGGGTACTGTCGTGTTTGGAGCTGTTAGAGTCGGGCTTTCTGAGAAACCTATGGAGGTGGGTCATCGGCTCATACTTTTTATATGGAGAGTAAGCTGATGGGTGGAATTCATTAAAATGGTATTTGACCTGTATTTAACTTCAGTTTTGGACAAATCTAATTTTAGACTTGATTATGTTGAAATCTAAACATGGTGTGTTTATGTTACAGATCTGAGATACCCAGAAATCTGTTTGGTTCATAGACTAGTACATGAGGAGAAGGCTAATGAATTTGTGGTTTCAATTATAGAAAGTGGAGTCCATTTTACCACATTTATGGAGTCTTGGTGTGACACTGTGGGTTAATGCGCCAGCCTGCAAAGCTGTTGGAATTGCGCCGTTGGTGGTTCAAGCTTATCAGCTGCTCCTCAGAAACCCTATACAGGGTTGCTGTGGGTCGGAACCGACTGAACAGCACTTAACAACAATCATGTATCTCTAAAATATTAGTCTTCACATAAATTGCTCTCAGTTTGAAAGTTTGTTTTCCAGTTCTAAAAGTAATAGGTATTCATTGCAGGGAATTTTTAAATATAGAAAAGTTTGAAGAAGAAAAACAATGTTCTTCATAGTTCTAGTCCCATTGTCCCCCCCCCCCCATGCACCGTTTTCCTTCCTCTCCTCTTATTTCTAATTTTAATAGATACAATGACTTTATTTTAAATAAAAAGCATTCATTAATTTATTTTCATTTAATGCCATAGCTTAATCATTTGTGTTTATTTTAAATGTCATCATTTTAATGGCGGGATTGTGTTGCATTATATAAAACAAAAGCACACCCTCTTCCTCTTTTAGGTATTATAAGTTGTGTGTGTGTGTGTATGTGTGCGTGTGCGCGTGCACACATGTGCCCTTTTTTATAGGTGGTAATGCTGAAGGAAAGGAGCTCTGGTAGCGTAGTGGGTACGAATCGGGCTGCTAATCTCAAAGTCAGCAGTACCAAGCTACCAGCTGTTCCATGCGAGAGATATGAGGCTTTCTGCTCCCGTAAAGATTTACAGCCTCGGAAACCCTATGCAGGGTCTCTATGAGTCAGAACCAACTCCACAGCACATAACAACAGCAACAACAAGGCTGAAGGAAGTGTTTCTCTGTGAAGTTTTTTTGGGGATTAATGCTGTAGGCTAAGGAGTCCTCGAGTGGCGCTGTAGAACAAAGCACTTGACGGTAAGGTCAGTTTGAACAGCAAGGTCTCTCTCAGATTCAAACTTTCCAGCCACTCCTTGGAAACGCTATATAGCATTACTAGGAGCTGGAACTTAACAACAACAATGACAACAGTAATGCTGTAGACTGTGTTAATCTAGGCAAAGATTGTTAATGAACAGTGACAGGTATGACAAAACTAACAGTGGAAGTATTTACTTGGTGCTGGGTATTAACTCATCTAACAAGTAGTGTTTAAATTCCACAAATGATCTTGTCTGGTTCTCGCCCATTTGTCACTCATCCATTTGACTTTAATATTTGCATAATATATATCCACCAAATTGCTTTTAGGTGCTATTGAATCAGTTCCGACTCACAGCGACCTTCTGCACAAAAGGACAGAAACTGCGTGATCCTGTGCCGTCCTCACAATGAGCCATATTAATTTTGCATACTGAGAGTATTTTGGATCCTCAGTACCTTTTTATTTTCTCTCTTGTACATTTTAGATATTTTAAAATGTGCCCATTTGCTCTTTGTCATTATTTCCTGCCCATCTATGAACAATGTCGTTGTCTAAACACCACTGAGGTGAAATAAGGTTTGTGGTACAAACAGAAATAGCATAGTACTTTTGATTTTTTACTTTCAAAACAAACTAGTGGACCCAAAGCTATTACATTTTATTTCACATTATATCCCATATTTTGTGATTGAATGTGCTTAATTTTCCTCTAACTATAAATTCATACTGTGTGTTTTTTTTAGTTTAAAAATACTATATAAGTATTTTTGTATTCTTGAAATTTATATAGTACATTTTCTATTTTGCATCTTGGTATTAATGAAATATTTTAGGTTATCTTTAAGGGGTTCCTTCATTTTAAAGGGCTTAAGAATTGAATGCTATGGTTCTGGGTAGAGATGGCGGTATGGGATTTTGAGCTGCCAGTTTTTAAGTAGTTTCTGTCTCCCGCACACATGATTTCCTCTCTACCACACTTAACACATGTGACCTTGTACCACAGCCTCTTTCTGTAGTGGTGGTGCTACGTGCCACTGAGTTCGTTCTGACTCATAGGAGGAGCCCTGGGTAAGGTTTCTAAGGCTGGAAATCTGTATTGGAGCAGAAAGCTTCATCTTTCTCCCACGGAGTGCTTGGTGGGCTCGAACTGCTGGTGGTTAGCAGTTCAGCTTGTACCCACTACTCCATCAGGCTACAGGTGAGGAAATGGCCTTGGGAAGAGCTGTAGTGGGGCCTGGAGGTGACTCTTGGTCTTTCTGGCACGGAACCCTTCACTGGTTTCTAGATGATTTGTAAATGAAAGCTACTTTAAAAAGCGAACTACAGAAATACTTAGCTTCCTACATCCCAGTGGCCGTTGTCTGAGGGTCCCAGTGAGAAGAGGAGGGAGTGATTCAGATTAGAAAGTATGAATAGGTGTCTCCTCCTGTGGTGGGGGAGAAAACTGGAGGGGCCTTGTGTTTCTCAACTACTGGGGTCTTCTTGATGTGTGAATTGATTCTGAAGAGAGCCCACTTAGCTCCACCTCCATATTTTTAGTCCCTGCCCTCCAATATAGTTGGGCAGAATATGTTCGTTTTCTTCAATATTTAAGTTCCGAAAAAAGTGAAACGGATTAATTTGGCATGAATACTATTTAAGAATTGAATTATGGTTTTCTTTTTTGTTTTTTTAAAAAGCCACCCACCAGAGAACCCGTTGTCATTGAGGCAGGTTGCTGTGAAAGTGGGTCCCATGGCACTTGCGTTATTACGCACTTGGAGCGCCAAGAGAACTCTTGGTCTTCTCCGCTCCCGTACAGACGTAGTTTCCGCACTGTTTGTATGCCAGTGCCCACATTGCATGGTTTTCCTCACATCCGCCCTGGGACTCTAAGGGATTATATATATTGGGAATCAGAAGAGTGGGAACGAAATCTGGACAGTACTATTTGTAAAGTTAATAGTATCCGACTCTGTGACGTGTTACAATAAAACGGATGCATTGGAAGTTTGTTAGAACCATTTTCTGTTGCCAGCTTTGAAAATTCACATCAGGAAACAAGATGCCTTTGGTTTTCAGACAGGAAAAGATAGCTGTGTGTTGTTGCACACAGCTCTTGTCTGAAAGTGGGCATCTGCACTGTTCCAGTTAGTCTCCTAGCTGGATACATGTCTGGAATTACTGCAAATTCTCAAACACATTTGAAGGTTTGTCACTGCTGAATTATCAGTTGCTGACGATCTCCCTCGCTGCCGATGAGCTTTCCTGGATCCACTCTTCCACGAAAGGCTACGGGAGCTTGGCTGGATAGGAGTCAAATGGATACATTTTCAAGCCAAGTATAGCCATCCATGATCCAGAGTGGGATTGAATTGAAAGCATTTTCAGTTTATTATTATTTTGGTTTTGGTCTTACTAGAAAACTGAATATGATTATGAGGGGGCTTCAGAAAGTTGGTGGGAACATGGAATTAAAAGATAATGGAATTTTTTCAAAAACGTTTTGAAGCCCCCCACACCCCCACACCCCCCATTAGAAAATATTTAGAGTGTGGTGCACCAGGCCCTGTTGGTGTATATTTCTTTGCATCTTGCTAGGTGACTGTATAGAAAAGGAATTAAGAGTCAAATGAAATATGAGGTAGCATCAGAAAACACAAACTTTTTGGTCTCCTGGCAGATAGGTATGTGCTTCTGTGGAACGTGATACTGATGATTACAGTCTGTGCCAAGTGTTTTTAAAGCCAAGTATTCCTGGGGAAAACACGTAATTTAGTGCCAAGAATTCCCTCCTATATCTAACTGGATTATACCAACACCTTTTTCCTCCTAGTTTCATTAGAATTGTATTTATTATAATATGTTTAGTAATGATTATTAATACGTAATAATTTTCAAGAGCAGCATTTTCAAACACTTACTGTCTATTTGGTTCTCAAAGAGAAATTATTTTACAAATGATATGATTTTGGTAAGCTGAACATGAAAATCTTGTCAAATAGATTTCTTAGAGTTTATTTTTAAAAAATGAGTGATCTGTTCTAAACTCTGTTCCCTCTGATTGCTTCTAGGTTACCTAGGGTATGAAATAATACAGACTTGGAAACTCTGAAAGAACTTAGAATCAGCAATTTGAGGTAAACATGCGTAAACTAAAGTAGTGCTTCGTTTGCCCGTTTGTTAACTTTTTTCGCAGAACAAATTTGTGTATGAAATGGGAAAGTTTAATTTTTACGTGAGTGGTTTATTTACTTATTTTTTTAAATGACTGGAAGTAGCTAAGCAATGTCCAGGTGGTTATGGGAAAATGGAGACTACATCTTGACATAAGTGCCAAATTACGTCACTTCTCAGTGCTAGACATCAAGAATCATGCTCCAGCCGAGTTGACTCACACTCTAAGCCATGGCAGCCACCTTGCTCTCACCTACCCCTCGGTGTTCATCACTGCCAGACTTCTGCCCTTAATGTCAGATAATGAGATGGATAAAGTGAGAAGTGATTATGTTCCCGATTTGTTCTTCCTGCACTTATGGCCGCAGTATAAAGTCGAGGCTTTACAGTAAATTAATGGGCATAAACTCAATCCAGTGTCAAATAGAAAGAAAAAAAATTCTTTGTTAAATTCAACTTTTCATCTCAGTACTTCCTTAGTTTGTGACTTATAATGAGTGCCACCCTGAACTTTAAAGTCCTCCCATTTATTGAACTGTGTTCCTGAATTCTCTTGCTCCTAAACTAAATAAACTCTGTAAAAGGTTTACTGTGTGGATTTAACTGTTCATAGAACTTGTGCTTTGAATTTCACTTTGAGAAACTGAAATCACTAGTGGTTATCATCCACATTTTAAAGCCTTCTTCCGAGGTGATTTGGATTTCTTAGCCAAAGTACTTCGGTGCCAAACTAAAGAATTATATATTTGAATTTAGGAAATCACATAATTTTTTCCCCATTTTTCTTTTAATCTATAAAGCCACTGCCTTTAGAATGTATGTACTTTGTGTGAGTTCCCTGTATTCTGTTTGAAGCCTTGCCCTGAATTTCCCCCTGGCCTTTTCTTATCCTTAGCTCCCTGGGAATTAGGCATGCTATTGTAGTCCACTCTCTTGTTCTTTGTTTTAGAAAAGGACACAGTAATAAACGAAAACAGCCCTGTGTCTTTGTTAAAATAGAATGTGGAATCATGGCCATTTAGTCATCCCTTCCTATCAACAGTGCTCCCTTGTAGTGTTTATTGGGCTGTAAGGACAGGCATCTCACACGTGGCTGTTTGTATGTTTCTCTGTAGAGCAGAAGCTTGGGTAAGCTGTGATTTCCCAGTCAGCTGCCGTCACAATGTCAACATGCCGTTCCGACAACAGCTACACAGAGGTCGCCAACATTAAAACGGTAAATCTACCATTTGCATCCTGTCGAAAGGGGAAGAACTTGAGTGTGTTTTATTGTCATTTCCAAGTGTGGAAAATATGGAAACGATGAGAGTACCTCACCAGTTTCGTGAGTGTAAATTGCTTGACCAGAAATGTAAAGTCTGTGCTTGCAGAACAGCCACGTGGTGTGGCTCTGTGGAAGCAGTTAGCCATCGGCAGCTCATCTGGGACACTGGAGGACTTGTGCCGACCAGCCGGGATTCCTGTCGTCTCACGAAGGCCAAGTTCAAAAATGTCTGTTTAAACGTACCAGAGAGAGTAAACATTGGCAGAATGATAGGTCTTGCTGTTTGCACATGATAGGGTTACCTGTGGATGTTTTTTTTTTCAGTCTTGGGTTTGCTTTCCCTCAGTAGACCATGTATTTCTGAGGTCAGCTGCTGTCTGTCTACTTGGGCGATGGAAATGCATTTCAGTATTCTGAGTGTATGTGAAATTCTCCTCCCTCTTCTAGTCCGAGGTCCTCTGTTCTGCACCCACCTGTCCCTAAAAGACTGTGGGGGCTGGGGCAGCTATGAGTCCAATGGATGTACTTTTTCAATTCAAATAGAAATACATACTTCAGTCACTCCGTAGGAGAAAGATGAAGCTTTCTGCTCCCACAATAATTGAAAAGCCTCGAAAACCCTATACAGGGTTGCTATGAGTCAGAACTGACTCAGTGGTACATAAAAGCAGCTACAACAACTTCTGTCTAATGTGTTAGCATGTTGGCAGCTACGAATGTCTGGTTGAGTTCCTAAAATACTTTTTAAAATGTATATATGTTAGCCAGTGCCAGGAAATTTAAGAGATGATCTTTTGGAACATGTGTTTCAGTGAAAACATAAGGTATGTGTGTATTTGTGCGTCCTTGTGAGTCTGTGCTGTTGTTATTAAGTGCCTTCAAGTTGATTCTGACTCATATTGATCCTGCATAGGGTTTCTGGGAGTGACTGGTAGGTTTGAACCACTGACCAGTCAGTTAGCAGTCCACAGCTTATCCTACAGCACCATACCAGGACCCCTGAATATGTGTTGTTGCTGGTAAAGTGCCTTTGAATGGGTTATGACTCTTAGTAACCTGGTGTAGGATTTCCCAGTCTGTGGGAGCAGAAAGGGGAGAGGCTGGTGGGCTCAAACCACAGACCTTGTGGTTCACAGTCCGGTGCTTATGGTTTGGAGCCACTATGCTCTCCTGAGTCTAAGTAATATGATGTAAATGATCAAAGTCAGATCGTAGCCGTCTCTCAGGTGGTCATTGTTTTGCTTCTTCAGTCCTGCGTGGATTACGCCCCCTGTCCTAGGAGCAGTTTGGCCCCAATCTAAATGGTACGCGCGTCTGCAGGCTTCAGACTCTCGGAGTTCCTGGTCTACCTGGTTGTACTTCAGTGAGAGGAGTGGCTGACTCATACAGGCAGTTCGTGTGCACGGCTGCTAACCACAAAGTGGGCGGTTGGAGTCTGCCCAGAACTGCTTTAGGAGGAAGGCTTGGAGGTCTGCTCCTGGAGAATCAGCCATTGGAAGCCCGGCAGAGCGGGTCTTCTCTGTGCACAGGACAGTGCCATGAGCCAGAATCGGCTTGATGGCCACTGCTTTCCAGATGACAAAGAAATGATCTGAGTCAGAAGTCTTTGTGACGGTTGTTGTTGTTAAGTGCTGTCAAGGTGGTTCTGACTCATAGCGACCCTGTCTAGGTTGTTTTCAAGGGGTGCTTGGTGGGTTGGAACCACCGACTGTACCGTGAGGTGAGCAGTCCAATGCTTCCCCTACAGTTCCACACCAGGACCCCTTCAGTGATAGCAGCACCGTGGGTTTGATGGATTTTGGACCACATACCCAAGGCGGCATCATAGTGAGAAGTTTGTGGAGCTCGTAGTTGTCAGCTCATAGAGGTGACTCTAACTTGGCAGAGAGGGTTGGTCGATGGTGGGGAGGCAAGGAGAAGGCTGAACTTTCTCAGCCAAAGAATGCAGTTGCTGAGGTCAGGCAGAGCGGGCAACAGGTGGAGGGTTCAGAATGCCATCTGGGATCAGATCGCACAGTGGATGTGGCTTGATTAATTTCATAGGTTCACGTCAAATGTCTTTTCTACGAATTCCCTTCTGTAAGTTGATTTTCTTAGATGTTGCCTTTTGGCGAAAACCAATATTATCCTTATCTTTTGGCAGTTATGAATTACATTTGTATTAATGACTTACTGTTTGCCAATTTTTTTTGCAATATAATATCTGTCTTCTTTGACTTGAGAGTCTACATTGCTGTTAAAGGCGCCATGGTAGTGCAGCAGGTTAAGCATTGGGCCGCTGTTGGTCAATATTCAAACCCACCAGTTGCTTGTTGGGAGACCGATGAGGCTGCGTGCCCCAGTACAGAGTTGCCGCAGTGTGAACTCTAGGGAGCAGCTCAGCTCTGCCCTATGTTGTCTCCTCCTGTTGGAATCGACTCAGTCGCGGTGGGTGGTGGTTGTTATATGCCATCCAGTAGGTTCAGAATGACCCTGAGTAGGGATTCTGAGGAGCAGCTGCTGGGTTTGAACTTATCCTATAGCACCACACTGTGTACCTTGCGTTTCACTGCCTCTTGATATTTTCTTCTCAAATCGATTCTTAGAAACTCCCATTCTCTCTGTTCTCCCAGGGGGATGAGGGGCGCTGGGAGCCGTGCCTTGCTTGCTAGGTTTGGGGGTGCCAGAGTCTGCAGCTCCTCTTTCCCCAGGCACTGGGCCTGCTGCTTAGCGGGAGTTAGCATTGTCACCCTTGGGTCTGCTTGCTGGAACTGGGCCAGCTGCCCATTTATTCTCAGGGACTGGCTGACGTGTTTTCAAACAAGATTTCTTTCCTGCCTTTGTGAATGGCATAGGGGCTTTTGTCTCTGGAACAAGCCTGTTAACCTTTGCAGTTCTCAAAAGGATTCGCTAGTAGCACATAAGGAAAATATCCTTAAGGACAGATCAGGGGAGAATTTCTAAGGTTCCAGGTCTCAGCAGCATACAGATGGGACTCCTCCCTGACTTCCTGAGGTGTGTGTGTGTGTGTTTGTGTGTGTGCTAGACTTTCTCCTTCCAACACTGTTTCCCCTCCCTCTCTGCCTCTCCTCCCCCCTCCTCCCTTCCCTTTCCCATCTGTCTTTTTCTAGTCTTCTTCCCCAGAGAGGGGAGTGAGAAGAGTACATAAAGCTGTCATTTGAATCAGAAACAAGAGCAGACTTATTGGTGTGGTAGAGACTGGTGTGGTGCTATAGGATAAGCACTGGACTACTAGCTGCAAGGTTGGCATTTCAAACCCAGCAGATGCTCCCTGGAAACCCCGTGCAGGGTTGCTGTGAGTCAGTATTATGAATGCGATCGGCATGGGGAGACTTGGTGGCAGTGGAGGTGAGGGCAGTTCCGGGTTTGCCCTGCTGTCTTCTTTTCTCCTTTGCCATTCCACCCACCACCGGGACAGTCGGATTCTTGGCACCAAGTCTGTTTTGGGTCTTGGGTTGGGTGAAAAATGAGGGCTCAGATTGGAGAATAAATAGTGCTAGCAAGTAAGCAGCTCACACCACCCAGGATGGTGGTCAGGCATGAAGTGCCCCCCAAATGCCTGTGCAGCTTAGATTTACCGGTACACTTGCCTGCTGGGTCTCAGGAAGTCAGATGTAAGAGACTTCTACATCCAGCTCTCGGCACTTATGTGGAGATAAAGCCCTGAATGGTGGGCAGCAGTGTACCTCAAGAGCCTGAGGACTATAGCCAAGGGCGTGCCAGGTGTGTGGTGAACAGAGAGGCTGCTGGGACTTTGGTCCAGCAGATAGTGGGCAGCTCATTCCTCGTGGAGCTCACAAGTCCGTTTCATCAGGAAAAAGTGTTGGCAGTTTTGCAGAATGCACTCCTATCCTTTGCTCCCGCCTTTCTCTGGGAAGATCATGAGGGTGACTGGGCTCTGGACTGCGAACCCCAAAGTCAGCGGTTTGAGCCTGCCAGCCACTCGGTGGGAGAAAGATGAGATTTTCTGCTCCTGCAAAGATGTACTGAGTCAGAACCGATTCAACAGCACTTAACAACAGCAACCAAGTCATCACTTATCAAAAAATGTTTGAAACACACACATGTAGTTGCATGGTTTATATGGATGTGCATGTATTTAAAAAGATACTAGACCTGTTCTATGGTAAAGGTTTGCGATGAATACTATTCTCTGTTAGTAAATAGAGCTCCGCGTTCTAATTTTAATGGAGTCAAGGGTCCCATTGTGTAACTCTTATCATTTTATTTAGCTCCTTCTTTATTGGTGGGTTTTAAAGTCGTTTCTGGTTTTGAAATAATACTGCAGCTACAGGTGTTCGTGTTCCTATATCTCTGTGCAATTGCCTGATTTTAAGTTTGTAAGTATACAATTGCTGGGCTCAAGGGTGAGGAAGGCTTGACTTTTAAACTGATCCTATAAGATGGAGAAACAGCAAAAACAATGAAAGGGAGCCCTGGAAACGGCTTGTAGGCATGAGATGCCAATGTTTCTCCTGTTTGTACACCTACTCTTGTTTCCTGCCCTGCATGGTTGTGAGATAGTCTTCTTTTCCCCTTTTGTAGTGAGCTGTGCTAGAACAGAATTGCAATGAAAGAAACACTGGACGAATGAAAAGCCTTGCTTTGCAACCCCTCAGCATGGCAGGTCTGCAGCTGATGACTCCTGCTTCCTCCCCAATGGGCCCTTTCTTTGGGCTGCCATGGCAACAAGAAGCAATCCATGATAACATTTACACGCCGAGAAAATATCAGGTACTAATGGTAACACTAATAATACTGGAGTGCTGTGTTTTGGGTGTGTGTTTTTTGTTTGTCCTAAACTGGAGTCAGTCAGCATATATAGTTGGCACCTCTCATGTAAAAGTCATTTACCCTTGTAGACCTCCCTCTTCTGATTCACTTCCTCATATAAAACACCGTGGTTCTTCATAGTCCTTTTCTAACATCTCCTGCCTGGGTAATTTATTTGGTCCTTTTATTTGTGACGTTCCTAACTTTTTTGCCTTCTGTGAAAACCTCTCTGTTTTCTTCCCATCCACATGGGTGTACCTGCCCGATTGGGCTGAGTGAGAACAGAGATTGGTTTGACAATCTCCAGCCACCTGGCAGTAAGTTTCTCCCTGCCATTCTCCAGAATGATCTTAACTCTACAAAAGTCAAAAATCTTCCATGAAGATCAGGGTCCTTAAGTGAAAGCCACTTCAACACAAATTTGCCCTGGCTTGGGCATTTTAACACCTCCAACTGATGATTCCTCTTTAAAGGTGCAGAGTGTGTTTGTTTGTAAATTAGCTAGAGGAAGATTTTAGAAAAGAGTGATGTGTCCTGTTTGGAAACAGTTCCCGTGTTCTAAATTGTGCACTTGGTTAAGACGTGTAATCTCTTCTCGCCCCGGATGTGTAGGTCGAGCTGCTGGAAGCAGCTTTGGATCACAATACCATCGTCTGTTTAAACACCGGCTCAGGGAAGATGTTTATTGCAGTACTACTCACGAAAGAGCTGTCCCACCAGATCAGAGAAGACTTCCCCCACAATGGGAAAAGGACAGTCTTCTTGGTCAACTCTGGTAATGAAAGTGTCTGATCCCACAGTGGGGAGGAGGCTGGGCCCGGTTTTCTGTGTGAGTCCGTCTTCTCTATGCATATTAAATGGAACCATTGAACGGAGAAGGAGTTTGGCAGAAACTATGCCCTGTGGGAGCTCAGAGAGAAATGCCAGTCTGCCTTGTCTCTTAGTAGCTGCTTCATTTCTCAGGCAGTACACTTGAGTTTAAGGAGCTCTGGTAGTGTAGCGGTTATGAGTCGGGCTGCTAATCTCACAGTCAGCAGTTCGAAACTACCAGTGGTTCCATGGGGGAAAGATGAGGTTTTCTGCTCCCGTAAAGATGAAAAGCCTTGGAAACCCTGTACAGGGTTGCTCTGAGTCAGAACCCACTCCATGGCCCCGGCACCACCACCGCTACCACCACGAACACACTTGAGTTTGTCTCAGATGTAAGGGCATGCCATTCTTTGTTGGCATTTCCTTGGCATGTACTAGTTTGAAGACTGAATCTAAATCTAAGCTGTTTCAGTGATTTGTGCTGCTGCTGTTTCAATCTCATGGAGTATGTGAGAAGGTGTCTGAGGACTCGCTAGGTAATGTTCTGATAAATGATTTTGCTCTACCACTTGTAGAAAGAAAGCTAACACGCTTCTTAAAAGTTAGACACAAAAACAGTTGTAAATACTGATTTTTGTGCATAGCTCTGGTAGCGTAGTGGTTACAAATCGGGCTGTGAACCTTAAGGTCAGCGGTTCGAAACTACCAGCCGCTCTGCGGGAGAAAGATGAGGCTTTCTACTCCCGTAAGGATTTATACCCTCGGAAACCCTGTACAGGGTCGCTATGGGTCGGAACCGACTCCACGGCACTTAACAACAACAACAACATACCTCAAAGCAGAAAGTGTAAAAACTGAAGGTAAATTGAGAGGAAAGAGCCCAGGTGGTTCACTGGTTAAAGCGTTTGGCTGCTAACCAAAATGCCTTCAGTTTGAACCCACCAGTCATTCCATGAGAGAAAGATGTGGCTGTCTCCTCCCGTAAAGATTTTTAGCTTCAGAAAGCCAATGGGGCGGTTCCCCTGTCTCCTATAGGGCTGTTGTGAGCGGGGAGCGCCTCAGTGCCAGTGGGTTTTAAGCTGACACGGTGCTAATACAACTGTCACTGCCGGCCTTTTTGAAGACAGTCTCAGCATAACTATGAGATGTTCTCTTACACTTTATAGTAAACAACATCATTGTTGTTGTCAAGTGCAATCGAGTCGGTTCTGACCCATAACGACCCTGTATAGGATTTCCAAGGAGCGGCTGGTGAGCTTCAACCGCCGACCTTGCAGATCAAACTGGCTTTGCAGTCTACATCACCACACCAGGACTCCAGATACGTCATTAGACTGTTTCATTTCTTGGTGAAATGATGGGACGTTAGTGACGAACACAGGAGGGGTGGTCTTGGAGTGGTTGGCATTCCTGCCAAGAAAGCCTCCATTTTGAGGTGGAAAGAAATGGCCTGTTGAGAAGGACAGGGGTCATAAGGTTTCTCTGAAGTGAGTATGTTTGGAAGATGATTTTCAATTGCCTTTTAAGAAATTGGTAGTGAGGTAGTGTGCTCAATAGTAGGGGTTTGTCTAACTGCCTTCATCATTGCTCATCCTGAGAGCCAGCTGCGTAAGATTTTGGCTGTTCACATGGCATGTTTGTTACATTTGTCACCAGCAAACCAGGCTGCTCAGCAAGTGTCAGCTGTCAGAACTCATTCAGATCTCAAGGTTGGGGAGTACTCAGACCTAGAAGTAATGGCTTCTTGGACAAGAGAGAAATGGAACCAAGAATTTGCTAAACACCAGGTAAGGCTTGTAGAGAAGTCTCACTCTATCAGCCCCTGCCACTCGGTGATTTGCTTTATTAAATGACCTTTAGTCTGGGATGTCTGAGGTAGGTTGAAAACTCTGCTTTCTCAGTTCAGCCTAGAGACCACAGACCCTGTCCTCTCTCTCTCTCTCTCTCTTACTGGCGGTCTCATCCTAAAGCCAGGGAGACGACTAATTTATTGTTGCTCACTCTTCGTAGAAAAGAAACAGCTTCCTGGTGTAATTTATTTGCTGGAGAAACACACATTTCTACCAGTTATTTCCAACTTGCAAATCACTTGCTTTCAGAAAATGTATTCTTGAATTCAGCATCTTGCAACTTGAGCCCCTCCTCAGCTGCAGTTTTGGGCTTCTGATGGCGAGTCCCTCTGAGTCACATCTCCATGGAGCCAGTGTGTGTTGAGGGCCGGAGCCTGTGTGGCTGCTGGTGAGGCTGCTTCCTAACCTTTCCACAGTTGACACACTCAACTAGTGGGGCTCACATACGGCGTTACGTCCTTATGACTCCAGCTTTTCAGTGTCCACAGAAAGAGCAGTGCCAATTGGTTTGTGATTTGACTGAATTGACAGATCTCTTCAGTCAAAAAATCTGTCTCTGGGAACCTAAAAACTGGAAGTAGATTGACCATAAAGACATGGTCCCTGGAATAAGGCGTTTGATCTGGCAGACTCTGTTTCCACCTTTCCCTCATTCTGCTTGCTGGCTCTAATCTATAGACTGAGAATTGGGGGCTCAGTTGAGACTAGTCAGTTTCTTAATTGCCACCTACAAAACAGTGGCTTGCTGATTTGATCTCAGATACAAATTTCTATGCAGGGGCCACATTTTATACTGATGTTGGTTTTCTTTTAGGTTCTGGTTATGACCTGCTATGTCGCCTTGAATGTTTTGAAAAGTGGTTACTTATCACTGTCCGATCTTAATCTTTTGGTGTTTGATGAGTGCCATCTTGCAATCCTAGACCACCCCTATCGAGAGATTATGAAGGTAAGCTTGAGGCCTTATTAGCCTTACTGATCCAAGGTTGAATTACAGAGTGCATACTGCAGTTTTGGTATCAAAAAGCAATTAACAGTTATCAGTTGTGAGGACTTTGTTGCAGTGTACCAGTGAATGAAGATTAAGTTAATGTTCAGTTAAATTTACAGTACAATTTTGCCCATCAAAGTATAAGTGAGCCTACTATATATAAGGCTGTTACAACCTGTCTAAGTGTGCCCTGCTGATAAGCAGACTCTTTAAATTTGCTGCAGTAAGGCCATAAGTCACAGGATGTCCTGGGTGCCTTGCGGTTTCCACTGAACAAATTACCTTTTGTATCTGTTTAGTGTTTTTATCGTGTTTTCATGTGGTGTCGTGTCAAATTCCGTTATGGCAAAACAGAAATCCTTACTGTCAGTATCTCTTCCCATGTTAGCTCTGTGAGAATTCTCCGTCATGCCCGCGCATTTTGGGACTGACTGCTTCCATTTTAAATGGGAAATGTGATCCAGAGGAATTGGAAGAAAAGATTCAGAAACTGGAGAAAATTCTTAAGAGCAATGCTGAAACAGCAACTGACTTGGTGGTCTTAGACAGGTATGTGCGGTATGTGCTGCCCATTGTCTCAGGGGAACGAGACATCTTGTACCAACTGTTACACATCCTTCCATGCCTTTTGCCGTACCTTACAGATAGTGTCTGTGTGAGGGAACACATGCTTGTGAACAGGCCTGAACGAGACCATGAATTCTCTGTGAGGACAGTCAAACTGCACGGGCAAGTGTCTGACCCTCCTCTTCTGGCTTCAGCAGACTGTGGACAAGCACAGCCCTTCCTCGTTCCCGTGCTCCCAAGGCCCAGGGGCCTTTGATTGCAGATTTGTGCTTTTGTCACTGGGTCTCTGCTGTAGTTTGCTGATCCAAAATGTGCTTTGTGGCACATGGAAAGCCCATTGATGTATGCAGAGAACCAGGATTTTACAGTCTACTTTAAAATAATTAGAAACACCCAGTTGTTTCAAAATTAGGTTGTGGATGCCTGATGCTCTTGGCTGTTTCCAGGTTTGTATCTTTTGAGAGTGTTGCTATTTTGAGGTTGATTAAAATACGCACGGGCCCAGGCACACAGAGCCTTACTGATGTGCTCAAGTGGGTAGAAGGGAGCCTGTTTAAATTAGTAGGGAAATGGATTCTTAAGTAAGTGTAACTGCATTCATTTACTCTGAAACCAGTCTCTTAGCCGTCCTAGTCAGAGTAGCTGTAATAAATACAGTTCCCAGGTCGGTGTGGAGGGTTGAATCAGCCATGCTTTGGCTTACTGGTTCTGTTGTTGTTAGCTGCCGCCAAGTCAGTTTTGACCCTGTGCACAGTAGAATGAGACACTGCCGGGCCCTATGCCAGCCTCACAGTTGTTATGTTTGGGCTCATTGCTGCTGCCATTGTGCCAGTCTGTCTCCTTGGGGGTCTTCTCTTTTTCTCTGACCCTCCACTTTACTAAGCATGATGTCCTGCACCAGGGACTGGTCCCTCCTGATATGCTATCCAAAGTATGTGAGATGAAGGTTCACTCTCCTTGCCTCTAAGGAGCATTCTGACTGCACTTCTCCCAAGACTCATTGGTTCATCCTTCGGGCAGTCCGTGGTATATTTCATTTTGCACCATCTTCAGATGCATCCATCAGTTCTTCTTCAGTCTTCCGTCCGTACTCATTGACCAACTTTCACATGCATCTGAAACAAGTGACATACCCTGGCTTGGGTCCTCAAAGTGACATCTTTGCTCTTGACCGCTCTAACGAGGTCTTCAGCAGCAGATTTGCCCAATGGCTGTACCAGTTATGAACTGAGTGCCTCCGATCGAGTCACTTACTGTCCCTAAGCCTGTGAAATGGCACTGACTATGGCTTCTGTGCGTCCTTGATGAACAGTCCCATTGGTTGCCTAGTATTTACTAAGAATTTGCACTGTTTGTAGAGTGAGAAGACAAGTAATGCTTTGATTTAGATGATTGTCTGACCTCCAGGGACACTCTTTTTCTGATTTCCTTGAGTCTGATGTAGAAGTCCAAGGCTTCCCTTTGGCTTATATCTGACCTAAAATAGCTTGCTGGACCTGCCCACCTTGAAGTCTTCCGGAGCAGCGGAGGAGCTGGGACGTGGACAGACGTACACTGCTGATGAGTCGTTTATTGTCTCTGTCATTTACCTAGGTCCCCACATGTGACTCTTGGTGCGGGATTACTCCTTTTGAATGTTGTTGGCCTGACAAACCTTCTGTTCAACAAAACTCTTGGGTCTTCCAGAGTTGAAAGATGACACAGAATTAGAATATTTAAAGATTTACAATCTTTAAAGTGAAATCTCTGTGAAACGTTTACTCATGTGATGAAAAAGAGAGAGCTGCTGAGCAGGAGAAATCAAGGACTTGTTGACAGGTAGCAGGGGCCGAGTCATGAACTAGGTCTTCTTCAGGCTCTGGTTTCCTCCGCGTCTTTCCTGCTCTGTGACTGCCTTGTCACCGCCAGAGTAGGACTGCCCAAGCGCCGGTCCTCCTCATACAACCCAGCTCCCCCGATTGCTTCATCTAGCCTGTAGCTCCTGACACTTCGGCTTACTGACAGCACTGTTGAGACAGTTACTTACTTGTGGGGCACACATGTGAGAACTTCAAGCTTGACACCATGTGAGAGGGACCAGAGTGAGGGGATTCTTCTCCTGGTTAGAAAAGTCAAGTAAAGACACAAAAAAAGAGAAAAATTGAAAATTAAAATTTCCATAATTTCTCTAGATAGAGCTATTCAGTGTTAGCATTTTAATGTACTTCTTAATAATTTTGTTTGCATATATGTGAAGTTATCACACAGTTCACGGAAGATACATATTATGAAAAAACTATGCATGGATTTCAAAAACCTTTTTGCACCAAAATAAACTCATGCTAATTTGTTGTAGCATATCTGAACAGGAGCTAGTTTGAGGCACCAGGAAAAGCAGACATCAGTTGGAAAAGAGTCCCTGTCAGAGCCACATGGATGCTCCTAACAGTTAAGAACAAACATCCAATCAATGGTGAAGCTTTGGTGGAAGATGGGTGAAATCATTAATGCTTTATGAAAAGTTTCTGGGGACAACACCCCAAAGAAATCAGTTTATAAATAGACAGCTTATTTTAAGAAAGGACGAGGCGATATTGACGATGAAACCTGCAGCTGCAGACCACCCACGCTAATTTGTAAGGTTAAGATGAATCCTGTTTGTGCTCTAATTGAAGAGGAATGACACTTGGCAGCAAAAACAATAGCCAATACTGTAGACAACTCAATTGGCTCAGCTTAAAGATTCTGACTGAAAAATGAAAGTTGAGCAGACTGTTGATGGGTACCCAGACTATTGCATCCAGGTCAGCTGCAGACAAGAGCAGAGGTTTCCATGGAAATTTTTAACAAGTGGGATCAAGATCCTGAAGCATTTCTTGGAAGAATTGCAGCAGGAGCTGGAACATGGTTTTATCAGTAGGATCCTGAAGACAAAGCACTATCAAAGCAGTGCCTGACAAGAGGTGGAAGTGGTCTGGTCAAAAGAAAAGCGGGCCAGTCAAGATCAAAGGTCATGGTAACAGTTTTTGGGAATGCCCAAGGCATTTGGTTTGTTGACTTTCTGGAGGGCCAGAGAACAATGTTGTTGTTGTCAGGTGCCATCAAGTCAGTTCCAACTCATAGTGACCAGCAGAACAGAGTAGTGCCTGATTCTGTGCCATCCTCAGATTGTTACTATGCTTGATCCCATTGTACCTGACACAGTGCAAATCCATCTCATTGGGGTCTCTTTTTCACTGACCCTATGCTTTACCTAGTATAATGTCCTTCTCCAGGTACTGGTCCCTCCTGGTAACATGTCCAAATTATGAGAGATGAAGCCTTTCCATCCCGGCTTCTAAGGAGCATTCTGCCTGTACTTCTCCCAAGACAGATTTGGTGGTTCTTCTGGCATTCCATGGTACTTTCAGTATTCTTCTCCAACACGATAACACAAATGCATGCATTCTTCTAAGGACAGTTCAAAAAAGAAACAGTGAAGCTTGTCGCCTTTCCCTCACTACACTGAATTCAATTTTATAGGGAACTGTTGACTCTCTGCACTGTGGAAGGCCTGGGTTATCTAAGGCTATCCTCCTCAATAGAACTTTCAAGGTCCTTGATGAGCTGGCTCACCATCCTCTTTCAGATTCTTCCACATACATATGAGCTGATTAACAATAATATGACTTGGGCTAGGCCCGAGGTAACAGCTTTGCTTTTGAATACTTTAAAGAGGTCTTTTGCAGCATATTTTCCCAATAAAACATGTTGTTTGAATTGGCTGCAGCTTCCATGGGTGTTGATTGTGGGTTCAAGTAAAATTAAGTCCTTGACAACTAACTTCATCCTTTTCTCTATGATGATGTTGCTTATTGGCCCAGTGATGAGGATTTTTTTCCCCCTTTATGTTGAGATATGATCCATACAGAAGATTGTAGTCTTCATCAGTAAGTGCGTCCAGTCTTTTTCCCTTTCAGCAAGTGTTGCTCTATATGGTCCGGTTTCTCGGATTATTGGGTCAGCATACAGTTTGAGTAAGTGTGGTGAAAGGATACAACCCTGACACACACCTTTCCTGATTTAAAACTATAGGATTCTTTTGTCCTGTTTAACAACTGCCTTTTGGTCTAGGTCCAGATTTTACATTGAGTACTGTTAGGTGTTCCGGAATTCCCATTCTTGGCAGTATTATCCATAGTTTGCTATGATCCATACAGTCAAGAGTCTTTGCCTAAGTCAATAAAGCATAAGTCAACATCTTTTTGGTATTCTCTGCTGTCATCCAAGTCCATCCCTGAAATTCCCTATCAGTGTACTATTTTTTCAGCAAAATTTTACTTGTGTGTGATATTAATTATATTGCTCAGTAATTTCCCCATTCTTTTGGGTCACCTCTGTTTGGAATGGGCACAAATCTGCATCTCTGCCATTTGTTTGTCCAGGTAGCTGCCTTCCAAGTTTCTTGGCCTAAACAAGTGAGCCCTTCCAGCATCACATCCATTAGTTGAAACATGTCAGTTGGTATTCCATCAATTCCTGGAGCCTTGACTTGCGTCAATGTATTCAGTGTAACTTGTACTTCTTCCTTCAGTACTATTGGTTCTTGGTCAGATACTGCTTCCTGACATGGTTGAAAGTCAACCAATTCTTTTTGTATCATTGACTCTGTAATCCTTCTACCTTTTTTTTAACCTCCTGTATCGTTCAATGTTTTGCCCATAGAATCCTTCAATAGTGAAATTTGGGGCTTGTATTTTTTCTTAAGTTCTTTCAGCTTGAGAAATGGTGAGTGTGTTCTTCCCTTTTGGTTTTCTGATTCCAGGTCTTTGCCTATTTCACTGTGCTAGTTTGTTTTTTCAAGCTGCCTTTTGCAATCTTTCATTCAGCTCTTTTACTTCATCATTTGCTTTAGTTAACTCTCTATTCAAGAGCCAAGTGCGTAGTAGATTACAAACTGGGCTGATAACTACAAGTTTAGAAGTTTGAATCTACCAGTTGCTCCTCAGGCGAAAGATGAGACTTTCTGCTCTGGGAAAGATTTACAGCCTCAGAAACCCTGTATAGGGTCGCTATGGGTCAGAACTGACTTGGTGGCACACAGCCACCACCAGCCACCACTGGAGGAAGTTTCAGAACATCTTCTTACATCTCCTTTGGGCTTTTCGTTCCAGTCTTTTTAAGTGACCTTTTGCTTTCTTCATGTATGATGTCCTTGATGTTACTCTTAGGTCTTCTGGCCATTAGTCATTGGTGTTCAGCGTGTCCAATCTGTTCTTGAGATGGTCCCTAAATTCATGTGGGATACTCAAAGCTGTACCTGGGGATCCTCGTGGACTTGTTTCAATCAGGGTTCCCAACCGGTTTCTTCAAGGTCGACCCTTCCTGAGAATTTGCATATCTACCCCAGGTACACAGAATGAGAATCTACATTTTTATAAGATCCCTAATGCTTCTTATGTATTCGTAAGGATTCTTATAATAATTCTGGGAATCTTGTGAAAATGTAGAATCGGATTCTAAGGGTTGAACCTGAATGAATGAGTTCAGTTTTCATTTTCTTCAGGTTCAACTTGAACTTACATATGAGTGATGGATGGTGTGCTCTGTGGCCAAGGCCCTGGCCTGGTCCTGACTGTTGCTACTGAACTTCTTCTCCATGGTCTCTTTCCAGTAATGTAGTCAGTCTGACTCTATGTATTCTCGCTGGCATTTAAGTGAAGTTTAAAATGTATCTGATGGGGTAAAAAAACAAACAAGCTGATTTTGTTCTTAGATTTTTATTCCATGGCACAGAAATGAGTGGTGAAAGAGAAGGAGTTTGCTGTTCTGAGTTGGAGAGGCCAGGACCACTGCACGTCTTTAAAGACAGGACACCGTTATTAGGAAGGCTCAGGACTGGACAGTGGTTCGCTTTGTGAGCCACGAGGGTCCGATGAATTGAAACCAATCTGATGGCGCCTAAGAGCACCAGCCATGAGTCAGATGTCAGTGGACATGTGCAGTCCTCAAGGAGGCTGCTGATGGGCAGTGAGGATGCAGGAGCTATGCCAAAACGGCAGTAGTGCCGGCAGGTACAAGATTCCCCCAGTGGGCCAAGTCAGGGGCTGGCCCAGGCCGGAACCGCCTCTCCCAGTCACCGGCCTCTCAGAAGAGGCTGCGGTGGGCTTGGTGGGGCCCAGGTGGAGAGTGAGATGGAACTGTTTTTACACACCCCAGGTGCTCTGAGCCAGGTGGAAACGATCAGTGAAAATGAGGACCTGAGAATCTCTTGCAGGTGCCAGTGGATGAGAAAACTAGAGGGGACTAGAAGGCATCCCGGTCTCTGCCACCGGCTCAGGTCGTGCACTGGAGCCCCAAGTGACAGCACATGGCCAGCCGAGGGAAGCATGAAGGCTCCTGGCCTGGCTTCCTGGGTGTGGGGCTTAGGAGCTTAGGAGAATTCTCCAGAGAGGGAGCCGGTGTCTGCACAGAAGTCCTAGGAAGAGGCCTTATCTCTGTGCAGCGGAGGTGCTGGAGAGACGGTGTGGACCCAGCATGTAGACTACAGTAGGGCTGTGCCCTGGTGGACCAAACACCTCATCTTGGCAGGAGCCCCGACAGGCCCCGGAGGGATCCCCTTGGTCTTCACAGGCTCCTCAGAAATCCAGAGCAGACATGTCCTGTGATTACAGCAGGTGCAGCCAGCTGCATCACCATGTGGGGTAATACTTCCAGGTCACAGGGAGGAAGGCAGTCCCGAGTGTGGGTGTGGACAGGATCCTGTTCTGCCCCGAGCCTTTGTTGTCCTTCCAGTGTGCAGGTGAAAGGAGAAGTGCCCGGTCGTGCTTGGAATGGGGCTGGTGGGGGCCCAGTTCTCCTCCCTCTTCCTCTCCTCGGTGCCCTGAAGTGCTAGCTGCTGGTTTACAAAGAGCGCTCTGTGTTTGCTGTGGGGAGAGTCGGTAACATGGGAATGGAAAGGACCCCTGTATCCCGCCATGTGCCAACATTCTGTCACGTTGCCTTCGGAGGGCTCCTTTGTAAATTTTATTTTAAACTTGTTTTCTGAAGGAAAGTTGAGAAAGCAGTTGTCTTCTCACTATTGCTAGCTACCTGACAGCTTTTGTTTCTGACCCCCAGATACGCATGTCAGCCCTGTGAGATTGTGGTGGACTGCGGGCCGTTCCATGACAGGAGCGGGCTGTATGAAAGACTGCTGCTGGAATTGGAGGAAGCACTTCATTTTGTCAATGACTGTAACATTTCTGTACATTCAAAAGAAAGAGACCCCACTTTCATTTCTAAACAGGTAAGCATATAGGAAGTGAGGCTAGTGAGTTTCAGAAAAGGTCTGGGGGGGTTTGAAGACTGACATGAAAATTGCTTTTGATGAGGCTCTTTGCTCCATGTAGTAGTTAAAGGGCCCCTGATCCTCCACCCTCTCCAGAAGGTATATACAATCTAGTGTTGAGTCACCAGGCAGGTGTGTGATTATCAAAATCAAACCCACTGCTGTCGAGTTGATCCCTTATTGGTGTTGTTCATTCCAACTCATAGCAACCTTATGCACAACAGAATGAAACCCTGCCCTGTCCTGCGCCATTCTCTCAGTTACTGCTGGACTTGAGTCCACTGCTGCTGCCATTGGTCCAATCCGCTTTACCCAGCAGGATGTCCTTCTCTAGGGACTGGTTCCTCCTGATAATAGTCCAAGTCTGGCCGTTCTGGCTTCTAAGGAGCATTCTGGCTGTACTTCTTCCAACAAACAAGAGTCGTTTGTTCTTCTGACAGTCCATGGTACTTTTAATATTCTCCTCCAACATCATAACTCAAATGAATTGATTCTTCTGTGGTCTTCCTTATTCATTGTCCAACTTTCACATGCATATGAGGTTATTGAAAATACCATGGTTTGGCTCCTCAAGCTGCATCTTTGCTTTTGTTTCGTTGATCCTGGCTCATACTAATCCTGTAGGGCCTAGTAGAACTGCACCATTGAATTTTTGAGGCCGTTAAGTCTTTAAGGCAGCTGATAGATAGCCTCATCGTTCTCCCTCAGAACAACTGGTGGATTTGAACTGTTGACCTTGCTGTTAATAGCCCAGCACTTAATTCACTGTACTACCAGGGCCCTTAGTAAATGTGGTGGTAGTTGGTTGTGCTGTGGAGTTGGTTCAGACTCTTAGTGACCTTGTATAGTGTGTCTGAGGCTGAAAATCTTTATGGGAGGAGAAAGCCTCATTTTTCTCTTGTAGAGCAGCTGATGGATGCAAACTGCTGACCTTGCGGTGAGTAACCGGATTCGTAGCCCACTATGTCACCTGGTGTGATGCTGTGGACTACTGCGCAGGACTGCAAAGTTGGTTTGAACCGCAAGGTCAGCAGTTGAAGTTCACCAGCTGCTCCTCAGAAACCCTATACAGGGTCGCTATGAATGAGACCCGACTCGGTGGCACTTAACACCAACATGCCATCAGAGCTCCTTCATTACGTGTCTTCCTCCTTGATGAGGTTGATGAATTGGGAGTCATGCCGTGGTATTTCCATCTAAGGAGTAGGCCCAGGTGAGTGAGTTCAAACCTGGAGACGATAATGAGCCCTCTTGCTGTTTCTTGCTGTCTTGCCCAGTGTCTGCAACTAAACCCCCCGTGAGTGGTACCAGCTTTGAGAAGAGGGCCCCCACCTGTGGGCCCCCAGCTAAAGGCACCAGCATATCTTGGGAGCTTGTTAGAAATACTAATAACCACTCCAGCTATGCCCAGCTGCAGACCTGGTGCTTCCTACCAGCAGGCTACATACAGTCTTCGAGTCCTGGTGTGGCGCTGTAGGATACCCGCTGGATTGCTAACCTCACGGCCAGTGTTTCAAACCCATCAGCTGCTCCTCGGAAGCCCTCTATGTGGTTGCTATGAGTCTGAACCGACTCGATGGCACTTCACCACCACCTGGGAGTGTGGCCTGCGTGGCAGGTTGTGGGCGTTCTGTTGGGCCGAGCCTGCGCCTTGGTATTTCTCCTGGGACTTGTCATGGAGCAGCAATGTGCACCCTGTTCTCAGCTCAGGCCAACTGGGCCAGCACTTTGAATCTACCAGCCTTTCCGTGGGAGGAAAGATCGACAACCTCAGGTTGTTGTGAGTCAGAAACAGCTGGACAGCACATAGCCACCAACCGACCGTATAATTCCTTGTATATTTTGCCAGGAAATAAATGACCGAGTTTAGTTCTAAGTAGTCACAGCTCTAAAGTTAAATTTTATTAACCTTGTGTGATTGCATCTTTAAATTTCTGTATTATCTTATCCAGGGTGGTGTGGGTCTGGAAATGTGAGTGTGTGTATGTGTTTGTGTAAGTTCAACAAACTAACCGGTTGCCTTCGAGTCACTTGCGGATACGTTATCTATGTCATCGTAGAGCTGTACTCCTTACGGTTTTCAGGGGCTGACTTTTCTAGAAGTAGATTGGCAGACCTTTCTTCTTAGGTACCTCTGGGTTGGCTCATTACCTCCAATCTCTTGATGAGCAGTCGAGTGTATTAACTGTTGGAATTAACCAGGGTTCATCTGTCTATCTATTTAGCTATATACAGTGGGGCTTCCAAAAATTCATAGGAAAAATGGAATGAACATCCCACACACTTTCTGAAGGCCCTTTATATGTAAAACCAAACATACAGCAGAGCCTGCTGCCATCAAGCCGACTAGAACTCACAGTGACCCTGTGGGACAGTAGAACCGTTACATGAGGTTTCCAAGTCTGCAGTCTCTCTGCAATGCCACATATTTCTCCTGCAGAGCAGCTGGTGGCTTCAAACCACCCACCTTTGATTTCACAGCCAGGTGCTTAACCACTGCGCCACCAGGGCTCCTTTTTCTTCGTATATTTGCAGTTCTGGTGTGGCGCTGTGGGTTAATGTGCCAGACTGCAGAACTGTTTGAACTGCATGCTTGGTGGTTCCAGCTCACCAGCTGCTCCTCAGGACCCCTATACAGGGTTGCGATGGGTCAGAATCGACTCAATGGCATTGGACAACAACAGCATGATGGCTGGAACTTTGGGTGCTTTGGCAGGGCCAGATCCATTGATTTCTTGGGCTTTATAGGTCCGTGGGCTGGACGGTCGCCACACCTGCTGTACATGGTCGCTATGGGTCAGAACTAATTCGACAGCACTTAACAACAACATTAGTATGGAGATCATTCACCCTTTCCCCCACCCTATTAGTGGGGTATGTTCATTTTAAAGGGGCCATTTGAGGAAAAGTTCAAGTTGAAACCCCATCTGAACCTGCTCCCTGATGATTGCTCAGCTTATGACTTGATGCGGTGTGTGTTTTGTAGATACTGACAGACTGCCGTGCGGTCTTGGTCGTCCTGGGCCCCTGGTGTGCAGACAAAGTTGCTGGGATAATGGTCAGGGAACTGCAGAAACACATCAAGCATGAGCAAGAGGGGCTGCACAGGAAATTCCTACTGTTCACAGACACGTTCCTAAGGAAAATCCACGCCCTGTGTGAAGAGCACTTCTCTCCTGCCTCCCTTGACCTGAGATTCGTAACCCCCAAAGTCATCAAACTGCTGGAGATCCTGCGCAAATACAAGCCTTACGAGCGGCAGCAGTTTGAAAGCGTTGAGTGGTATAATAATAGGAACCAGGATAATTACGTGTCCTGGAGTGATTCTGAGGATGACGATGAGGATGAAGAAATTGAAGAAAAAGAGAAGCCAGAGACAAATTTTCCTTCTCCGTTTACCAATATTTTATGTGGAATTATTTTTGTGGAGAGAAGATACACAGCGGTTATCTTAAACAGGTACAATGTTAGGATTACCTTTTTTTCTGTTTTTTGTTTTTTGGGTTTTTTTGGTCCTATAGCAGAACAAGGAAGCTTGGTTTCTCAAAGTGACAGAAGTGCCCTTTACTGTCCCATCACAGCCCAGGTAATGCTGTAGTACCACTGACAGAAAATACTTCTGTTCGTATAGACTTTGCCAGAAGGCCAGGTTGGATGGCTGTGACAGCCTTGCTTCTTACAGGATGCTAACCCATCGAATCCATCTAACTAGCCAGGAATGAACCAAATAGTGTACATCAAACCAGTCTTTGTTTTTAATTCAGTGCAGTTGAATTTGAGTCAGGTACTTACGTATCTTTGACTGTGGTATGCTGAGCATTTCAGCCCATGCTTTCTCTTGTTGATAATCTTAGGGTACATTTTATCTGGCTGTGGGTGCTGTAAGATAAGCACTGGACTACTAACCACAATGTCAGTGGTTCAAACCCACCAACCACTCTTTGGAAACCCTGTAGAGAGTCACTATGAGTCAGAAGTAACTTGTTGGCACACAACAACAACAGCAACAGGGATGTGACTAATTTATGTTAACTGTGTTTCCTTAAAAGAATATTGATTCAGGTTTGCATGCCTGCAGTAGGAAGACTTTCGAACAACGGGATTGTGTAGGGTTCATTTGCTGTTGTTGGAGTTAAGTGCCATCGAGTCCGTTCTGACTCATAGTGACCCTTTATAGGGTTTCCATGGCTTGAGGTCTTCCAGGGAGCAGAAAGCATCGACTGTCTGTTAAAATGGTCGGGCTTAGACGAATAGAATGTCAGGGAAGGGGGCTGAGAATATTAGCAAAGGGAATGGTGGATCTATGTTGTTAGGTTGTGGGTTCCAGCTCCCTACCCACATCTTTGATACAAATTGATTTTTCCTGGATGTAGACCCAGCCAAGGAGCGGCACTTCAAATTTGTGTCAGATGGTCACTTAATGTATGGTTCTTTCAGTTTGTGGGTAGATACTCTCTTATTTCTGCCAAAAAGTGTCTTTATTTGGTACTTAAGACAGTCTACTTTTCTGTGAGATCTATTAATTGGCCCACGTTGATCCCTAAGAGCCTTTTCTGCAAGTAGTGATCTCTGAGGAAAAATTAAGCTTTGTTTCCTGTGGTAATTGGGATTTTTTCCGCCCCCCTCCTTAACTGCTGCTGAATGTTTAGAGGTTTTACAAACTTTTCGGAGTAAGGAGAAATTGGACTCTAGGGTGGTCATCTGGCAGTTTTCAGTCTGGTAATTTTCATAGTCATTGGGCCTGATCTTTCTGATGAATATAAAGTAAAAGAACTTTAGGTAGTGAATTACATTCAGATCCAAAGTTTAAAGTTGGGAAGGAACCTCACTGACTCACTAATTCAACCCACTTGTTTTTACAAAAAGAAAAAAGAAAAGTAAGGCTCACAGGAGGAAAGGCGGTTTTCTCTAAGTTAAATTGCTTGTCAGTGGCAGCGTTGGTTCTAAAATCCTGAGATCCTAACTGCCGAGTTTTCTCTTCAGCCATAATGCCCCTGGGGGGTCAGAGCACTAGAAACTCATGATTTGCTGGAGGAAGCCAGCCAGGAGACGGGTTGGGTTGTTGGGGCCACATTCCTTCTTATCAAATGGGGAGGGGGGGTCAGAAAAGTTTAGCCTTGTTTTAAAAGACCCCCCCCCCCCCACTCCTCACCGGAGGGTTGATTGATTTGATTTCTGGGGCTGGAAGAGTAGAAAAAGGGGGTCTCTGTTCTTTCTGGTTCTCACACGTGCTGTTTTTTGGACAGATGTACCGGTTTTCATTGCAGGAACGTTAACCTGAAAAGGTTTATCCGTAATCAGGCAGTTACTTTGAGGATCAGATGAACTGTGATCAGCGTTCATAAAACGTGGCTGGAATTTCGTGCTGTCTGCTGACTGGAACGCGGTCTGCCGGCTGACTTTATAGGCAGCTAATTAAATGTACAATAGAGGGCTTGTTCCAGTAAGCTTTTTAATAAGCTTAGAAAAACTTCCTGAAGTCCAGATTCTTTCCTTCCATCAGTTTCATGGGAGGAAAACCCCTTCTTCAGTGGGGGTCTCCCGGGGACATGACGTTATTATAATCCGCGTGCAGGTTTCTCTAGATAATTAAAAGGCCAGCACCGATATGGGTGCGTGGAGGTGTCGGTGTGGCCTCACGCTCGTGGCCTTGTAATGTTCATGGAGGACCTCTGCTTTATAACTTATTTGTTGTGTAGTTTGTGTTATAATATAACCTTCCTATATTTTCTTTTAGTTTGTACAACACTCCATAAGGGGGCCGGGCGATGGTCTTGCCACATTACAGAGGAGGAAGCCAAGGCTGAGACTTTGGCCCTCCCAGCAGCACACAGTTGACAAGTGGTAGAAAACGGCAGTCAGTCTGCATTCTCTGCCTCCCTGCCCCATGGTTATTATGGAATGGTTTTGCATTTACAAGAAAATAGCAGTGTTCCAACCTGTCCTTCGCCCGGGGCCGCCTGCCCACCATCTTTAGCATCTTGCTTTCCAGAACTTACGGGCCATGGTATAGTCGCCATGCCTTAACTAAGCTCCAGATGTGATTTGGGCTTCCCCAGTTCCTTTACTGTCCTCTTGTCAGTCCGAGGCATCATGTGGAGTTGTCCTGGCTCCTCAAGTCCCCTCAGGTCTCTTCTGGTTGCTCAGTTCTCTGCCCTTGTTTGCTGTGCCCCTGACTGTCACATAATGTTGTAGAAGGGCCTTCAGTTTAATTGTGCTCATGTTGTCCTCAGAATTAGGCTTGGGTGACAGGGGCAAAGTGCCCTTCTGACTGGTAATGCAGTGGCTAAATGCTTGGCTACTGACTGAAAAGGTCAGTGGTCCTAAGTGCCCCCAGCCTGTCCACAGGAGAGAGACATGGCAGTCTGCTGCCCTTAGACCACAGTCTCAGAAACCCTATGAGTCAGGATCCACTGGACAGCAACAGCTTAGTTCATAGTATCAACCCGACTTACCCCATGACTTGTATCATGTGGTTAAGGTAGCGTTTACTGGGATTCTGCTCTGGAGAGTTGCTCTTTCTCCCTCCGTACTCTGTTATGTAGAAGCAAGTCACTAAGTCTAGCTCACCTTGGGAAGGTGGAGAGAGGCTCGGATTCACTCCTAATTGCCTAGATTATTGGGGTCATGCTGTGGCACTGTAGGATGAACACTGGACTGCTAACTGTAAGGTCAGCAGTTCAAGCCCACCAGTCCTTCTTGAAAACCCTGTACAGGGTCCCTATGAGTTGGACTTGACTCAATGGCACTTACCAACAACACCAACTTGGGTTATTTGGAATTCTTCTGTATGGAAAACTTGTCTCTTTTACTGACTTAGCTATGTATATGTTTTTGTTGAATCCTATATTTTCATCCATATGGACTCATGTGTAGATGTCTTACATTCAGGCTTGTAATTCACTGTGTTTTTGTTGTGCTAGTTGTTACTCCTTTGGCCATTGGAGACCCTCTGGGAGACCAGCTTCTGTGTCCCTGTGACTTAGTCTCTGCCTTGGAGTCTTGGGGCACTTTCTCACTTGGCGGTCTCTAAGACATTCAGGCTCTTCCTGTTCCAACTCAGAGCCAGCTGTTTCTCCAGGGAGCCCTAGGCCCCTTGGTTTCTACCCATTTCTCAGATGGGTCTTTGTGAAAGTGATTTACTGTTTTTTGAAGCTTCAACTTTTTCATTTGTAAATAGTAATAACACTGCTGGGTCTCACTGGGTTCTGACTAAGAGTCAAGTGACAGCGCCTGTAAAACTAGCTGTTTACCACCTGACACACACCCTCCAAACCCCAAACCAAACCTACTTGCCACCAAGTTGACTCCTACTCATTACAGGATAGTACAACCTTTTTCTCTCAGGGAGCAGCTGGTGGGTTTGAACTGCTGACTTTGCAGGTAGCATTCTAGTTCTCAATGCTGCAGTACCACCAGGGCTGATTTATCCTACATGTCCACGTTTAGGGGCATGTACGGTTTGTTTTTTGTATGGTCAGAGAGGAATTACGTTTGATGTTCTCACATTGATTAGAAAATATAGGAAGTAAGGGATGTTGTTGTTAATGTACCGTGGAGTCGCTTCCAACTCATAGCGACCCTGTACAGGGTTTCCAAGGCTGTACAGTGTTAATAACATACTTATAGGACTTGGTAGAGATTCGATTCCCAGTGTTGATGTGTACGGATCCTCAGTTCCCCCTGTTCATCTCCACCCTCCACCCCATGGTTGTCTGTAGGACTCCTGGTGTGGTGCTGTGGGATAAGCACTGGGCTGCTAACCACACGGTCAGCTGATCCTTGGAAAGTCTATATACAAGGTCGCTATGAGTCGGAACCAACTTGACAACACTTAACAACAACTACATTGTATGTGTTAATTAGAACATGTTTAGTCAAATCATAGTTTTTGATAATGCATTTAATACTTTTCAGAATCTACCATAGATTTCCTACTTTTGTTCTTGCTATTTCCAGTCTAACTGGGTGGTGATAGGTGTGCAGGCACAAACATCAGTGCAGTGGTCTGCCAACGGTGCCAGTGACCTTAGCCCCACGCAGTTTCATAGGGTGATGGAGAGGGAGGGAGCGGGTGGAAAGTTTTATAGCAGCCTCATAGTACTTGGCTGTCTGTTGGGGATAATAAAAACTGGCACTTGAGTTTTAATGTTTTGAAAATTTTGTTTTAAGTAGTAAACCCCAAACCCAGTCTACTGCCATCGAGTCGATTCCGACTCAGAGCAAAGTAGTGGTGGGAGTAATTTAAGAAGAATCTCAGCTCCGTGGCAGTTTATGAAGCTGGTTGTTGGATGGATTGAGAATTTCAAACAAAAAGCCGTTCTACACTGTACAGCTTACGGAGCCCCGTGAGCAGGAAAAAAAGGTCACTTACCCAACTGCTTACTTGGGGTGGGGGCAGCGTGTGGAAACTCGGTGTGAAAACCAGAAGATGCCAACCCAATCTGTGGGACTTGGGTGGGTGCCGTTCATGGTGTTCATGTGTAAGACCCCTCAGAACAGTAAGTACTTGCTTTGTCTCCCCTGAGTGTTGTCTTGGGCACATAGGCACCCCTTAAATTCATCCAGTAGGGGAGTTGTTTTTCTGTCTGCACTGTATTTGCCGGCATGGGCATGTCGCCTTTGATCGCTCATGGATGATTTTGTTTATTAATGTACATTCAACACAGGGGCAGCGAGGGTTCACTCAGGAGGAATACATTTCCTCTTCCTCCTTCCATTTCTAGTGAAGGGGACTCTGGCCGATGAGACCACAGCCTTCACCTGACTAGCAGTCACTGGAAGTGCACTATTGTCTTGTTTGAACCTCTGTCGCATTCACATGGTGCTTACGTATGCTAAAACGTGGGCCTGCACGTCCTGAGACAATTTCTCTCCTGTGGACTTTGGGCCGTGCTCTATGTGCCGTGCGCATGTGAGACAGCTCTCTTTGACCGACCTGTCAAGCGCATTCTCATCATGGTAAAAACGCTGGGGCGTATTGAAGACACCTCTGACTCTAGACGGAGGGTGCTCCGGGTGTGCATACATGGTGCTGACTGGGCGTCAGACACATATTCTAGGTGGTCACCCACGGTTTCGTCCCCCTGTTTGCTGTCAGTCTGTTTGGTGTGAAAGTAGCAAAAGGACGGTGTGGCTTCAGCAGACACTTTCCTACAGGGAATTGCTCTGATGGCTCAGGGCTTCAGAAGAGTCATGCAGAATCACTTAGGTCAGGTGTGGAGCTCTTTAGCCTCCGTGCTGAGGGTTTCAGTGTGAGTATTTCCAAACTAGCTGTAATGGCAATGCCGCCTGTTCACCTCCTGGACCTGTGTCATGGGATCCCAGCTCCAAGGCCAGGAGAGGGACCAGCGGAGCAGCTAGCGTCCTCTGTCCACTGTGTTCTGTGCTCGATTCAGCACAGCTTCAGGGAACGCAGGCAGGAGGCGGGAGGGTGTTGGGAGTTGAGAGTCTTATCAATAGGCAGCTACTTCTTCCCCAAGATCTCTGCTTCCCTGATAGCCAGTGTTGGGGCAAGAGGAAAAGAAATAGACTTACTTTTGTTCACCCACAGCTGGAGTGCTGTGGCTCTCCAGCCAGGAGGGGAGTGAGTTTCCTCTGCCCTAGATGTTCTCCCCTGACTGTCGGTGCCGGTGCTGGTTCTGGGTCTCTGTCACCTGGCCCACTAGAAGAGGATGCAGCTGCATCTTCTCCCTGCACCTGTGTGGGGATGCGCACTGAATGCTGTGCTGACACACTCTTCCCCTGTAGAGTTCTGTCCGGAAGCCATGGGGACCTCTGCTTCTCTCTGCCTGGCTCCGCCCATGTGGCCACATTTCTAAGAAGTCATCATTGCCACTTAGAAAGTTTGGGGTGATGTGGCCATGTCATCGCCAGCATAAATCAATCTCTTTTTGATATTTTAGATATTTGGTTGACGGATCCATGGGGTTAAAGAGTATCAGGGATGTGAGCTTAACCTGGTAGGGGGAGAAAAGGCGAAAACAAGCCAAAAACATTTTGTTAACATACGTTGGCTAAAGATACATCAATTTCCATCATAAAGCGGAGGTTACAAAGAAAAGTTTAAACATTTTTTTCCCTTGACAATGTTTAACTTCCAAACGTGTGTAATGTTCTTAGATTGATAAAGGAAGCTGGCAAGCAGGATCCAGAGCTGGCTTACATCAGCAGCAATTTCATAACGGGACACGGCATTGGGAAGAACCAGCCTCGTAACAAGCAGATGGAAGCAGAATTCAGAAAACAGGAAGAGGTAACTTGAAGTGAAATCTTCCCGACATTCACAGACTGCCCACTGGAGCCCCTGTGGCCATAGTGCCCAACATTTGTTGACCACACAGATGACGTGCTCACATAGAGAGTGGTTGCCTTCTCTGGGAACCATGCGGACTAACTAGCCGATGGGATAATGGCACCGAGAGAGCCTTCCACCTGGACGACACGCAACAAACTGAAATCGGTGCCTAGAAAGTGGTGGTGTGTGCGTGTGCTTATACTTGAAGCCTGGCCTACATTGGTTTTAAGACTTTAAAGATAATACTGACTTTTGTAGATTTTGCCTTCCTTTTTTTTTTTTCATGCTTCTTTAGGTCTTAAAATAGGGAACGGAGCCTGGTGTGGCGCTACATGTTAAGGTCCTGGACTGCAAGGTTGGTTTGAACCACATGGTTGGCAGTTCAAGCTCACCAGTTCCTCCTTGGAAACAGGGTTGCTTGAGTCAGAACCGACTCGCCAGCAGTTAACAGGAGCAACAATATAGGGAGCAGCCTTGGAAAGGCGTGAAAACTGAATATCACAATCACAAAACTTTAATTCCGAGTGTGCCACGAGCAGAATCTTTCCTGGGGGAATCACGTTCCAAGTCTTAACCGTTTTCCAAGTTTGAGGAGCCCACTGGTCAGAGACAGACAGAGCTGATGTTCTAGAAACTGGCTCAGTTCATTCTGTAACGTATCCTGGCTTGGGAAATCATGTCTGTTTTCGTAAATACAGTATGAAAAGAGTTCTCACTTCATGTGTAAACCATAGTGCTGACTCTTTAAATCCCCCAAGCTATGTCTTTTTAATTCTGATTGGTTTACAAATGTCCATGGAAGGTTTGTGGCATTGTTCACAGATATAAACTGCTCCCGGGAGGCTCTGACTCTCCACGGATCACAGATGGGGATTCTCTGGGTCGCTTCCTTGGTTGGGTCCACTTACGGTCACGAAAGGTGCTCTGTGATTTGTACACAGAGGCACAGTGGTCAGAAGCACTCGGGTGCCAACCAAGACGTTGGCAGTTTGAACCCACCACCCTTACTCCTTAAGGAGCTCTGGTAGTGTAGTGGTTACGAATTGGGCTGCGAACTTCAGGGTCAGCAGTTTGGAACTGCCAGCGGTTCCGCAGGAGAAAGATGAGGCTTTGTGCTCCCATAAAGATTTACAGCCTCAGAAACCTTGGGCAGGGTCGCTATGAGTCGGAACCGACTCCACGGCACATAAGCACTCCCACTCCCACATTGCTCCTTGGGAAAATTATTGGTTGTTGGTTGTGTTGTGATTCGGTTCTGACTTACAGCCACTCTGTATAGGGTTTCTGAGACTGTAAGTCTTTGCGGGAGCAGTAAGCCTCATCTGTCTCCTGAGGAGTGACTGGTGGATTCGAACTGCCGACCCGGCAGTCAGCAGCCCAGCTTGGGACCCCGCCCCTCCCAGGGACCCTTCCCTCAGAGCTGCAGCCTCCGAAAGCTCTGCTCTCCGTGTTGCTGTCCGAGTCCTAATGGCTTTACTGAGATGAAATGGAACGGCACTTGGTGATTTTTTTTTTAAAGTTATTGTCATGAAATAGACGTGGGAGGCTTCAAATAGTTTATGGAAAATTCCATGATCTTTTTGTTCTATTTTTTCCATAAACTTTTTGAATCCCCCTCACATATGGGGGGGGGAATCCTCCTCATCAGTTTTTTAGCGTACGATTCAGTGACATTCATTCCATCCACCAGGTTGAACTGCCGTCACCGCTATCCATTTCTGAGAGTTCTGCGTCACCCCAAATTTACTCAGCACCCCTTTAGCACTAACTCCCGTTTCTCCCCACAGGCCTGCTACCACTGGTAGCCTTTGGTCTCTTTGCAGGCAAACAGTTTGAATTTGTAACGTCACGTTCAGTTAAACGCTACTGTCATTCCTCCCAAGTCACTTTACGCGTATGTCCACGTACCCTGAGTTTCTGCGTTACTGTCGTCTTGGCTTTAACAAGTTACTGTGTCCAGAGTATGTGTCAGAAATGACCTTTGTCACCTGTTTTCCTGTGAAAGTTTACCAGCAATGTTCTTGTGACGTCTATACTGCTAGGGATGGTGAAGAAATGTAGATATTACTTATTAGAACTGATTTTCTTGGTTGATTTTTTTTTTTTTTTTTCCCTTTCCCCTTCAGGTACTTAGGAAATTTCGAGCACATGAAACTAACCTGCTTATTGCAACCAGTATTGTAGAAGAGGGTGTCGATATACCGAAATGCAACCTGGTAGTTCGTTTTGATTTGCCCACAGAATATCGATCCTATGTTCAATCTAAGGGAAGAGCAAGGGCCCCAATCTCCAATTACATCATGCTAGCAGATACGGACAAAATAAAGACTTTTGAAGAAGATCTGAAAACCTACAAAGCTATTGAAAAGGTAAGAGCCACCAACCAGCATGACATCTTTAGGTCATCATTGATTATGAGCGTAGAAATAGCCTTATCTGCACAGTCGTTTTAATGGGGAGCTCTCGCAGTGTGTACGTTATAAGGATGTAAGGAACGATTCCAGCAGTATTCTACAGTATTGGGAAGCTTACGATAAAGCAGCAGTGGAAATGGTCTTGTGCGTTAATAGAGACACTTGTGAGGGATAGAACTGTGCTGTTGGGGACAGTGAAGTGTTTGTGTTGAGTTGTGGAGTGAGCTGAGATTGCTGGCATAGTCTTCATATTCATGAAAGATATATCAGACACGTGTGTGTGTGCATAGTCCATGTTCACCCTGTACCGTGTGGGGCTGTCTCCATGTGATTAGATCCTGGGGGACATTCCTGTAGTAGCTGGCGTTGGGATACTGAGTTATATTTAGGAGAGAGAGATGTTTATGAAAAGAGCTTTCCCTGTAGAAACTGAAGCAGACAGATAAAGAAGGCCTTTTTTTCTCCTCCTCAGTTCTGTGTTTGAAATTTTCAGATCTTGAGAAACAAATGCTCCAAGTCAGTTGATGCTGGTGAGAGTGATGTTGAGCCCATTGTGGATGACGATGATGTTTTCCCACCGTATGTGTTAAGGGCCGATGACGGTGGTCCGAGAGTCACGATCAATACGGCCATTGGACACATCAATAGGTGTGGTATCAATCATTTGCCTGGACAGCCCACCTCAGCCTCTCAGTGTTGTATATTGTTCTTTTGTGATGTCATATTTTGATGAGAGAAGAAAAAGTAATCGCTGTTCGTCCCCTTCATTCTTTTTTGTTTGTTTTTAGTCAAAATGTAAAAACTGTTGCTTAGTAATAATTGTTGACAAGTCCTTGTTGACAGGTCTGACATAGTGAAGGCATGTTTATTCTGACTCAATTGAATTTAATTTGACAATGTGTATTCATTGTTTTCTAAATCCTGCAATGTGTTGTTTTGTGCTGTGTATGTCAGGGAATGCGGAATTTCCCGTTAGCATTCACGTAAGATTATGATAAATTAATTTGTGTTTATTGAGTTGATGTTAATATTTCTGAGAACTAAGAAAAGCATGGGAGCACAGTGGTTCCATGTGTTAAAGCGCTGGACTGCGAGCCACAAGGTCCATGGTTTGCGTCCGTCAACTGCTCCATTGGAGAAAGATGGGGCTGCTGTCCCCACAAAGGTTTAAAGCCTTGGAAACCCAGTACAGTGTTGTTATAAGTTGGAATTGACTCAATGGTACTTTACAACAACAACAACAACAAAGAAAAGCATATCTGGATTTTATGTTGGGCTACATTTTATTCTGAAATTAAAATAAAGGTCACAAACATATAAGATGTTCTCTCTAAACAGTTTCAGACTTTGAAAGTTAAGACTACTCCCAACTCCAAAGAAGTCCCATTAGTCACTCCCCTAGGGACGTCCACTCAGATGTCACAAGAATGTCCATAGTTGCTGGTTGGACCCATTTCTTACATCTCCCTGGTCTTCTGTAAGGAACCCTGGTGCTTCAGTGGTTAAGCGCTCAGCTGTTAACTGAAAGGTTGGAAGTTGAAACCCACCTGGCTCTCCTGGGACTGGCGGAAGGTCTGGGGCTCTGTTCCATGAAGAGATTATAACCTAGAAAGCTCCTGGGGCGGGTGGATCCGTCCCGTGGGATCGCTGTGAGTTGACATTGACCCCATGGCCTACAGCACTCAGAACTGTCTGTACCGACCCGAAACTGCTCTTCAGACTTCAAAGACCTGGACACTTTCCAACGTTGTCTGACGTTTTCTCACGATCAGACCCAGCTGAGGCCTTTCGGGCCAGCACATCACTGGTTCTTCTCAGTCCGCCTGACTGAGTGGCACATGGTGCCGATTTGCACACTTACTGGTGGTGGTGGCCACATTGATCACTACCTTCCCCTTTATAATGAACTATTCCATGGGGATACTATGAGACCCCGTTTCTCCCCTCAGTGTCAGCATCGTTGGCTGTTTCTTGTGTGTGCTGGCCTTCTGGTGGCTGCTGCACAAAGTCACCATGCTTCTCTGCATCACTAGTTAGCGTTCTGTAAGCAAGCGTTTTCACTCCATTTATTCATTATGGGAACTTGTTGATAAAGTGCCATCAAGTCGCATCCAACTGATAGCGAGCCTGTGTGGGGTTTCTGAGGAGCGGCTGCTGAATTTGAACTTCCGACCTTCTGGTCCAGTGCTTTATCCTGGGCTCCTGTTTTATTCAGTGGCTTGTAAAGCCTATCATTTATTATTTATTTTGGTGTTGAAATTGCTTAGATTTGACCACTGCAAGTCCATTCAGAGTCATTTCTGTGCCTTCATAGCATGTCCCCATTATTCTTGGAATACTTTTCTAATTTATATCACAATAAGGTGCCTTCCACTCGACTTAGACTTACTCTGCCCAGCCTTGGAATTGGCTAGTGTTCCATGGGCTCTGGTCCCTGGCCTGCCTGGCCCTGCATCCGGTGCCTTCCCTGCCCCTGACACTGGTCTTTTTCTGTTGCTGGGTTCAGCCTCAGTACTGGACTGTCCTCCCACCATCTGCTGGTGCCATTCTTGTGTAGGCCTTAGAGTTGCTGGCCAGTAAGATCATGACAGAGCAAACACTGACAAATGTTCTCTTAACAGATTCAAACTGTCCAGTATGCAGCTCTAGACACATGTGGCTGTTTAAATGTTTAACAGTAATTAAAATTGAAATAAGGCTTAAAGTTCTCTTCCTGAGTTTCCCTTTGCCATGTTTTAAGGGCCCACTTACCTTACTGTGGCAAAACGTGGCTGTCGTATTGGACGTATGCATCCAGAGAGGGCTGCTGGACAGCACTGGCCACCTCTGTGAAAGTTTGAAATAAATCAGAGTACAAGATCCAAGTATAAAGTCTAAGCCAGGACAGAGCAAAGAGACACACAAAACCAGACACACTGTAGATTCTGAATTTCAGTACACATCTCCCCACCTCTTTCTTAGATGAAGATTTAGCCTGAGAATTCTTTTTTTCTTCACAGATACTGTGCTAGATTACCAAGTGATCCGTTTACTCACCTGGCTCCTAAATGCAGAACCCAAGAGCTGCCTGATGAGACCTTTTTTTCAACTCTTTATCTGCCAATTAACTCACCTCTCCGCGCCTCCATTGTTGTAAGTTTACTTTAAACTATGTTGTTTAGGGAGTTTTTTCTTTTCAGCTTGTTTATGATTGTGCACGTCAGAGGTGAATTTGGTCTTCGAATCTCCATATGGTAATGGTGCCGTGGGTTCATTGTTGGTCTGCTAACAGAAAGGTTGGTGGTTCGAAACCACCAGCCACTCCACAGGAGAACGACAATCAGTCTGCTCCTGTCAAGATTTCTGACCACGGAAAGCCTAGACAGAGCAGTTCTCCTCCGTCTGTATGGAGCTTCTGTGGTCGGAATTGACTGGGAGGCACTGGGTTTGGTTTGATTTTTATGAAAATAGGTTGGTATTTCTTTTGTAGGAAACTAGATATCCAGATCTTCAGTGGGCTCTGTGATTTGTAGACTGTAGGTTTGGGCCAGGTGACCTGTCCTCCAGCTGTGGTCACACAGAGCACAGGGTTGGGCTGTTCTAGTCACCTGACTGCCTTTCTGCAGCCCTGCCCTTGGTCCAGGTATTTCTGTGATGCATGAAAAGCTGTTCAGTACTTCTCATGTGGCAAGGGCAGCCTCACATATCTTGATTTTGTTTTGTTTAAACCTATTTGTAAATTAGTGAATGTAAGCTACTTTAAAACTCTTAACCCACCAGCGCTGTACTGTCTTAGTGATGGCTCATTTTGTTTTTCACTGGGCAGGAGTTTTAAAGTTGCACATTTCCAATGTGGAGATTAGGATGTGTAGAAACTGGGTGGTTTGTTCTGGGAATTCAGACTCTGAAGATACAGGGGCAGAGAACTCATGGTTGATTGTTTCAGTGCTGCTCCGCTGACCCTGCAGCAGTGTGCGTACTCATTTCCAGGGCTTCCTTTCCCTTCCAGGGCCCTCCTATGAGCTGTGTGCGATTGGCCGAAAAAGTTGTAGCTCTGATCTGCTGTGAAAAGCTGCACAAAATAGGTGAGTCTGTTCGAGAAGCAGCAGCAAACCATAACAAATGAAATTCTACAGTGTCTCCTGGAGGGCACCTTCAGCCAAGTAACAGACCGGGAGCACTCTGCTTCCGGAGACAGCCAACAGTTCACCGTCTACCCAGAAGCAAAGACGACAAGCCAGGCTGGCCAGGGAAGCGAGATTAACGGAAAAGGGCGAGAGGAAGCTGGGTAGAAGTTAAGAGCTGGGAAGCTAACTTATTATGCCAACTTTCACCTTGTTGTTGTCAGGTGCCATCGAGTCGG
>NW_006408543.1:13007915-13109813 GCF_000296735.1 Chrysochloris asiatica
TGGACTTGTTTTCATTTTCTTCAGCTTCAGTTTGAAATTACATGTGAGTAATTGATGGTCTGTTCCACAGTCTGCCCCTGGCCTTCTTTTGACTGATGATATGGAGTTTTTTCATCGTCTCTTTCCGCAGATGTAGTCAGTTTGATTTCTGTGTATTCCTCTGGCAAGGTCCATGTGTATAGTCATCTCTTATGCTGTCTAAAGAAGGTATTTGAAATGAACAAATCATTGATTTTTGCAGAATTCTATCATGCATTCTCCAGCATCATTTCTATCACCAAGGCCATATTTTCCAGCTACTGATCCTTCCTCTTTGCTTCCACCCTTTGCATTCCAATCATCAGTAATGAGCAATACATCTTGATTGCATGTTTGATCAATTTCAGATTGAAGAAGTTGGTAGAATTCTTCTATTCCAGCCTCACTGGCTTTAGTGGTTGGTGCATAAATTTGAATAATAGTGGCACATGGATATTATCCTATCACTTACATCATTGTACCTCATGACTGATCTGGATATGTTCTTTTTGACAATGAATGCAACACCATTCCTCTTCTATTTGTCATTCCCAGCATAGTAATCATGTGGTCATCAGATTCAGAATGGCCAATACCAGTCCATTTCAGCCACTAATGTCTAAGATATTGATGTTTATGCATTCCATTTCATTTTTGACAGTTTCTAACTTTCCTAGATTCATACTTCTTACTTTACATGTTCCGATATTCAGTGGATGTTTACAGCTGTGTCTCCTCATTTTGAGTTGTTGCCCCATCAGCAAATGAAGGTCCCGCAGGCTGTTCTCCCACGGGCTTTACTCCATTCGCGTCATCACGGTCAACTCTACTCTGAGGAGGCGGCTCTTCCCCAGTCGCATTTTGAGTGCCTTCCAACCCGAGGGGCTCATTTTCTGGCACTATATTCGACAGTGTTTCTCTGCTATTCATAAGGTTTTCAGTGACTAAATATTTGGAAGTAATTTGTCACTCCTTCCTAGTCTGTCTTCGTCTGGAAGCTCATCTGAAACGTGTCCACCGTGGGTGACCCTGCTGGTATTTAAAATACCCATGGCATAGCTTCCAGAATCACAGCAACTCACAAGTCACCACAGTACGACAAACTGTTTCACCTAAGGCCCATTAAATATTGAAGCATACACACACACACAGAAATACACAGTTTTTTTCCACAGCATAATTGTAGGCAACAATGTTTTGCTTACTTCCTTTACTGACTTCTTTTAAATAGATAGCAGTCTCTCTTAGCTGTTGGATCTTGAACATTTGTATTTTAATATTAGTCCCTTGAATCAGTTTTTGCTAATTTGGGGTCCTGGTGTGGCTCTGTAGGATAAGCACTTGACTGCTAACTGCAAGGTTGGGGTTTGAACCCATCAGCCGCTCTTTGGAAACACTAAACAGGGTTACTGTGAGTCAGAACCAACTCCACGGCACTTAACAACAGCAATTTATAAATCTATAGTCTTTTTATTTATTGAAGCATGAAAACTCATCTTCTGTTGCCGTTAAAATGAGAAGTGTTGGTATGCGTTCTTTTCTGTTCGGACGTTTTAATCGTGGAGCGTTTACTTCTGCTCATATTGAATATCTGACCGCCAAAGTCAACTTTGCCTGAAGTATCACAACTCAGGAGACTTTCACATTAGTAGTAAACGCACAGGCGTTTCCCCTCGGGTGAAGCATCTCAAGTAGGCTGATGAGCGGAAGCTGGAAGGAGTGAGCAGGCTGAGGGCTGAGGGGGAGGGTGTTCATGGTAACGGGGCAGAGCCCTGGTGATGGGCACGTAGCATTGTCCATGTAGGTTGAAGTGGCATGTTTCATGCAGTATGTGCATATTTACCGTCATTTTTAAAAACTCAGGAAAGCAGCAAAGGTACTTTAGTTTTCCTTACTCTCCACTTACATCTTGACATGGAGCTTTTCTGGATTACTTACTGATAAGCAGACTCTTCATCACTCCCATTTGTCATTTCTCAGGCGAGCTGGATGACCATTTGATGCCAGTGGGGAAAGAGACTGTTAAATATGAAGAAGAACTTGATTTACACGATGAAGAAGAAACCAGTGTTCCGGGAAGACCGGGTTCCACAAAACGAAGACAGTGCTACCCAAAGGCTGTTAGTATTGATTGTTGTTGTTGTAGTTAAGTGCTGTTGCTTCCAACCCATAGCAACCCTGTATAGGATTTCTGTGGAGAGGCTGGGGAGCTTCAAATCACTAACCTTGTGGTTCCAACCTCCCTTTCAGTCCAGCGCGTTAACCCGCAGCGCATTAGGACGTATGACATGCTAGCCTGTCATTTCCTGCCATATCAAGTCTCGGTTTCTCTGTTAGGCTTCCCAGGCCCCTGTTGTTGGGCTCACAATGGGGTCTTAGCCCGTGCCCCAGCTTCCCTAGATCAGTCCCTTCACTTCCTTGTGGACCCTGCTCCTTCCTACCTCAGATTCTCCAGGAGTCTACCCAGAAGTCAATTTCATTCAGAAAGATGGTTTTGTCATTTAGTTTAGGGGTAAGATGCTTGCTTTACTTGTGAATGGAGCTAGGACAAAGGGGGTCGAGTGTGGTAAAATCGGCAGGGTGGAGGATGTCCTGTCCACGATGAGAGGCAGCGTACACAGGGAGGTGGAGAACGGCCATCTGTCCAGGGCCAGGGTGTGGACTGCTGAGTCGTTTCAGTGGACTGTACCAGCTTTTAGTGATGCCAGGAATCCATTGTTTTCATGCGCCTTAATCTTTATTTCCAACTGCAGATCCCAGAATGTTTGAGGGATAGCTACCCCAAACCCGACCAGCCCTGCTACCTGTATGTGATCGGCATGGTTCTAACCACCCCTTTGCCCGATGAGCTCAACTTTCGAAGGCGGAAGCTCTACCCTCCCGAGGATTCCACCAGATGCTTTGGAATATTGACAGCCAAACCCATACCTCAGGTAGACACTCGATGGTAACAGTGGTGCCTATGAAAAATTCCTTTTTTTTAAAAAAAAATAAAAGGATTAGTAGCTGCCCCTTGTTCACCCGTGATGTGTAAAGTCTGCCATATGCCCCTTGATGGAAGGCTGCGTCCTCCCTCTTCCGAAGTCGCGTTTGTAGCGGAAGGCAGCACCGCCTGCTCGTCTGAGAGGTGCCTCTGTTCTCTCTGTCCAGATCCCGCACTTCCCTGTGTACACGCGTTCTGGAGAAGTGACCATATCTATTGAGCTCAAGAAGTCTGGCTTCACGTTGTCCCTACAAATGCTGGAGTTGATTACAAGGCTTCACCAGTATATATTCTCGCACATTCTTCGGCTTGAGAAACCTGCACTAGAATTTAAACCTACAGACGCTGACTCAGCATACTGCGTTCTACCTCTTAATGTTGGTAAGCAGGTCCCACACTTTCGCATTTGGCCCATTAATGCCAGCTCAAAATCAAGGGCTTTGCATAGCTGTGAGCTGATTTTGTTTCCTATAAGATTTCTCTTCCTTTGCCCAGGAGAACTGTAAATTAGACCCCTCAGTGAACATAAAGCTTAAGTAGAATCTGCTGTGTATTATGACTTTTGCGACAAGCTAAAGAATCTTTTTGTGTGTCTTCCCCAGTGAGTGACTCCAGCACATTGGATATTGACTTTCAGTTCATGGAGGAGATCGAGAAATCTGAAGCTCGCATAGGCATCCCCAGCACAAAGTATTCAAAGGAAACACCCTTTGTTTTTAAATTAGAAGATTACCAGGATGCAGTTATCATTCCAAGGTGGGTGCTTAACCACCGAGGCAAGTGGGGGCGGTCCCTTGCTGGAAAACCAAAGCTTGCTCATCAGGGAAGGTAAGCAGGCCACCACTTTGGCATGGACAGCACCCATTAGAAGTGGAGGCATCTCATTACCTGGGTCTGTTCTCTGGAGTTTGTCTGTTCTCTGGAGTTTGTCAGAACTGCCACCAAGTCAGTTCTGATGCCGAGTTGGATTTTCAAGGAGCAGCTGGTGGGTTTGAACCGCTGACCTTGTAGTTAGTAGACTAGTGCTTGTCCTATAGCATCATACCAGGACTCCCTCAAACATAACAACTGAAGGGATTTGCCTCTGTGAACATCACATAACCTAATCTGTCATACTGATTTTCTTCTTCAAATCTCTGTCCTTTAATCCCCAAATTCGTTTTATTGAATTTGATGGTAAATAATTGTGTTTTATTTCAAAATTCATTTTACAATGAATAAGGTTACCAAGCTCAGTGAACACAGTAAACCAGAATGTGTTTTTCTTAGTGAAAACTTAGGGACTTTCTGTGCAATAAAATTCTGTGCAGGCACAAAGAACTAGGGAAGTGACTGAGAGTCAGTCTTCCTTTGATTAGTTTTTGCACCTCAAAATCATCATTTGCTAGCTCTCATTGTCTAAATGTTGTCAGGTGCTATCCAGTTGGTTCCGACACATAGTGACCCTGTCTAGGATTCCCAAGGAGTGGCTGGTGAGTTTGAACTGCTGACCTTGTGGTTCAAGCTGACCTTATATTTCCATGTTAGCTGTCATTGTAAACTGTGACTACTGTAGATGGCCCAGAAGTACATCTTACCATGACAAATGTCTTCTGTTTCGTGTGGTTGTTGTTGTCACCCAGTGAGTTCCAACTCCTAGTGACCCTGCATAGAGTTTCTAAGGTGTGGCTTGTGGTTAGCAGTCCAGTGCTTAACCCACAATACCACGCCAGGACTCCAGACTACCTGCCATTGTTAAGTGCCATCGAACTGTTTCTGACTCATAGCAACTCTGTCTAGCACTTTTCAAGCCTGTAAATCTTTGCAGGAGCAGAAAGCCTCATCTTTCTCACAAGAAGGGGCTGGTAGACTCGAACTGCTGACCTTGTGGTTGGAAGGCCAGTGCTTACCCTGCAGTTCTCCTGTTCCCCTGTTTCAGTTATTAGGTACATAGTATTTACGCAGTTATTGTAGATGCTGGAAATGTTGTAAACTGTTTATATTGATGAAATTAAGAGATACTTCAAGATGCCACTTAGCTTTCATGTTATATCAAAGTAGCTACTTAGAACAAGAGTAAGAATAATAAAGTAGGGAGAATGATCAGGTTTTACTTTCTAGAAAACATTGTCCCAAGTACACCAGGAATATATCTTTTGGAATAGAACTTTTCATTCATGTTTTACTAATTTTTAACTTTTTCAACAATAGTGAGGTTGGCCCAGGATCAGGCAGTGTTTTATTCTGCTGTGCATAGGGTCACTATGAGTCAGTACCGACTCGATGGCACCTGACAACAAGAACAAACACTCTAAAATCATCATTTCCACATTAAACACAGCTGTGTTTGGGAAGTAGATGACTTACACCAAAAAGTCACTCGTTTTCTTTTTCAGATACCGCAATTTTGACCAGCCTCATCGATTTTATGTGGCTGACGTGTACACCGATCTTACCCCACTCAGCAAATTTCCTTCTCCCGAGTATGAAACATTTGCAGAATATTATAAAACAAAGTACAACCTCGATCTGACTAATCTCAACCAGCCGCTGCTGGATGTGGACCACACATCCTCCAGGTAAGGAGCTTTGCCTGAGGCCCCACTGCCCACCAGGCACCCTTGGGAATCTAGCACGATCTCCCACACAGAACTGCCCAGGGTGGGGCTCAGGGACCTTCAGATGACTGGCCCACATGCTGAGGTGGGAGTGTGTGTTTGATTTTGTTTGTTTGATAAAAGAAGTGATTTTGAAATCTCTCCAGACTGAATCTGCTGACACCTCGCCATTTGAATCAGAAGGGGAAGGCTCTCCCTCTGAGCAGTGCTGAAAAGCGGAAAGCCAAATGGGAAAGTCTGCAGAATAAACAGGTAACGGGCAAGTTGTCACTAGGGGGACCTTGTTGTTGATAAGTGCCATTGAGTTGGTTCTGACTCGTAGCGACCCTGTGTAGGGTTTCTGAGAGCAGCTGGTGGCTTTGAACTGCTTATCTCGTGGTTAGCAGTCCAATGCTGATCCCATAGCACCACCAGAGCGCAGAAAGCCCCTGTCCTAGGGGTTTTATATGGTCCTTACATTCTTTCTGTAAACCGTAGGATAAATGTCAGTTAGCCCGAGAGGTTTTTGTAAACTTCTTTACAACTACATGTCGCTAGTGTTTAAGATGGTTTTTCTTCATCTATAATTTTCTTTCGTGTGTGTGTGTGTGTGTGTGTGTGTGTGTGTGTGTGTGTGTGTGCGCGCGCACACTTGCTTACCCGTCTACCTTTTTCCTTATTCATAGATCCTGGTTCCCGAGCTCTGTGCTATCCACCCAATCCCAGCATCCCTGTGGAGGAAAGCAGTGTGTCTGCCCAGCATACTTTACCGCCTTCACTGCCTTCTCACCGCAGAGGAGCTCAGAGCCCAAACGGCCAGCGATGCCGGTGTGGGCGTCAGATCCCTTCCTGCGGATTTTAGGTAGGCTGCTAACCACAAGGTGGGCAATTCAAACCCGCCAGCTACTGCATGGGCGTGAGCTGTGGCTCTCTGTTCCCGGAGATGTCTGCAGTGTGGATACCCCAAAGAGGAGTTCAGCTTTGTCCTTTGGGGCCCTAGGGTCCTGTTTAAACTCGAATAGAATAAGTTAGAATTTTCATTTTATGTACATTCATTATTAAAAAATGAGCCCGAAAGCCTGGAGGTACCTGAAGCAACTGCATCATTAGGCTCCTTGATGAGCCCAGTGAGGTCAGGAGTAACCTTCCTTCCATGCAGATGGTCGCATTGCTGTGGTGCAGACATTTCCAGGCTGTTTCTAAAATCACGACACCAATGTCCAAGAGTGATTGCACCCCAGGTACCTGCTGTCATTACTGACTGAGGACAAACACTGCCTTCATGTGCTACTACCTGCATTACCTCATTTTACCCTAGGACAGTCTTGTAAGGTCTGAACAGTTATGAGCCTCATTGAGTGTGGAGGCTGAGTTCTCAAGAAGTTACATAAATGACCCAAAGTTTCCCAGCCAGTTAACTGGAGGCCCTGGGATTTCAACCCGGGCAGGCAGTCTGGCTTTCAGCCTCCAGGCTCCAGGACCTTTGACCATCATACTGTGCTTTGGTAGTAAATACAGCAATGCAATAAATACCGACCCACTTCATTTCCAATGGGCCAAATTCCAAAGAAAGTTGATTTCTGCCTTGCTGCCTCCTCTGTGAATTAGGCGCCTACTTATTGAGATCTCTGGGGGATTTTTGTTTGTTTTTTTAATTCAGTTTCTCTTGCTTTAAGCTTAGCTCTTTAGAAGGATCTGATGAAAAGTGACCAAAATGTCTTTACAGATACCCTAACTTAGACTTCGGGTGGAAAAAATCTATCGACAGCAAATCTTTCATCTCAATTTCTAACTCCTCTTCCGCCGAACACGACAATTACTGTAAGCACAGCACAATGGTAGTCCCTGAAAATGCTGCACATCAAGGTGCTAATAGGAACCCCTCTCTAGAGAATCATGACCAAATGTCTGTGACCTGCAGAGCGCTACTCAGCGAGCCACCTGGTAAGCTCCCCACTGACGTTTCCACAGATCTTAAAGCAATTAACGGTCTTTCATACAATAAAAACCTTGCCAACGGCAGTTACGATTTAGCTAACAGAGACTTTTGCCAAGGAAATCAGCTGGATTACTACAAGCAGGAAATACCTGTACAACCAACTACCTCATATCCCATTCAGAGTTTATACAATTATGCGAACCAGCCCAAGCCCCGCGATGAATGTACTCTACTGAGTAAGAAATACCTTGATGGAAATGCTAACAAATCTACCTCAGACGGAAGCCCCACAACGGCCATGGTGCCCGATGGGGTTCGAAAGGGCAGGATGGATTCGGAGCAGGGCCCTCCGGTTGGGTATTCCTCAAGTACTCTGGGGCCCAACCCTGGACTTATCCTTCAGGCTCTGACCCTTTCGAATGCTAGCGATGGATTTAACCTGGAGCGGCTTGAAATGCTGGGTGACTCCTTCCTAAAGCACGCCATCACCACGTACCTGTTCTGCACTTACCCCGATGCTCACGAGGGCCGCCTTTCCTATATGAGAAGCAAAAAGGTAAGAGGCATGATGCTTTAGTTTGGAGCACTTAGAGTAATTACCTAGTGCACCTGAGAGCAGTTCTAAGTGTCAGGTCTGTGAGATCAGAGCCTGACATTGCTACCCTCAGAGAGGGCCCCTGGGTAAACAACAGCCACTCCATCTCCACAAGGGCCACCGGAGGCACACGCCCCAGCGATGGTCTGTATTTGTGTTACTTTGTGTTGATGGAAATCCAGGTCAGAGAAAATTGTGCTGCGAGGCACTGGGAGTGGGGGGTGTCATAAACGTGCAGCCAGACATTCACGGGCTGGGGCTTTGGTGGAGTGGAGTCAGACATGCCCATATGCCTTAGACCCAGGTCTGTGTTGATGTGCTCGTCCCGAGAGTCGGGAAGGGAAAGACCAAGAGCTCTTCATGTGGCTGGTATGTCCCACTGTGAGTGCCTGCAGTGCTCGAGTTGTGAGGGAGCGGCCCTGGGAGCCCAGAGTCCGGGCCTGGCCTTCAGTATAGCATGGAATAAGACAGAGAGAGGAAAGCTAATGAGGGCAGATGATTGAAAAGGTGGTAAAGGAGCAGGCACAAGGCCACAGGGACTTATTCAGCAGTAGCCGTATGAATGGGGAGCTGCCTTTGCAGAGCCTGGACCCCAGGAGCAGGTGAACAGAATGTGTGAGCTCTCAGTGCTTAAACTAGGGTCCCAGTCAGACAGGGAACAGGCAAAAGAGGGGGCACACTGTGTTGTAAGCTCAGATGTAAGGCTAAGGGCTGTGCTGAGCACCTTGGAAGGGATTTTGATCAGGGTTAATAATATGAGTAAAATGGTATGTGTAAGTGAATACGTAGGGCTGGAATGACAAACCAGAGCAAGCTGAGCTCTCAGTTGGTCTTTGAAGAAGTCTAAGCTTGTGCAGCTCTGGTGTGGTGCTTTCGGATAAGCATTGGACTGCTAACCACAGGGTCAGCTGCTCCTCAGAAACCCTATACGGGGTTGCTACGAGTCAAAACTGACTCGGTGGTGCTTGAGAAGAGGAAGCTTATACAGAAGATGGGATCGAACTCACGATCTGGCACGAGGAAGGGACTGAGCTAAGTGGTGTTTCCGCGAACATTTCACAGTGGAGTCCTGGTGTGGTGCTGCAGGGTAATGCACTGGACTGCAAGGTCAGTTTCAACCACAAGGTTGATAGTTCACATTCACCAGCTGCTCCTTGGAAACTCTATACAGGGTTGCTATGAGTCGGAACCGACTGTATGCAATTCCCCTGATTGTCCTATGGACATGGCGCTTTCATTGTCCCCTTTTACAGATGACGACATTGAGGTAGGAGAGGCTAACTTGGACATAGTCACGTGGTCAGTCAGTGGCAGCCCTGGGATTGTACCCAGAAGGTCTGAGCTGCTTCCGATGATACCCACGCCCGCCCAGCACATACTGAGTGTGGGACTGCTCACTAAACCTCGGTGGGGGAGCACTCGTCTTGTGTGCCCACCTCCTAGATGGCACTGTCATTATCTGGTGTCTGGGGGAGGGGGCTGAGGTACAGTCCACCTTCTTGCTCCCCCCACGCCATCCATGTGGGGTGAGACTGAGGGGCTGCTTCAGGAAACGGGAAGTCAGGGTCAGATTTTGGACCTCTTGGGAACTCGTCAGAAATGACTCTGGCCTAGTGACAGTTTGGGAGTTAGCTCTTTAAAGATGGTCCTGAGGCTCTGAGACCAAGGGCTGATTGTGGGTATGGAATACAAGAGGCTGAGGGCGGAGTGTAATGTGAGAGAGTGCACCCCAGGGGCGAGGGGTCGAGGGAGAGCTGACTGTATGGGACACACCTAACTCTTCTGTTCTGTTCAAAGCCCTCTGCCACTGCTTTCTGCAGAAATTGTTCTCGCTTTTTCCACCAGGCATGTGAGATCCGCTGGGCTCCTACAGTCATAGCCCATACGCATTTGAGATCCCAGCCAGGTGTGAGCAGCCCCCTATTGGGCTCAGCTGAGGTGGTCCTACTGCAGTGTGCTGCCCTGTTTCCATGTGTGGGATTCTGCCACTCCCAGCCAAATGCTTGCTTCCTCCCCAGCCAGCCACTCTTCCCAGTCCACTGTGAGTGTGGTTCTGTGCTGCTCTCCCGCCCCCTGTTGGTGGTACTGGAAAGGAAGCCCGCAGTCAGCTGAGCCGGGTTCGCCCCAGGCAGTGTGGGAAAGCCTGGTGGTACACAGCGAGCATGGTGGGAGACCCCTGGTCCCTGCCAGCTGTGTGGTTCACCAGGGCCAGGCGTCTGTCTCTTTGGGGTGCAGTTCATGTGGTGGGTGCGTGTTACGTAGTACTTGAGTTACCTGGAGAAAAGCAGGCTCACGAAGCACTTCATTAGAAATGGACCCAGGTTTTAGGAAATGGATGTATAGTGGACAAGTCTAGACCCCAATTTCCAAGTAAAAACTAGACAGAAATGCCATGAATGGAGCAAATTCGGGAGAAGAAAGTCACTAGGAAAAGAAATAGACCCGAGGGTAGAAAATAAAGCTGTTTTATGAATGTTAAATAAATGGAGTTTTCTTTATTACCTTTAGCTTTATTACCATTTTAAAGTATTTGAGCAAAGAAAAAATATATTGAAATGTCATCCAAAACAGAAAATAGTATTTGGGAAGAACATTAAAATTGAAATCATATTTGTGGCTTAGATTCTAGGAACAATTAAACTGTTTCAACCTTGTACAGTGAGTGCCAAATTTCACTTCATAACGAGAGTTTCTGCATTCCTTTTCTTGATTTCACCAATATTATTCTGCCATCTTGACTTACTATATGGATTATGTTCTGTTCTGAGAGTACCGGTTAGCGTTTGATGGCATCAGGTTGTGTTTCAAATGTTTGAAACTGTCTATTTCTTTTGAGTCATTTATAAGAAATTTGTGTATTTATATAGATACCCATTTCTGTGATCTGCATTTCATATTCATAGCTATTCATCTAATTGCACTAAAGGGTATAGAATACTTCGGAATTTAATATTCTTTTTCTAACACGAGTGTATAGAAACGTATGTAACCCTTGTGATTGATGACCAGCTGTGTGAAGAATAGGTGTCATGGTAGCACAGTGGTTAAAGGTGAAAGGTCAGTGGTTTGAACCCACCAGCCAGCCGCTCTGCAGGAGAACGATGTAGCCATCTGCTTCCTTACAGATGGACGGCCTCGGGAAACCCAATGGGGGGCACTTCTCCCCTGTCCTTTAGGGTCACTAGGCATCAGCATTGACTTGATGGCACTGGGTTTGTAGCTCTGGACATGCTGACACGCCTTGTGTGACCATTGATGGATAAGTGTTGTACTAATCTTTTCTGCTAAAGGTCAGCAACTGTAATCTGTACCGCCTTGGAAAAAAGAAGGGACTGCCCAGCCGCATGGTGGTGTCAATATTCGATCCCCCCGTGAATTGGCTCCCCCCTGGTTATATAGTAAATCAAGACAAAAGTAACGCAGACAAATGGGAAAAAGATGAAATGGTAAGTTTGGGCAAACTGGAGTTTTGAAGTCTTTATTACTTTGGTAATAAAGGGGAAGACTTGTGCTCTATTGATTTTTGTTTCCTTTCCATTGGTGTGTATACAGTAGACTCAGATACCAGGGGGCTTCAAATGTTGGTGAAAAAAATGCCATTCTCTGCACTCCATTTTTCTGCAATCTGTATGAGGCCTCCTGGTATTTGATAGCACTTGAGGGATTCCTTCAAATGGGCTTTTCATCAAGTCTGGAACCAGTGTTGTTAAGTTTGATTTGGGGGCGGGGGGCGGGAGAGACGGCTACTGTTGGTATAATATCTTCCTCTTCCAAAGGTAGAAGAGCACAGCCACTAACAGTCAGTCCACTGCACCACCGTGTCCTGTTAGTTTATCCTAGAGGCTTGCTTCTGCTCAGACTTTTCAGGAAAATCTTGCTCTTGTTGCTCAGAGTTCTCTCGGTTAGGACTGTTTTTCCTCTTGTGCACATAAAGATTGACGTTTCTGGAAATAATTTAAATCTTGCCAGTGACTTAAGAAAACTAGAAATATTAGCTCCAGCTGCTTCATTTTGTCTTGTCTGGAAGGCCAGCAGAGGGCACCTGGGAGGCCTCTGAGCGGGGCTGACTCCGGGGCCACTTTCTGAAGTTTCATGCGCTTTCAGGCACTTTCATTTCCTGGAGGTTTAGTTTGCAGTTGTGCTTAAGTGGCACATTGTTGCTTTATTTTTGCTCCACACCAACGATGATAGTATGGTTTCTTTCAGCAACAAGCAGTCTCATCATGTCCTCTCATTTTATATCAGCAGCCTGAAATTTATTTCCAGTGGCATAGTGTGTGTGTATTCTGATTTTTACCTATTTCGTGAATATGTTTTTAACTCACACAGCACTTGGCTTGTTGCAGAAATGAGCTGTTTTAGAAAACTGTGAAGAGAAAATTTTTGCAAATTGTGTCAGAAATAATATTTGCACAAAACTTGGACATAGATAAACCTTAGAGGAAAAGGTGTAGGTTTTGTGGCAGCTTTAGAGAAAATGTTACGTTAAAAAAAAAAAAAAGAAAGAAATCCAGTAATAATTATCCTGTTTTGTAGATTTTTTGTTTTTTCCAGAATATATTCGGTGTATTGTGGTTGTTAATTTTAGCTTAAAGGTGACATTGGCATGCTTTTTTTTTTTTTTAAAATACAACACAAAGTTTTTTGTTTTTGGTTTTTTTCCCTCCCGTAAAATGTTGATGACTCAGCACTTTGATTCTTGTAATTTATTAAAGTATTGTTTAGGTTCTTACTTAATAATTAAAGCTTATACTGAAAGTAGGCCCTTCCATTAATTAGATAGTTATGTGTCACTTAACGTCCACAGTGCATTCTGTGAAAGAGGATGTTATGTGATTTCCATGTTGTGTAAACACCATATTATATACACACAGTTTTGTTCCTACGCCTGTCTTTTAACTTGAATGTGTACTAAGAAATTAGTTGTAATTTGTATCTAATGCTAGGTGTTCAAACGTTTGTCTTAGTAATACATAAAAACAGTCAAGAAACATTTCCGTATACATAGTGTCCGTTCTATTATGTATGTGAAAGTGTTAACCTTTTCTCATGTTTTTCTTTTTTTTTTTTTTTAAACAAAGTAATGGTAACAGTGTTCTGGTGTGTGTTGCAAAGTTGTACTTATTTGTTATTATGAACTATTAGCCATAGACCTTGAATTTGTAATGGAATAGGCTTTAATGGGGGTCGAGACCACATACGTACATGCGGTCGGTCAGAGACAGTGTGCCTGAATGGACATTGTGCTGCGCATGACTGCACTGGAAGGAGCACCCGGTCTTCTTCTTCCATTCCTGTCCCTCTGCACAGAGGGGACCATAAAGCCCTTGCCTTAGAATGCCCCAACAACTCCGGGAGATAAACTGAGTTGGAGGTCGGTCGTTGGAGGTCAGAGAAACGAGTGTGTGTGCTGGGGTTTTGCCTTTTTTTTTTTTTAAGATTTTGAAGTGCTCATAAAACATGAGAGTTCTTTGTTTTGCAGATGAAGAAACCGAAACCCAGAGGCCATAAAGGACTTTTCCCGAGATTACATAGGAATACTAAAACCCAGTCTTTACTGACATTTTGCTAATTTGTTTTCACACGCTGCCGATTTTAGCTTATGATAACATTTACTGAAGATGTATAAAGATTTGAAACTATTTTTTCTTCTTATTATTAAATTTTGCAGTCCTTTTTAAAAAAAAATATGAAGAGTTTGACCTTTTTTGGTTTTGGTCTTAAGGACAACGCGATACTCAAACACATCTCCGAGTACTTGGGGCAGGTAGAGGTTCTAGCGGGTGGTGCTGGATTATTTTAAAAGTTGTGATCAGACTGCTCTCAGAGCAGAGACAGGACTGAGTAAGAGTAGACAGGTCTCTTGGAAGTGCCTCTTCCTTTTTCCTGAAAAGGTTTTATAAGCTTTTAAATTAAAAATAAAAGATTATAAATAAAATATTTAAATTTAAAAGTAAAAGATTGTAAAGGGTCTGTAGTTCTAGATATGTGGTTTGGCTCACTGCTCTTCTGTTCAGATACACTATCTTTTTTGAAGCTGGTTTGATGAACTATTTGAGGTGTTTAGAAAATGCCTGACAGAAAGTTTGAACACTTCTTGTTAGGGACACTCTGGAACGCCTTGTGGTCAAAACTGAAGCGGAACCCTGGTTCCTCCCCCCAAAGTAAAGTTGTTGGGTGGTTCTCTTTCCTCTTTGCACATCAGAAATTTGGCATCTTTTGAGTATTGCCAAACAGTCACAGCATTCCCGAAGCCTAGGCTCTTACTAAGGTTGTCATTGACAAGTAAGCATCTGCCAAAGAGACTAGGATTAGCAAAGGTCTTCTGACAGAAATGGGCTTCTTGTGCTTCACCTCAGTCTAACTTTTCTTCTCTTTTTGTCAGCTACGCTGTAAGCCCCTCCTCCCCCCTCCGTCACTACTGCAGCTCAGAGTAGAGGGGAAAGGGGGGGAAAGCATAATTTCTCAGATTCACAGCTTCTTGTCCTTGATCACTTCGATTTCTTTCAAGCAGAGCAGTTTACGTGGTAGCGAATGTGCTTCGGTTCAAAGGGGATCTGGGGATCAAGCTTGCTTATAAAATCCTATTGTGTGTTTTCACAGTACGAAGGGTTTTAAATTATTTTATCTGTTCTCCTATTTTTCTTTCTTTTAAAACAAAGAATGCTTTTCTTCTGTCTGGAATTCCATTTTGTACATTTGAAAACTTTTAAAAAAATAGGGTCACCACATTTTGTACTTTGTCCACGGACTTTGAAGACCTCTGTGGTGGGCATCTGAGTACTTTGGTATGCATCCTGTGGAGGTCACGTTCTTCACCCAAGCTCTGCGCTGTGGACACTCGTTTTAACTTTCTATCCACGTACAAACCCTCAAACTTAAAGCTTCGTAGTTGATAAAGGTCATTTTATAACTTAGAAAACGAACATTCAAAGTACACGGTTTACTTTGTTTATATGATTAAATAACTTATTTATGTTAATTGAAAACAAATGGCCGTGATTTTAAAGTTGCCTTTTACTATTTGTGGTTGTCGTTTGAAATTATCCATAACCCTGGCTTTTATTGAGTTTCAAACCCTTTTAAAAACAGCAGTTCTGTCTCCCCTCCTTCCCATGCCCCCTCACTTCAGACGAAAGGCTGCGTGCTGGCGAATGGCAAGCTGGGCACTGACTATGAGGAGGACGAGGAGGACGAGGGGGGTCTCATGTGGAGGGCTCCCAAGGAGGAGGCCGACTATGAAGATGACTTCCTGGAGTACGATCAGGAGCACATCCGGTTCATTGATAACATGCTCATGGGCTCGGGAGCTTTTGTCAAGAAAATCTCTCTCTCCCCCTTTACAACCTCCGAGTCTGCCTATGAGTGGAAAACGCCCAAGAAAGCCCCTCTGGGTCACCTGCCGTTTTCCCCAGACTTTGAGGATTTTGACTACAGCTCGTGGGACGCCATGTGCTATCTGGACCCCAGCAAAGCCGTGGAAGAAGACGACTTTGTGGTGGGCTTCTGGAACCCCTCGGAAGAGAACTGTGGCGTGGACACAGGCAAGCAGTCCATCTCGTATGACCTGCACACGGAGCAGTGCATCGCCGACAAAAGCATCGCGGACTGCGTGGAGGCCCTGCTGGGCTGCTACCTGACCAGCTGCGGGGAGCGGCCCGCGCAGCTCTTCCTCTGCTCCCTGGGGCTGAAGGTGCTCCCGCTGATGAGGAGGGCCGATGGGGGCAAGGCCTGGCCCTCCGCTCGGGAGGCTCCCAGCAGCCAACAGAAGAACCTTCCAGCGGCCGGCCCACGCCCCTCAGTGTGTAAAGACCTGGAGTACGGCTGCTTGAAGATCCCACCCCGGTGTATGTTCGATCACCCTGATGCAGATAAGACCCTGAATCACCTGATATCTGGTTTTGAAAACTTCGAAAAGAAGATCAACTACAGCTTCAAGAATAAGGCGTACCTCCTCCAGGCCTTCACCCACGCGTCCTACCACTACAACACCATCACTGGTAAGGTGCCCGTGAGCCACCACGCTGGCTGCTGCGTTTTCTTGGGGGGAGCGGAGGGGGCGCCAGTGAGTGGAAGAGAGAAGAAAGCATCCTCCACGTCCCCACTGTTTGGGCAGCAGGAAGTCGGGAACTTGGATAGGTAGGTGGCAGGATGGCGGTGTGCTGTAGTGAGACCTCACGGGGCAGCTGGACCATTCTCTGTTTGCTTTCTATTAATGCTGTGTCTGCCCATCCACTCTAGGACAGCTTTCTGCCTAACACAGGGTTTCCGTTCCTGGCAGCCACGTCGTTGTCTGTCCACAGGCCGGTGCTGTGTTTCCTTGCCTGTCCGGTCCTGTCCCTGTCTTTGGGGGCCCCGATTGCAACCTGTAGTCTGCATGCAGCTCTGCACTCTCCTAAGGTTCTTTCCTGGGTCAGACGATGCTGCTCTCTGGGGCTTTGACGTCTGAGGATGACGAGAGTGAGAGAAATTTCACGGCATGTTCTCATCACTGTGGCTGTGACTTGGCCATCATCTGCGGTTTGTGCTTGCTCCCTCCTCGTGCAATAGGCACTGCCCCCGTTGGATTAGAAAGAAAACCAAACTGCTGCTCAGGAAACACACAGCACCCCTCCCTACGCTGTTTTCAGTAAAGCCAGTGCGTGCTGAAATCCAGCATCTAAAGCAAACTAGAACATTTGGCTTAGTGTTTCCTAGGTGGTAACACAAAAAGGGTTGTTAGGTTCAGATGGATCAGAAAATGTAAACCCAAAAACTGATCAGTCGGTACCAGAGACTCTGGTGAAGCGAAGGACCGTTTTTCTTGGCTTAGGAGAGATGAGATGCGGTTTTCTAACACAATGCACACGTCCGGTTGTCTGCCCTGTGAATAGACTTGCTTAGAGTCACTATAACTCGGAATCACCTCGATGGCAGGGGATTTGGATTGGGTTGGGTACACGTAGGAGACCAGCACCCTGGTTCTAGTCTGTCCTGGCCGGCCCTGCCTCTTCTCTCTCACAGTGTTCATCTCTTCCTGCCTCAGTCTCCTCAGCTGAATGGACTCTGTCTTCCAATGCTGACGTGGAGCGTTGCCACGGTCGCGCTCTGACAGTGTGCTGAGGCCTACACTCGCTCCACAGCTCCTCTGTCCCCATCTCCTGGTCATGTGTCAGCTGCCACCTCTCTAGTTTGAGTTGAGGACAGATCTTCCTTCCAGCTGTGCTCTTCCTGTGTGACACATGCACACCAGGAGTGTGAGCGAGAGCGCGTGTGCCGAAGGGCCACAGAGCACACGTGCGTGCAGGTCCCACTCTTCCCTGTGTGCTGGTGTGTGATGGAGACTTCAGCGGACTGTCCTGACCCCTCCCGGGCAGCACCACAGCACACGGCATCCTCTGCTGAGTCGTTTCCTTCACAAGCATTTGGGCCACTTAAAACCTTATGTAAAGAAATATGCTTAACTTGCCATTAAAATTTAATTTCCAGAGGCTTTGTCCAATAATTGGGACAAATATCTTGTCAAATGTCTGTGAAGATGGGTTGGGGGGCTCAGACCCTGCTGGCTGGTACACACAGTGTCGTCCATACTCACGGTTCCCCTTTGGACCCTCTCTCTCAGATTGTTACCAGCGCCTGGAATTCCTGGGAGATGCCATTTTGGACTACCTCATAACCAAGCACCTTTATGAAGACCCTCGACAGCACTCCCCAGGGGTCCTGACTGACCTACGCTCTGCGCTGGTCAACAACACCATCTTTGCATCGTTGGCGGTGAAGTATGACTACCACAAGTACTTTAAAGCCGTGTCGCCCGAGCTCTTCCAGATCATCGATGATTTTGTGCAGTTTCAGCTGGAGAAGAACGAAATGCAAGGAATGGATTCGGAGGTTAGTGAGAGCATTCCTTCAAGATGCATTTGGAGCTAAAAGACGCCACCCACCTAGGGCCCACGGTGGTTTCTGAGTCTGACAGCACAGCGCTGCTGAACACCTGCCAGGGCTGAGTTCTCGTCTTTGGGGAGTTGCCCTCACTGGAGTGGGGTGCATGTGTCATGCAGGTGGAGACAGGGACCTGGGAGGTCCCGGTTGGGTCCTTGTAACCCGTCCATGATGAGGTCTTTGGCTGTGTAGACTGAGGAGTTCTGCTCCTCCCCCAGAATAAAGGAGCTCGGGTGCCTCCTTCTGCCTGGCGTTTGAGGGGTTCAGCAGTATTTGCACACACTTCAGGGAAGCAGCGTAATGTGCATTCTGCTTGGCTTGAAATGGGAAAACTCTCTTTTGAAAACCAAACTTTGAAATTTGTAACCATTGGAATTTGGGAGACTTCTACTGTGAAGTTCAGCCAGAGGTTCTTTGGTGATGGAGCTAATTCTCATGGTTTGGGGAACTGTTTTAAATTTTTTGTAGGAAAGGATATTACTTAGATCTTTCCAATCTCCTCTAATCCTTCACTGACATCCATCTGCATACCTGTGTACCCAGGAGAGCATTCTCGTTTCTTCTCCTCCTCATCCTAATTCCTACCATTTTCTTATTTTTACACAGTTCTTATAAGGAGTCAAGGAATTTGTCCATAACTCTGCTAACCCCTCAGTTGTCCTTTAATTTGTACTTTTTTCCCCCCTCTCGCTCCTTTTTTAAAAAAAAATGACACCAGGCTATTGTTGAGACGTACTGAATTTCTCTGAGAAAAATTAAGGATCTCGGTTTTCATGTGGTTGTCCTTGTAGCTAGAAGGCAGAGTATCAAACCCTCTCCAGAGTGTGTGCTGGAGGGCAGCTGCTGCTTGCCTTCAGCTGTGGCCTTCACAGCCTTCCCCAGGATTGAAGGATTTCAGCTGGAACACAGCTCACCGTGAGAGACAGAATGAGAGCCATCTTGTGTAACTTCAACTACTATTTCTAACCTCGTTCTTTCCTAGAAAAGTGGAAGTTTAGAATTTGAGGAGTTAGCTAAAATTAGATCCCAGTTCTCTTTTGAGGCTAGAAGGGCATAGTGGTTCTGTTAATTTTCGTTGATTCTTTTCACTCTCTTTGTTTATCGAAACATATGGGTAGAAGTTACAAAAGCTGACTGGAAATACTGTGGTCTGGCTTTTCTAACTTACTAGCTGTTTGATGTTAAGAAAGCCCCTCTACTCTGGGCCTCAGTTTCCCCATCTGCAAAGGAGAGCATTGAACTTGGGTTTTCACTTGAAACCACAATAGAGCAAAAGCAAGTCTCCTGGCTTTCCTAGTGGTCAGCACCATAAATGTTACAGCACTTCATGGCTCGGCAGTCTGTTGAAGGACTGCTCTGTCTCCCCTTTCTCTGTACTTCCGTTACACAGTCATTTGTGCTTATTTTAGAAAACAATGACAGATGCAGGTAAACAAAACGAAAATTAAAGTGAGCCAACTGTGCTTCCCCAGAAATAGCTGGTGAGTGACGATGTCATTCTCTATGGGCTATGTCTTTTGCTTGTGTAGATAAGCCCTAAACCAACATAAAAATAGGAAACGGGATTCTCCCAGGCACAGACTACTGCTCCAGCCTGTTCCTGTCACTTATAAGAGCGTGACGGCTCCACGTGCACTGACAGGCATCCTGGGTTTTCACAGCCGTGATCGTCACTCTGTGGGTACACTCAGCTCTGATTCATGTCCTCACACAGTCGCTTGTAGCTGGATATTTCAGTTGTTTATAGCTAAGAAAGCTTTGTAATAAATGCCGATGTGATAAACATGCCTCTGTGTCCAGTTACCTATGTAAGCTGAGTTCCTAGAGAGAGAACTCAGCTAGCGGCTGCATCTGAGTTGTGCATGTTACAGTGGTTTCTGATACCTGTGTCCGTTTTTCTTACTGTTAATACCTCTCATGTGTCACATACTCCAGAAAAGGAAGGACAGAGAAAAATGTCTTCCAAACAGAATTTCCCTGTTGAGCAAGCAGAAATGTATTCTCAAGCTAGCCTGGGCCGCATCTGCACTGTACTACTTAGTACTGGGTCTAACCCGTGCCCATCTGCTAGTGGTAGGATTGTTCCAATATGCACTTCTTTGATCAATAGTGATTAGCACTGGTTTTTTTTTTGGGGGGGGGAGGGGGCGCGGTGCTTATAGGTTTATTGACATTTCGAATTCTGTTCAAGTTTTTTTTTGGTTTATATTTAGAAATAAAATATTTCTTCTTGCTGGGTGTAGAATTACTAACAGGAAGGGAATTTTTACTTTTTCTTCCCACCCCCTTGAGAAGTTTGAACAAACTGCATTTTTTGGAAAGTTAAGATGATACTTGTGGAGACTCTTAATACGGGACGTATGGGCCGCCCATAAATGCGTGGCATTGTGAACCCTTGTTGAGGAAGTAATGATATAAGAGAACCTCCGCCCCCGCCCCGAGAACTGACATTGTGATGACCTTGGTGCTTTGGGTGACTTTAACTTTTCTCCCTGTAACAGCTTCGGAGATCTGAAGAGGACGAAGAGAAAGAAGAGGATATTGAGGTTCCCAAGGCCATGGGGGACATTTTTGAGTCTCTTGCTGGCGCCATCTATATGGACAGTGGGATGTCGCTGGAGGCGGTCTGGCGGGTGTACTACCCCATGATGCGTCCGCTCATAGGTACCGGTGGCCCCCTTCCAGAGAAATGAAGCATGGAATTAAGACCCACCTTGCGGCTCTCACTCACTCCTGTTTCCTTTTGATCACAGAAAAATTCTCTGCAAATGTGCCCCGTTCCCCTGTGAGAGAATTGCTTGAGATGGAACCAGAAACGGCTAAATTTAGGTAAGTCCAAAGGTGCACAGAGGGAAATGGTGCCGCTGTTAAGGTGGCTTGTAACCCTGTCACCACGCAGGTTTGATGGGTGAGCTTTCACCCAAGTCCCAAGTAAGCAAACAAAACACCCAAGTGGTGGACGTGTTCTCAGAAACTCTATAGTGAGACCGATTTACCCCACCCCCGACGTCAGCCAGGTTTCCAGTTGTGGCCTGCTGGCTGATGGGCTCGTCATGGTCTTTTATGTTTATGAGAAAGTTGGGCTGAATTCACAGGCTGCAAGCCCGTCTGCTGGCAGCATGCTGTAAGTCTCTATGGCCCATTTGCTTTGTGTGGTGTCTAGAGGGTGCCTACCTGCTGCTGACTGACTCCTTGTTCCATCTGTGTGGCTTTGTTACAGCCCGGCTGAGAGGACCTATGAGAGCAAGGTCAGAGTCACAGTGGAAGTCGTAGGGAAGGGGAAGTTCAAAGGTGTCGGCCGAAGTTACAGAATTGCCAAATCTGCAGCAGCAAGAAGAGCCCTACGCAGCCTCAAAGCCAACCAGCCTCAGGTCCCCAACAGCTGAAATCCCTTTTTAAAATGAAAAACAAAAAAAACACACACAGGAAAAAAAAAAAAAAAGCAGAACAGAATTAAGGGGGAAAGGATGGTTTCTGCAGTCGACATTCAGTGGGATGAATTGAAGACAGATTTAAAGTGTGTCTGATGACAAGTGAGAAAACGGAATAAAACATTTAACATGTATATGAAGTTTTGGGAGCTAATTGTAGTTCTAGTTTTTTGCGCAGACACAATCTTGTGTTGTCTCCTTACCTCTGCTCCCTTAAATCACAAGAGCGCTTTAACGCTGACATTCAGCAGGTGGACAGGTTTGTGGCTGGTGTGTTTTCTTCTTTTCCTTTTTTTAGTTTGATTTTGGTCAGCTTTGCTTAGTGTTAGAAGGCCAAGGTGCTTAACCCTAGAGCAGTGCCTACATTTCTCTAGACTGTTCTGGGGTGCACTGCACTAGTTGTTCCTCTAAATGAAGTGGACTGGTTTGCATGAGCACAGGGAGCGCCGTGGTGTCTTTTCCCTTCTGTGCTTGAGTGTGTAAGACGCTGTCCCAGTTACTGCTGATGGAAAGGGACAGAGTTTGATGAACATGGGCTGTCATGTTGGTGAATCAAATTTTCGTTTTCTGATGCCACATATTCTTGGATAAGCAGGGTTCTTGCCTTAAAACCCTCATGGGTCTCCTTTAATTTCTGATCTTTGGTGGAACAAACTATCCTACATTCCCATCCTTTTATTCTGCATTTGATGTGTAGATAACTGCAACTCACAAGGATAGTTGTAACCTAATTTATGACAGGATTATACTATGGTTTTGGTCCTATGTGTACTGAAGAAATTTGAAAAACCAGACTTGTGTAGTCTGTGGACTTTTTTTTTTTTAAAAAAAAAACCCCATAATGAAAGCAATCTTTGGTTAAAATATCCAGCTTCCCTGCAAACCTCCTGCTAGGTAGTCCCACTGGGGGGACGGGTCCGGCAGTTAATTTGGCCACACTGACTGACGTTATTCTCACAGATAACCCTTAGGCATCCCACCCCTACTGTATGCTGCAGGTTTCCGCACGGGGTACCGACTGAGGGAAGCAAAACAGAGCACCTTTCCCCGAGGCTCCTGGTCCCTTTCTCTTCCTGTGCTGCCCTGCCCGGTGCTGTCTGCCAAAGCCTTGCCCTCCACCCCAGGGATGGTCCCCTCTGTACTAAAGCTCCTGGCTTCCGTCTTGGGTAAAGAAGAGAGAGAAGAGACATTTGAGACTTGGTTGGTCGGGGGTCGGGCTTTCATTCGGCTACTAGGCACTCTTCACTTAAATACCTCAGTTCTGTTCTTTGGCGTTTCCTCCCCCTTTGGTGCTGTCTATGTATTATGCTTGAACTTGTTTATTTTATTTTTTTTTTGCACTGTAACTACAATACCTCTTCATTTACCTTTTTAAAAAGCTGTGGGTCTGTGTGTGTGTGTAACATATGTATTACATACACACACATACAAGTAGAGGTTTGCTGCAATTTGCCCCGTTAATTACGCTTGAAGTTTCAGAAAGCTGAGCCGAGGTGGCCTGTTCTCTCTAGCTCACCATTCTGAACGCGATGCTTCGCGTAATGCTGCATGTGTGTTCTTAGTCACGGTCCAGTACTGGACTTCTTGCAACTCCCCGAGCCACCTTTCTGTCCGTCGTCCCCCCCAGAAACCTCTTTCACATGCACCCACAGAAAATTGCTCCTCTGGCAAGGGTGGGGTATGGAGCTTCCCCCAACACAATTTGTTGCCTCCACTCTTAAATTTGAGTCATGCTCAAAATGGTTAAATGAATTTCCTTTGGTTGAGTTACGTGAATTTTGGTGGATTCATTTTTACGATATTTGATTCTGGTAGGGAATGTTCTATTTGCACGAAGAGGGGCTTCCAAAACTTCATGGGAAATGGAATGAAAAGATGATGGGATTTTTTTCATGATCTTTTTAAACCTCCCTCGCATTTGATTTAAAAACAACAACAAAAACAAAATCTCCGTGTGTAAGATAATGGTAGGTTCAAAACCAAGAATTTGTTGAATTGTGTAATTGTGAATGTGTACAATTAGCAAGGCGGTTTGGATATGAACTTTTATCTGTGAGGGTGATTGGAGATGGAATTCCTTCACAAGTCTGAGAGATGTATAGATTCCCTGAGCCCAGGACTGTCGAGGGGCTAGCATCATAGCTAATGCACTAACATCACAGGGCTAGTGGCTCGCCCACCTCCTGGCACCCAAACACATTGTTCCATAGTTTTGATTGAAAATGCCTCAATCTATTGTATAACCTTATGAAAACAATATTTTTGGTTGATAGGAAAACATTCAGACTCGGATACAAATTAGGTCAGATGTTCTCAGGGGTTCGAATTTCTTGCTACCATTCGAAATGTTTTATCCACTGCAAACTGGAGCTCTGTCATTTCTTTTGGAGAAAAATAGTCGACTTTCATTTGAAGCATTCTATGATCCCTTGGTTGCTTGGTTTTTACAATCAAGTTATGAGTCAGCATTTGAGGTGGTGAAGAATGCGTTTGTGCTGCTGAGTTTGCAATGCTGTAAAGGCCCCCCCTCCCCTCCCCCACTTAGCTTGTAGTAATGGTTTGCCTTTGTCGATTGGGGGAAAAGCACACGTGTGCACACACACACACTCACGACTGCGCACGTCATCCTTCTGTTGTGTGACAGCCGTGTGAGCCCAGGGTAAGGTGCAACTCAGACATTCCTCAGGTGGAGGTCAGTTGGAAACGTTTTTTGTGTCTCTCCTCGGGAAGTCCTAACTGTTGCCTTCGCCCACAGCCTCTTCCTGAAGCTCAGGTGAGCGCTTTTGCCAGGCGTTACCTCAGTTCCAGGAAACTAGACTTCACCTCCAGGAAGCAAAAAGGTGGTTTGGCCCTGCTGCTGCTCTGATTTACCAAATTTGAAAAACAAAAACCATCATTCGAATGCCTGCCATGCAGCCGGGACTTACCCAACCTGAAATCATTTTTGTCAGTGGCATTTTGTACTGTGTGTGAAAGTCTGACCTCAATCTGTTAACGGAACTCTTAATTGTGTTTTTAATGTTTGCTGTCTCCCCCCCACCCCCCCACCCCCACACACACCATTTTATGTTACGTCACGCTACATCACGTTTAGAATGACCTCTAGCTGGCCCTCCCTGTAATCATCTCTAGAAATACTAACGTTTTTACTTTCTTGCTCATCGCTTGTCTTCAGCAAGATTGAGAGCCAAAAGGCAAACAAGAGGCTGCAAGCTACTCTGCTTCTCCTGGTTGAGCTCGTAAGCAAATCTGTTCCCCCAGCACTCGGCTCTTCCCATCATCACTTGAAATCAGACTGTGACGTGACTGCAGATGGACAGACTGGAGTCAACACCCAGGTCCCCCTTGGCCTAACACTTTGTATCTCGCTTTGTTGGGGGTGTCTCTGAGATGTGGCTGTCTCGGTTCAGACCGTAGCTGAAATGACCTTGGAGTCTGTCTGTCAGCATCTGCATCAGCAGCAACAGGCGGACAGGTCTGGGTCACGCTCTGTACCGACTATGGGGTTCTGTCATTTACATTCAAAAAGGTCTATTTTTTCAACCACTGATTACTTTTCGGGAATCTAATGGTTTTCCAAATAAATTTCTTGATTTTATATTGTACATTCAAAGTTTTTAAGATATGTTTGTGTCAGACCAAGAATACTAAAGTGATGATCAGCGGTCTTGTTACAGTTACCAGTGGCATTGTCTAGAGAATTTGTGTCCGCGGGACCTCGTGTGACTCACTTGCTTTGAAAACGATCTTTCAAAACTTGTAAATAGATTGTATCCTTTTTTGTTTTGTTTTATGTTTGTTCTTTTTTTTTCCTAGTCCATTTTGATTTGGACATCAACCACAGGTGATTAAATCCTATCGATGCATTCAGAAGTATCTGCCACAGCAAGTGCTGTAGCAAAGATGGACAGGAAGTAAGATTTCTGGCTTTTCTACTGTAAATAGAGCGGAAGGAAAATGACTAAAATCAACTAAAATTCACAGCTATCATTTGATTGATAATAAAACCTTTGCCAGGCCACGCCGCCGCTGTTTTTTAAGAAGCATGGTGTCATTCATTCCCACATACATCATCATGTTGCCGAGCCGCACTCTGCACCTTATCGATCACAATGACCTTTACTCGGGATTTTTTGTTTTCTGTTGGGGTTTCCTTTCTCTTTTCTTTTCTTTCCTTTCCTTTTTTTTTTTTTGTAGTAATTGTAGCAAGTAAATCTCCAATAAAGTTATGGTCTGTTTATTTTGTGCCCTTTTGTCTTTTTGCTTTCTCATTTTGATTCAAATCAAGTTGTTAAGTTTCCTCAAGTTGGTGCATAGCAACCCTGCGTAGGGTTTCAGAGAAGCAGCTGGTGGGTTTGAACCACCAACCTGGTAGTTAGCAGAGCTCTGGTAGCGTAGCGTAGTGGTTACGAATCGGGCTGCGAACCTTAAGGTCAGTAGTTCGAAACTACCAGCTGCTCCGCAGGAGAAAGATGAGGCTTCCGTAAAGATTTACACCCTCGGAAACCCTGTACAGGGTCGCTATGGGTCAGAACCGACTCCACGGTGTACAACAACAACAAAGTCGGAGCAGAAATGATCTTTAAAGCAGGGTGTTGAACCAGTTTGGCCCCTTGCTGAGAATTTGCTTTCACCCTGGAATGGCAGAATCTGAATCTGCAGGTGATGCTTTTGTATCCACAGCTACTGGGGATCTTGTTAAAATGTCCATTCGGAAACATCCTACCTGGCCTGGAACGGGTTGGAAATCCTGCTTTAAATATTTTCTGTTCAATGGTGCTAGAATGTGAAACACGATGGGGAAGGTACATAATTCATTATGATTTATTCATTGTTGGTCACCAGGTTCTGCTTCTTGTCTACCTGTGGCATTATACTAGTGTATTTTCCCTGCTCTGTTACAGCTTAATGAATGCCCAAGCGTTTTTCTGAATTTCTACCACACTGATGGATGTGGTCCAGCCCTGGCTCATTTATTATCCATTTGACACATTCCAAATGTGGGCTTGGTTATTTTTGAAGTGGACAGAATGTCCAGCTTCCAGTATTGCTGGTCAGGAAAGAGTGTGCTTAGTCCCAGCCTCCCAGCCACAACCCCTACCTCCTCTGCCAGTCCCGCCCTCTATGGAGTGGTGGTTCACTCGTGAGTCCTGTCTTCTGGCAGAGCAGACTGCAGCCGGCCAAGGGCAGCAATGTGTGGGTGGGAATGTGGTTTCTCTCTTGCAGACCCCTCAGCACGTGTTCAGATGGAGGACAAAGGGCACCATCTCTGATCTTCCAGAGACCCCTGGAGCCAGGATGGAACTTGGGGCTGGTGTGAGGCCAGCCGAGGGTTTTCCACCTGTCTGCAAGGCAGTCTGAACAGCCCTGCCATGGGGCATCCTTGGGTCCTGCCCCTCCAGCAAGTCCTGGGGGTAAAAGACATCTCGACTGGGCCCACCCTGTTGGGACCCAGCCAGCTTTTACCCGGACTGGGTCACCACCTCACTGCTTCCTGCTTCTGTTCTGGTCCAGCTCAGACCCACTTTTTGGTCTGGAACCAGAGTAATTGATGTAGAAATAAAGACTAACACCCCCCACCCCATGGGATCGGACCACTGTAGCCGCACTTGCCACCTTGCTGTGGAGGGCCTGGTTCAGTCTCGGGCAGACACAATGAATTGTGATGGAGGACATCACCACCGGGGAGGGAGTGAGGCCAGGGAGGGGTGGTGGTGTGTGGACAGGGGGGCCTGTCGGAAACACTTCGGAGTGAACTGGGAAACTATCGCCATCCCCTGCCCCTGTCGTAGCATGGTGGGCTCCTGGGCCTGCCCATTGTAACTCCTCAGAGTAGATGTCTGTTGTTCACTAAAAAGGTACCCCCATCACTGTCAGATTTGGACCACCTTTATGTAGCTCCTTGAAAGGAGGGTCTTGTCTTTTGCTACCTGCTAGAATCCCTGCCTTCTCCGCTGGAGATCTTAGCCCTGGAAAACTATTCCCTTGCACCCATCCCTCTAGGAGCTCCAAGGCTGATTTGTACAACACGCTGGTCTAACCCATGTGGCTAAATCACAGCTGGAAGAAAGAAACATTCGATCACCCTTCATGGGACCTGAAATGATGTTTTTCCTTTTTGTCTCTGACCAATGAGTCAATCTCTTGTGGTGTTACTTTTAGGGTGCTGGGTGGAGGGGAACCGAAACACGGCTCTCTCATTCCCCAACTCTGCCTCCCATTCACACCAGCACCCGCAGACGCCAGCCCCACAACTCCAGGGTCCTAAACACTCTCACCCCCTCGTCTCCTCGAACTCAGGAACCCGATCGCAACTCTAGTCCTATAGACATCAGGGGGCGAGGACTTGGGGCGTTGTATATATAACTCAGTAGCTTTAAAAAAATATATATATATATTAAGGTACATTTTTCCTATAGGAAATACCATTACCTGGTTTTAAAAAAAACAAACCAACCTCAAGACAGTACGAAAATGTCACCCCTGCAAAGTGTGTCTCTTGTACCTTTCCCCAGAAGCAACCATGAGTCCTGGTTTGAATATTTTAAGTTATTTTACATAAAGCGAATGTCTAGATGCCTTCCACTTTTAAATATCATACTAAACATATTTTTGCTTCTTTGCCGACGTATTAAAAAATGTTTCACATCAAACCTGCCTGTTCTTAACTCTATAATCAAGGTAAAAAAAAAAAACCCAGTAGTGTGTCCAATGTGCCCATTTTAAGAATGAATTTTTCCACATGTATGACTGTGTAGAGTACCATTCACATATGATCCCATTCTCTGGCAGCACTGTTGTTTATTTGACTTCCTATGGGATACCTTGCTTCCCATCTTGTGCCCTTAGAAGTGTTAGTACCTTTGTACCAATAGCAGACATGTTCATTCTCTAAACCTGAGTCAATTCCAACTCATAGTGACCCTGCATAGTGTTTCAGAGACTGAAAAGCTTTACCAGAGCAGAAAGCCTCATCTTTCTTGCAGTTAGCACTCCAATGCTTATCCTACAGTGTCACCAGGGTTTTTTAATTCTCTCATGTAGAAATACCACACGTGGATGGCTTAAACAAATTGATTCACACACAGTTTAGGGGACTATCCGTCTAAATTTAGAGTGTCAGCTCTGGAGAAAGGTCCTTGGCGCCTTTCGGCATGTGCAGGCCCAGCATGCCTTGGAGCTCGCCATATGTCTTGGCGTCAACCTCCTCTGAGATCTAGGAGCTTTCCAGTGCAGGGACCTCCAGCCCAAAGGACCCATTCCGCTCCCAGCTCTTCTTTATTGATGGTAGTAGGGCCCCCTTTCTCTGCTCACTTCTCTCTCCCTTCTTTTTAAGATAGAAGGTGTTGCCGGCCACACCCTGGGAGAGTCCCGAGCACCAGATCAGGCTTAAGTTGGTTCTGACTCATAGCAACCCTGTATACGGTTTCCAAGGAACGGCTGGTGAGTTTGAACCACCGACCTTGTGGTTCAAACCAACCTTTCTGTCCAATGCTTAATCCTACAGCAACACACCAGGACTCCAAGAGTACTACAACCTACCCTAAATCACATCAGATGGCATCATGGGGGAGGGGGAGGTCATCATATAACTGCGAAACCATTGAGAATTGTGACCCAGTCAAATCAATACATATTTATTTGGTCGGGGACGCAGGTCAATCCAGACAGCAGAGCCCTAGATATCTTAGGTACTAATGTTATTGCTCAACTTTTCCCCAGGGTGGCGCTGTAAGTCAGCAGTTCAAAACCACCAGCTGCTCCTCGGAAACGCAATACAGGGTTGCTGTGAGTTGGAACAGACTCCACGCCACTTAACAACAACAACATTACTACTGGTGCCTTCAAGTCGGTTCTGACTCATCACAACCCCACGTAACAGTAATGTCTCCATGACGTTTTCTTGACCGTGAGCTTCACAGAAGCAAATTCCCAGCTTGTTCTCTAGTGGAGTCGTTGGGTGGGTTTGAACCACCAACATTTGTATTAGCTGCCAAATGCTTAACTGTTATACCACCAAGACTCTTTTAGGCACTTGGGTTCTATCTGGTCAGGCCAGTTCCCCTGTACCACACTCACAATCTAGTTTAGATTTGAATCCATTGATGCTGCCTCCATGCCAATCTATCTTGTTTGGGGTCTTCCTCTCCTGTGATGACCCTCTACTTTACCAAGCATGGTGGTCTTCTTTAGGCCCTAGAACAGGTTCATCATTCTGAACTCCAGCTAACTCCCTCAGCTCTTCCAGAACTCTTTGGCAACCAAATCTGACCCATGTTGACTGGAGGCTGCTTTTGTTTTTGTCCTACTGAATGTGTCTGTTTACAGGTCTCACAACAGAGCGTAGTGGTTACAAATCGGGCTCCGAACCGCAAGGTCAGCAGTTCAAAACTACCAGCTGTTTCGTGGGAGAAAGATGAGACTTTCTGCCCACCTAAAGATTTACAGCCTCGGAAACCTGTACAGGGTTGCTATGAGTCGGCACCGACTCCATGGCACGTAACCACCACCACCACAACATACATGTTGAAATGTTCTATTCCCAGTGCTACTCCAGGCCCTGCTGGGGGTGGGCTGTTGTATATGTTGTTGTTGTTGAGTGCTGTCAAGTTCGTTCCAACGGATAGCCTATTTCCGAGGAGTGGCTGGTGGGTTTGAACCACCTACCTGTGGTCCAAGCCAACGTTGCAGTCCAGTGCTTTATCCTACAGTGCCACACCGGACTCCGTGCTACATGGCATATGCATGGAATTCCTCTGATAACGTAGACACATGGTACTACCATAACACATGATCTAAGCATGGAACTACATTCTCAAATTTGCAAAGCTCTGAAAAGCACATTGACGGGAAGGATTTCAGAGAGAGTTTGTGGGTCTGGAATAGCTAAGACTCTCTGGACATGTCGTAGGCTCCAGATGGGAACTTGTCCTCTTGGAGGGAAGCAGAAGACTCAACTTGAGAACTAATTTCCAGAATACTGTGGAACATTGTGAGGTTTCTGAGCCCACCCACGTACCCTTGACAATGAGGAACAGGGAGAGTCAGGTGAAATGCTGCGTGCCCATCATAAACATGAACTCTTCCTACAATCTCCATTTCACAGATGAGCAAATCGAGGCATAAAGAAGGGAAGCAGCTTTTGAGTAAGTGGATGAAGCTGATGCTGTGAGAGAGGGGGCAGACAGCATTCCCCAGACACAACGTCCAGCTCTGTGCTTGCTGAAGCTAGCTCCCCACAGGTCTCTTTCCAGCAGATGACACGTTCGGTTTTCTGAGGACAGGCAGGGTAGCAGCTTGGTAGGGCTCCCCACACAACAGGGCATATTGTGTTTTCAGTTTTCTCAAGTCGAGAGCCAAGACGTGGTGTGTTTGCTGACGGTACAGAAGTTACTCTCAACGGACAGAGTTAGAGCTTTATAGTCTTTGAAGAGCCTTTGGCTCATTTGGAGTTTTGTTTGATGGTTAGTATGTTTTGTTTTTTTACTTATATTTACCTATTTTAGAATAAAAGGCTGAGTCAGTCCTCCCAACCAGCCAGAATTTCAACTTGAGGTTATGTTTATAATTAGAAAAACTTGGCTTTCCAAACTGAAACGTACACACAACACCAATTTTGTTGACAAAGTGGCAATGTGGGTATCTGAGCCCCAGTCACGCTCCCAGGACAATCTGGTTTCAGCCTTCCAGGACTCAGCGTACTGAAGGAGCATGCCAGTGGGCTCCCATTGTAAGTGCCCAGAGGGGAATGCCATTCCCTCTGCCCAGTCCTTAGCCTCTCTTGGCCCCTTCCTCCTTATTTGTAAAACAAAACAACTGACCTTCTGGACGAACTAATATTTGATCATACTCAAAACCACAAAAGGGATTTGAATCATAGCTGGTTACGGCCATAACCAAACTCAAAGGCAGACCCATTATCACTGGGTCCGATTAGGACTCATAGCAACCTCGTGGGACAGACTTGTTGTTGTTAGGTGCCGTCAAGTTAGTTACGACACGTAGTGACCTCATACACAACAAAATGAAACACTGCCACCCCCACAATTGTTGTTACACTTGAACTCATTGCTATTGTCACTGTGCCAAACCATCTCGTTGGGGGGTCTTCCTCTTTTTCCCTGACCGTCCACTTTACCAAGCATGATGTCCTTTCCCAGGGACTGGTCCCTTCTGATAATGTGTCCAAAGTATGAGAGATGAATTCTCGCCATCCTGACTTCTTAGGACCATTCTGCTTCCAACACAGATTGGGTTGTTCTTTTGGCAGTCCATGGTACTTTTAATATTCTCCTTCAACATCATAATTCAAATGTGCCAATTCTTCTATGGTCTTCTTTATTTATTGTCCAACATTCACATGCATGTGTTGTTGTTGTTGTTAAGTGACGTCGAGTCGGTTCCAACCCATAGCGACCCTGCATAGGGTTTCCAAGGAGCGACTGGTGAGCTTGAACCACCAAGCTTGTAGTTCAAATGGCTTTGCAGTCTGGCGCATTAACTCACAGCGCCAACATGCATATAAGGCTACTGAAAATACCACAATTTTGGTCAGGTGCACCTTAGTCCTCAAACTGACATCTTTGCTCTTGAACACTTTAAAGAGGTCTTGCGCAGCAAATATGCCTAATGCACTACGTCTTTTGATTTCTTGACTGCTGCTTCCATGAATGTTGACAGTGTGTCCAAGCAAAAGGAAGTCTTTGGCAACTTCAATCTTTTCTCTGTCTATTATGGTGTTAGTTATTGGTCCAATGGTGAGGATTTTTGTTTTCTTTACATTGAGATGCAACCCATACTGAAGGCTGTGGTCTTTGATCTTCAGCAGAAAGTGTTTCAAGTCCTCTTCGCTTCCAGCAGGGAAGATTGTGTCATCTGCAGATTTCAGGTTTTTAATGTGTCCGCCTTCAATTCTGATGACACATTCTTCTTCACATGATCCTGTTTCTCAGCATACAAGTTTAATAAGTATGGTGAAAGGATACAACTCTGGTACACACCTTTCCTCATTTGAAAACTTTCAGTACCCCTTTTTGTTCCGTACTAGTAACTGCCTCTTGTTCTATGTACAAGTTCCTCATGATTGCAATGAAGTGTTTTGCAATACCCATTCTTCACAGTGTTGTCCATAGTTTGTCATGGTCCACACAGTTGAAAGCCTTTCCACAGTTAATAAAGCACAGCTAAACATCTCTCTGATATTCACTGCTTTCAGAGGCATCAATGATATTCCTTGTTCCACATCCTCTTCTGAAACTGGCTTGAATTTTTGGCAGTTGCTTGTCTATGTACTGTAGCAACCGTTTTTGAATTATCTTCAGTAAAATTTTACTTGCATGTGATATTAATGATATTGTCACAATGATTTCTACATTTCATTGAGTCACCTCTCTTTGGAATGGGCACAAATAATGGATCTCTTCCAATTAGTTGATCAGGCAGCTGTCTTCCAAATTTCTTGGCATCAATGAATGAGTGTTTCCTGCATTGGTTTGTTGAAAGATTTCAATTTGTGTTCTATCAGTTCCTGGGGCCTCGTTTTTCACCAATGCCTCACTACACCTTGGACTTCTTTCTTTAGTACCATAGGTTCTAGATCATATGCTACCTCTTGAAATGATTGAGCATCGGCCATTTCTTCTTGGTCCAGTAACTCCTATTTCTTTTGATGCTTTCTGCATTGTTCAATATTTGACCCAAAGAATCCTTCAGTATTTCAAGTTGAGACTTAATTTTTTTCTTTAGTTCTTTTAGCTTGAGAAATGCTGAGCATGTTCTTCTTTTTTGGTTTTCTAACTACAGATCTTTGCACATTTTATTATCATGTTTGACTTTGTCTTCTCCAGCTGCCCTTTGAAGTTTTCTGTTCACCTTTTTTTACCTCCTCATTTTTTTAATTTGCTTTAGCTTCTCTACCCTGGACAGCAAGTTTCAGAGTCTCTTCTGACATCTATTTTGGCCTTTTCTTTGTTTCCTGTCTTTTTCATGACCTTTTTGATTTCTTCTGGTATGATGTTCTTGATGTCATCCCACAACTCTTCTGGTCTTCAGTCATTAGTGTCTAATGCATCAAATCTGTTCTTGAGATGATCTGTAATCTCAGGTGGGATATGTTCAAGGTCAAGTTTTGGCTCTTGTAGACTTGTTTTACTTTCCTTTACATCCTGAACTTGCGTATGAGCTATTGATGATCTGTTATACAGTCTGCCCCTGGCCTTGTTTTGATTGGTGATATTGAGCTTTTCGGAGTCCTCGTGTGGCGCTGTGGGCTAACACGCCAGACTGCAAAGTCATTTGAACTGCAAGATCGGTGGTTCAAACTCACCAGCTGCTTCTTGGAAACCCTACACAGGGTTGCCATGGGTTGGAATTAACTTGGCAGCCCTTAACAACAACATTGAGCTTTTCCACTATCTCTTCACACAAATGTAGTCAACTTGATTCATGTGTATTTCATTTGGTGAGGTCCAGGTATATAGTCACCTTTTCTGTTGTTTGAAAAAAAGGTATTTGCAATAAGTCCTTGGTCTTACCAAATTCTATCGCATTGCTGTTGTTGTTAGGTACCACTGAGTCAGTTGCAACTCGTAGTGACCTTATGCACAGCAGAACAAACACTTGCCAGCCACACAATCATTGTTAAGAGCCTATTGCTGCTGCCACTGTGCCACCCATCTCATTGGGCACCTTCTTCCTTTTCACTGACGCTTCACTTTATTAACCACGACATCCTTCTCCAGTGACTGGTCCCTCCTAGTAACATGCCCAAAGTATGAGAGACAAAATCTCGCCACCCTGGCTTCTAAGGAGCACCCTGGCTGTATTTTTCCCAACACAGAATTGTTTGTTCTTCTAGCCGTCCATGGGACTTTTAATATTCTTCTCCAACACCTTAATTCAAACGCATCAATTCTTCTATGGTTTTCCTTACTCATTCATTGTCCAACTTTCACATGCATATGAGGCTATTGAAAATGTCCTAGCTTGGGTCAGTCACAGCTGAGTCCTCAAACTGATGCCTTGTAAAGAGCTCTGGTAGCGTAGTGGTTAGGAATTGGACTGCAAACCTTAAGGTCAGCAGTTCGAAACTACCAGCTGCTCCGCGGGAGAAAGATGAGGCTTTCTGTTCCAGTAAAGATTTACAGCCTCGGAAACCCTGTACAGGGTCTCTATGGGTTGGAACCGACTCAACGGCACTTAACAACAACAACAACAACAACAATAGTGGATTTGGCTAATGCAATACGTCACTAGCTTTCTTGACTGCTTCTTCCATGGCTGTTGATAGTGCATCCAAGCAAAATGAAATCTTGGACAACTTCAATCTTTTTTCCATTTATCATGATGCTATTTATTGATCCAGTGGTGAGAATTTTTGTTTTCTTTACATTGAGGTGCAACCCATACTGGAGGCTGTGGTCTTTGATCTTCTCTTTGCTTTCAGCAAGCAAGGGTTGTATCATCTGCATATCACAGGTTGTTAAATCATTCTTCCTCCAATCCCGATACCACATTCTTCTTCGTACAATCCAGTCTCTCAGATTATTTCTTCAGCGTACAGGTTGAATAAAAAAGGTAATTTCTAGTACGGAATAAGTATCATTTCTCCAGCACCATTTCTATCACCAAGGTTATATTTTCCGACTATTGCTCCTTATTCTTTGTTTCCAACCTTCACATCCCAATCAACAATTATCACTACTTCTGGATTGCATGCTTGATCAATTTCAGACCAAAGAAGTTGGTAGAATTCTTCAATTGCATCCTCACTGGCTCCAGTGGTTGGTGCAGATTGAATGGTATTAATGGGTCTTCCTTGTGGTAGTGTCTGCGTGCTGTTGAGTCAGTTCCGATTCGTACCAGCCTTGTATAGGGTTTCTGAGGATGTGAATCTTTACAGGAGCAAAAATGCCATCTTTCTCTTAAACAAGCAGCCCAGCATGTAACCCACTACACCACCACGTCTTGGTCTTCCTTCTTGCCGTATGGGTGTTACCCTATCACAGATAGTGTTGTACTTCAAGGTAGATCTTGAAATGTTCTTTCTGACAATGAAAGAATGATCCTTCCTCTTGAATTTCTCGATCCCGGCATAGTAAACCATATTCTGCGTTCAATTCCTGTGCAGGATGGAGTAGCGCTGACCTTATCTTTCTCTCTCTGAGAGTGGCTGGTGGGCTTGAACCACCAATCTTTCAATTAGCAGCCAAGTGCTGAACTACTGTCTCTCCTTGTTAAGGCCATAGCTTCCTGGAATTCTGAGTCATATTCTTGCTCTTTGCTGAACACATCGTTAACCTATTCACCCCTGGCATTCACCATCAACTGGCTCTCTCCTGGAGACGGTAGCATTAGTAGAATTCTGAGACAGGTCTGTTACTCTTATGTAAACGTGGACCCTAGTGTGTGGGAATGGCGGTGTGAGCCCGAGCGTAAACAAGCTAACACTTTTGCTTTGGAGGATGGGTGTTAGGAAGACACATAGCACAGATGATGAGTTGAGTGGCACGTGCAATGGTTAGGAAATATCGGGGATACGTCACATATAGTGAATGCTGACTGTTCTATGTACTACCCACAACTTATAAGAGTAGGTACTACAGACATTCCCATTTTACAGATGGGTAAAAATGTGTCCACTTACCAAGATGAATAAACCAGAGACCTCACATTCAGGGCTCAAACCTGATGGAGACAATTCATTTATAGATCTGAAAAATTTCAATCCAGTGTCATAGGCTTCCAGTAAAAGATTAGCTTAGTAGGGGCATAGCAGAGAAGGCTCACTGAGCAGGGTCTTGAGGCATAAATAGGAGTTCTCCTTACACTGTGATTTGTTGTTTTTAAGTGCCGTCGAGTCTGTTCTGACTCATAGAGTCCCTGTATAGGGTTTCCAAGGAGTAGCTGGTGGGTTTGAACTGCCAACCTTGTGGTTCACAGTCCAGTGCTCATCCAACAGTGCCACATCAGGAGTCCACGGTTGACTGCCCTTTAAGTACTTGTTGAGTTGCAGCGTCTGACATCTCTTCAATTAAATGCCTTATCCTTTGAATGATGGATTCTGGGAGACTCCTAAGATATGTCTCATGATACATACCTAAATCATGAAACTCTGTGGTTTTGAAGAATCCTGTAAGGAAGCAATCACTTTAGATCTTTGAAACGAACTTACCCGTTTGGATCCAGATCTGCCCTTGCATTGAGGATCATGATCATCACACATGCATTAAGTGCAGACTCGTTTTCCTGGATTGTTATTTAAAATTGGTATTTCCTTAAATAAACCTCTTCCCCTCTCAGGGTCTTCAGTTCCTCAAATGTAAGATGGTTTTGGGCCAGAGCAGTCAATCCCACTGAGCATCACAGTGACATCACCAGATTCTGGGGTGGGACCCTGGCACCCGTATCTATAAAAGTTCCCCGGAGGATGCAAATCTATAGCCAAGATGGTGAATAACAGAATTAGAATATTGGTTTCCAACATGGGCTAACCCCAAACCACTGGGATGGGGTGTAATTGGAACGGGCCTCTCTTCCTTCTTCTGCCCTTTTGATTATATTTTTATCTGTTCTATTTATTGAGCTTTTTTAAAAATTATTTTTATAACATTGTGTTAGAAGAACAATCGGGAAGGAAGGACCCTGCTGCCAAAAACAAATGTCTGAAAACCACTGGAGCAGAAGTCTCTTTGGACCCTCAGACTCTTCGTCTGGTTCTCTGTGAGGCGTTCCCCGCTGTCTGGATTCCGGTACCCTTTCTGTTTTCTGTCAAGTGGCCTCTGCCTTTGGTGCCACACCAGGCTACCTTTCCTTGATAGGTGAGCTAATCCCCAAATGTGGCACCGGCAACGCTACAATGAGGGTTTTGATTACCTCGTTATGGGTTATAGCCGAGCACACCAATGAGGGGTCACAGGTATTTGAGACCCTTTGGGATCCAGTACAAGATATTACTAAAAGGAGACTCAATTTAATAGGCGATAAATCTTAGTATTGTAAATTTAATATAGTTTGATGGTTGTAAATCCAGTGAATCTACTGTAGGAATTTGCTGCGTGCTGCATTTATGAAATATTTAGTCAGGTGCTTTTTAAAAAGTGCGGCTTTCTTCATAAGGAACTCATTTTTCTGGGCTTAAGAAGCAAGTTTCATACTAGCTTCATTTATGCTGTGCTTACGGCCCTTTGAAATGCAAAAAGAAGAGGTATTGAAGTCTTTTTTTGTGTGTTATCAAAAAGTTTGGATGTGAATGTACACGGTTAATTTTGTTTGAGGCATGTCCCTTCTATTAGAGAATCTGTGAATAGCCCAATCAAGAAACAGATTTGAATACATAAGAGTAATTTTAGGATATGCCGAGCATGTTCTTCCCTTTGGGTTTTCTAACTCCGGATCTTTGCACATTTCGTTACAATATTTGACTTTGTCTTCTCGAGTTGCCCTTTGACATTTTCTATTCAGCTCTTGTGCCTCCTCATTTCATTCATTTGCTTTAGCATCTCTACGCTGGAAAGCAAGTTTCAGTGTCTCTTCTGACATCCATTTTGGTCTTTTCCTTCTTAATGACTTTTTGCCTTCTACCTGTATGATGTTCTTGATGTCATCCCACAACTCTTCTGGTCTTCAGTCTTTAGTGTTTAGTGTATCAAATCTATTCTTCAGACGATCTCTAAATTCAGGTGGGATATATTCAAGGTCATATTTTGGCTCTCGTGGATGTGTTTTCATTTTCTTCAGCTTCAGTCTGAATTTGCAGATGAGCAATTGATTGTCTGTTCCACAGTCTGCCCCTGGCCTTGTTTGGGCTGAAGATATGGAGCTTTTCCACTGTCTCTTCCCACAGATGTAGGCAATTTGATTTCTGTGTATTCTATCTGGTGAGATCCATGTGTATATTCATCTTTTATGTTGTTTAGAAAAGGTATTTGCAATGAAGTAGTCATTGGTCTTGTAAAATTCTATCATGTGATCTCCAGCATCATTTCTGTCACCAAGGCCATATTTTCCAGCCACTGATCCTCTTTGTTTCCAACCTTGGCATTCCAATCACCAGTAATTATCAATATATCTTGACTGCATGTTTGATCAATTTCAGACTGAAGAAGTTCATAGAATTCTTCAGTTTCATCATCACTGGCTTTAGTGGTTGGTGCATAACTTTGAACAATAGTGGTATTAACTGGTCTTTCTTATAGGTGTAGGGATATTATCCTATCACTGACAGTGATGTACTGCAAGGCATATCTTGATATGTTCCTTTTGATGATGAATGTGATGCCATGCCTCTTCAATTTGTCATTCCCAGCATAGTAAACTGTGTGATTGTCAGATTCAAAATGGCCAATCCTAGTCCATTTCAGCTCACTAATGCCTAGGAACTCTGGTAGCATAGTGGTTACGAGTCGGATTACTAATATCAAGGTTAGCAGTTTTGGCTTCTGTAAAGATTTATAGCCTCAGAAACTCTATGTAGAGTCACTATGAGTCAGACAAACTCCTCAGCACACAACCACCACCATCATACCTGTAAAGATTTATAGCCTCAGAAACTCTATGTAGAGTCACTATGAGTCAGACAAACTCCTCAGCACACAACCACCACCATCATACCTGTAAAGATTTATAGCCTCAGAAACTCTATGTAGAGTCACTATGAGTCAGACAAACTCCTCAGCACACAACCACCACCATCATGTTGTTGTTGTTGTTGTTGTTAAGTGCCGTCGAGTCGGTTCCGACCCATAGCGACCCTGTACAGGGTTTCTGAGGGTGTAAATCTTTACAGGAGTAGAAAGCCTCATCTTTCTCCCGCGGAGCAGCTGGTAGTTTCGAACCGCTGACCTTAAGGTTCGCAGCCCGATTCGTAACCACTACGCTACCAGAGCTCCTTCACCACCATCATACCCACCACCAATGCCTAGGATATCAATGTTAGAAAAAGGGAGTTCGAAAACCAAATGGCAAGAACATGTTCAGCATTTCTCAAGCTGAGGGAACTGAAGAAAAAATTCAAACCTCAACTTGCAGTGTTGAAGTAGTCTATGGGCAAAATGCTGAATAATGAAAAAAGCATCGAAAGAAGATGGAAGGAATACACAGAGTCACTGTACCAAAAAGAAATGGTCGATGTTCAACTATTTCAAGAGGTAGCATATAACCTAGAGCTGATGATACAGAAGGAAGAAGTCAAAGGTTCAGTGAAGTCATTGGCAAAGAACAAGGCACTGGGAAGTGATGGAATACAAAATGAAATCTTTCAACAAAGTGATTAGGCACTGGAGGCACTCACTCATCTATACCAAGAAATTTGGAAGACAACTACATGGCCAACTAACTGGGATAGTTTTGTATTTGTGCCCATTCTAAAGACAGGCGACCCAATGGAATGTGGAAATCATCAGGCAATATCATTGATATTCAATGTGAGTTTTTACTAAAGATAATGCAAAAGTGTTTGTAACCATACATTGACAAAGAACTTCCAGATGTTTAAGCCAGATTTGGAAGAGGATGTGGAGTGAGGGATATCATTGCTGATGTCAGATGTATCTTGACTGAAAACAGAGAGTATCAGAATGATGTTTACCCATGCTTTATTAATTACACAAAGACGTTTGATCACGTGGATCATGACAAGCTATGGACAACATTACCGAAGTATGAGTATTCCAGAACACTTAATTATGCTCATGAGGAACCAGTACATAGACCGAGAGGCAGTTGTTTGAACGAACATGGGAAGAGACAGTGGAAAAGTTCCATATCTTAAAATCAGGAAAGGTGTGTGCCAGGGTTGTATTCTTTCACCATAATTATTCAATCTGTATGCTGAACAAATAATCCAAGAAACTGGATTATATGAAGAAAAACATGGCATCAGGATTGAAGGAAGACTCATTAGCAACCTGCAATATGCAGATGATATAACCCTGCTTGCTGAAAGTGAAGAGGACTTGAAATAATTACTGATGAAGATCAAAGGTCACAGCTTTTGGTATAGGTTCCACCTCAATGTAAAGAAAACAAAAATCCTCACCACGGGACCAATAAATAGCATCCAAAAAAATAGATTGAAGTTGTCAAAGACTTTATTTTGCTCAGATCAACTATCAATACTCATGGAAGCAGCAGTCAGGAAATCAAACAACATATTGCCTTAGGCTATTCTCCTGCATAAGACCTTTTTAAAGTGTTGAAGAGCAAAGATGTCAACTTGAGGACTAAGGTGCGCCTGACCCAAGCCATGGTATTTTCAATAGCCTTGTATGGATGTGAAAGCTGGACAGTGAATAAGGAAGACCATAGAAGAATTGATGCGTTTGGGTTATGGTGTTGGAGGAGAATATTGAAAGTGCCATGGGCTGCCAAAAGAACCAACAAATCTGTGTTGGAAGAAGTACAGCCAGACTTTGTCTCTCATACTTTGGACATATTGTCAGGAGGGATCAGTCCCTGGAGAAGGACATTATGTTTGATAAAATGAAGGGTTGAAGAAAAAGATGGATCGGCACAGTGGCAGCATCAATGGGCTCAAACGTAGCAACGACTGTGAGGTTGGCCCAGGACCGGGCAGTGTTTCCTTCTGTTGTGCATAGGGTCACTATCTATGAGTCAGTACCTAACACCAATATTTTAAGATTAGAAAATGATGGAATAAAAGTAAGCTAAAAGTGAGCTAATGTGAGCTTAGATGGAGACGTTTAGTCATTACTGGGAAGGAGGTTGCACACTCGCCCCCCGAACAGTCCCAGGATTGAAATGTGGCCACAATGTGGTCATGTGGGTCAGTTTTCTGGGCTGGTGGCCAGGACCCCAGGTTCATTATGGTTGTTGTTAGCTCCCATTGAGTGGTCCCTGACTCCTGGTTACCCCCAATGCATGACAGGAGGAAATACTGCCTGACCCCGAACCATCCCCATGACTGGTTGTGGTTTGGACCATTGTGATCCAGAAGGTCTACACTGACTGACTTTTTGAAGCAGATGGCCAGGCTTTTCTTCTTAGTTCATCTTAGTCTGGAAGTTCCACTGACACCTGGTCAGCATCCTAGCAACACCAGACAAGTGGTGGCTGGCCATGAGGTGCCTTGGCTGGGAATTGAACCTGGGTCTCCTGTATGGAAGGCCAGGATTCTACCCCTGAGTACCCGCAAGTTCATTACGCGGTACACTGTGTGTTTTGTGTTGCTGTGTAAGAGATGTCCCTGAATGCCACAGCTTAAAACAATATAGAGTCATCACCTCGTATTTTCCATGGGTCAGGAGTCTGGACATGGCTTGGTGGGGGCTAAAACCTTATCTGAGCTTGGGATCTTCTTCAACACTCACATCGTTGTTGGCAGAATTCATTTCCTTGCAGTTGTACAAGTCAAGATGGCTTTGCTTCTTCAAGACCAACAACAGAGCCTCTCTTCCACTTGGAATTTTTTTTCCTACAGGGAGGTGCAAATCCTCTAGAACCCCTTCATGGTTCAGTGGTTCAGTGCTTGGCTACTAACAGAGAGGAGGGTGGTTTGAATCCTATCAGCCACCATGTGGAAGAAAGATGTAGCAGTCTGCGTTTGTAAAGATATCAGCCTGGGAAATGCTAGAGAGATAACCTACTCTGTCCTATAGATTTGCTCTGAACTGGAATAGAACCAAGTGAAAATGAAGCAACTGGCTGCAATTGGTTCATGACCCCTCTACTAGAGGGCCCACCTGATAGTGTCAGGCCCACCCAAGATAATCTACCTTTTGATGAACAGAAAGTCAACTGATAAAGGACCGGAATTACATCTGTAAAACTGCTTCCCTTTTGTCCATTAACCACTGAAGTCAACCAGAATCCCAACCGATTCTGACAGAGTAAAACTACCCCATAATTTTTCCGAAGCTGTAATCTTTCCAAAAGCAGCTTGCTACATCTGTCTCCCTAAGAGCTGCTGGTGAGTTAGAACTGCTGACCTTTCAGTTAGCAGCTGAGCATTTATCCACTGTGCCACGGTATGCCCTATCCTAGTCATAGGTCCTGCCACACTCCAGGGAAGAGTGTTCCACAAGGTGGACACACACCAAGGGGGCTCTGATGCCTAAGTGGTTAGTGGTTAAGTCTTCACAACCACAAGCCACTCCGAGGGAGAAAGATGTGGCAGTCTGCTTCTGTACAGATTTGCCACCTTGGAAACCGTATGGGGCGGTTAGTATGAGTCCCAGTTGATAGGTCTGGTACACACACCAGTGGGTAGGAATCCAGGGACCACTTCAGACAAGTCTCTTAACTGTTGGAGCTCTTCTTTTCACAGCTGTGCAATGCAGGGTCATTCCTACTTGTCTGGAGGGATGTTGTTGGTGTCAATAAGATATGGGAGAGCTGACTTTAGTAACTGGGAAACTTCGGGCCCTGGACAAGCAGGAAACACATGCCTGGAAGAGTAAGAGACACCTGCCATTACTAATGCTTCTGCTCTGCTTTGGGTCCAAGAGGCTAAGAAAACATGAGCAACTGCTTGTAAACTCCAAGAAGCTGAGGATTAAGATGGAAGACCCTTTTATTTGAGCAGAGAGCTGAGTGGGCACTGGACTACTGCTGTCCACTTGATTCCAACTATAGTGACTCTCTAGGAAAGAGGAGGACTGTTCTCCAGGGTATCCGAGGCTATAGTCAAGACTGGGCAAGTCAAAATCTGTACAAGTCAAAACCTGTCAGAGAAGGAAAAGTCAAGTATTTCTCACTAATGGTGATAGTAAAATGGCCACACTAGGGTCTTACAAGCTCATGAGCAGCCATCTAAGGTGTAACTATTATTCTCCCCTTGTCCGGAGGAATGAAGAGTGATGGACATTGAAGACGCTTAGAAGCAATTCATCCAATGAACTGATGGAATGTAAGAACATCCGTCTCCACGACTCTGAGACCAGAAAGAACTAGATGGGGCCCGGCTACCACTAGCAACACCTGAAAGGGACGCATTAGAGGGTCCTGAATAGAGTGGGAGACAACGTGGAACAAAACTCAAAATCATAAAGAAGCCCAGCCTTACTGGTTAGATAGAGGCTCGTGGAATCCTGAAACTATGACCCTTGGCCACCCTTCAGGTCTAGAACTGAACTCGACCCTGTGGTTCAATTTTCAACCAAGCAGTAGCTACGTTGGTCTACGGGTCTACGGGGACAACACCACCAGTGAGGTATCCGCACCATTCAAGATCAAAAGGGTAGCACAGACCTAGGACAAAGTTCAGAAAGGTTGGGAAACAAGGAAGAATGGGAACAAAAGTCACAGGGAGGAGGAAGTGGGATACAGGATGTTACATGGAGAGGATTGTAATCACTGAAATGAAATGAAGTCTAGGAGCTGATGATCTGTTCTATTAAAAAACAAGTTGTCACACTATCCTGTCAAGGACAGAAAACTTGCAAGTCCCTGTACAACAAGGCATACCCGTGGGATCCTAGCTCTCATAGGCTTTCAAAAAAGTTGCCTTTCCAGACCCCTACTCTTAGCAATGACCACAAACATCTCTTTGGGATGAGGACGTGCACTGTGTGTCTAATGTTGGACCTCAACTTTTAGGTCTCCTCTCAACTGCTCTTAGGGCTCAGAAAGGGATGGTGGCCGGCAGTTCTCTGGTTGACCGCATCAATGCCATACTGCAAGAACCACATCTCCCCCCCTCTCCTAACTGCTGCATATACGCCCCAGTGCCCCCTCTGCCCCAGATATTCCTATCAGTCACTTCCATTCACAATGAATACAGTACCCCATTGAAGACAGATTGTTGTTGTTAGGTGCCGTCGAGTCAGTTCCAACTTATAGTGACCCAATGTACAACAGAATGAAACACCGCCTGGTCCTGCTGCATCTTCACAGACTCGGCTCTGCTTGAGTGCATTGCTGGTACCACTGTGCCAATCCATCTCATTGGGGATCTCCCTCTTTTTCGCCGACCTTGCACTACACCAAGCACAATGTTCTTCTCCAGGGATGATGCATCCAAAGTGTGAGAGACAAGTCTGACCATCCTGGCTTCTAAGGAGCATTTGATTGTATTTCTTCCAATAAAGATTTGTTTGTTCTATGGCAGTCCATGGTACTTTTAATATTCTTCTCCAACACCATAACTCAAATGCATCAATTCTTCTAGGGTCTTCCTTATCCACTGTCCTTGAAGACACATAGAGAAAGACAATTTTTTAAACAGATGCTGAGGGTTACTTGTAAGTTATTGGTCAAATGCTATTTAGAGCACAGACCGCTGCTTTTGTCATTGTAACCGAAGGCGTATGTGGTGTAACCGTAATTACAAACTTAGGAAAATGGAGGGAAAATCCATCTTATTTAAAAGTGTTTTAATGTCAGCAAACGCAGTGGGTTGCCATGAAGAAAAGGTGGTTTTATTTTGTTGTTGTTGTTGTTAAAGACACGTTCGCCTTGAGGTTTTTAAATTTGTTTGAAGTATTTTGCTAAAACAGAATTATGTTGGAGTTTACATAAAAGCAGAGCATGACATGAAAAGTTTTAACTTAAGCAGCAAAATATAAAGGCTAATCTTATTTAAAAGTAATATGTATGTCTTGATTGAGTGCCCAGATACGCTCAACTGGGACTTTTGAGTGAAATCGGGTCTAAGCTGTATACTGAGAAGGTTTTCCTGAGCTTATATTGCCAGACCTGAAATACTCTTGTGGCTGCGTTTAATAAAGAAACGAAAGTCTTGAGTAAGGGGATATGATTTTTTTATGACAGAAGGAATGCAAATAACTTTTAGTCTCATTGCTTCGACCGGGTTTGGTTTGATTTGACGGAGTTTAATAATGACTTATAACTTGTGCTGACAATATGCAGGCCCCCACAACGTCATTTAACTCATTTATTCTGCTTGCTGTAAAAACAAAGAGATGGCGAATAAATATATGGAACGTTCATTGTTTGTCAGAGAGTCCACGCCAAGGGTTTTCAGTGACCTTTTAAAATATGGTCCCAGGCCAGCACTAAAATGTCTGTCACTCAACAAACACACTTGCAGGCTTTGGCCTTTTAACCCGTGCATCTTGGGTTTTTCTCCTTCAAATGGGCGTATGAATTTCCAATCAGCTGCAGCGATTTAGGCTTTTGCATTGGAGGATTACTGTAAATTGCAGCTTGACAATTACAATACGCAGGGCACCCGCGAGTTATTAATGGGCTCGCCTACTGATGGCCTTTCAGCAAAGCCTTGGACCTGCTGGGCCTCGGCCTAATTAGATCCAGGGGTGGAGGCCCCTGTGGATGAGGCCAGCAGGGCAGGGGGCTCCCCGAGACCCCCGCGCCCACAGAGGAAGATATCAATTGATTATGGATGGCTCCCGTCCGCCATGTCGGATCTCTGATTCAACTTCTCCTTAATGACTTGTATTGGCTTAAGAATCTCTGCATGATTTGACAGTGTCAAGCTCAGCTGACAAAGACCAACAGGTGGCTTTAATTGAGGACTTCGATGGCAAGAGATTTTATGCAAGACAGTCACAGTTCAACAGACACAAAAGACGTCTGTTATTAAAAAAAAAAAAAAAAAAGAAGTTTGCAGCCCTTCTAGAAGGAGACTGAGCCCAGATCGGGGAGTTAACCACTTGACTTAGGTTGAGTTTACACTTTTTTCACCCCATCAGTGGTGGGATCAGGAAGGGAGACCCCCTCTCTTGTTCCCCTGCCCCGGGAAATTCTGTAGCAGGCTCCTCTCCCTTGGGGTTCAATATTTATCTTTAGGGATGAATTATGTCCTGGCATAAATTATGTTTGACACATCCTGATGCCGGGGGAAAAAAAAAATTAAAATTTTCACTGCTCGCAAAAAACATTCCCCAGAACATATCACCCTCAGAATGTTGTCTCTAAAGAAATAGACTTGCTGGTTGGTTTTATGTAGTTAAATGGAGCGCCTGTTTGAAGCTTCGGGAGCCAGGAAGATAATGATCAGTAAGGAATGAATGGAAAAACAAAACAAAACAAAACAAAAAATGTTTGATGAGAGTATGGCAGATTTGGAGCCCGGGAGAGGGGGACAAAGGGACCCTAAGTGGAGAGAGCGCCTCTCTGCTAGAGCCGGTTAGAAAGTTCTCCACAAAGTGCCATTGGTCACAAGGGTTGGCCCCCGCAAAGGTAGTACATCATTCAGGTGATTCTGGGAGCCCTGGGGTGACCCCACTCTGGGGACTAGGAAGGGGATGATATCCACTTTTTGTAGGCATGACATACACAATCCATTTGTTTTTCTTCTTAGTTTTATGGTTAGAAATCTGCCAGTGTTTTCAAACTCTATGTTGATTTGTCAATCACATTGTATCACCATCACTGTGACCTTTCCCAGATTGTTAACAGAGACTCAGTGCCCCCTCTGCAAGTACACCCCTTCCTCCACCATCCATCCCTATAAACCAATCGTGAACGTTGGTCTTGATAGATTGGGCTATTTCAAAGACATGGGATCATACAGGATGGACTCATTTCACTCAGCAGGGTGTTCTCCAGCTTCATTGATGGTGTCATGTGATTCAGGAATTCTTTCTCTTTATGACTGAATACTATTACATTGCATGGACAGACTGACTGCATTTGGTTTACCCATTCATCTCTTGATGGCCATGTTGATTGTTCCCACCCTATGGCTATAATGAGCTTTGATGTAGCACCATTTGTCTTGATGAAGGCTTGGGGACTCCACTCCTTCTTCAGTCACCTCTTACCTTACCTGGCCAAGCACCCCACCTTTTGGCTTCACCTAGCTTTTTACTATCGTCAAGGACTTCATTCTTCTTGGATCAACCATCAACACTCATGAAAGCAACAGTCAAGAAATCAAATGATATATTGCATTAAGCAAATCTGCTGCACAAGACCTTTTTAAAGTGTTGAAGAGTAAAGATGTCAGCTTGAGGACTAAGGTGCACCTGACCCAAGCCATGTTATTTTCAATAACCTTATATGCATGCGAAAGCTGGACAGTGAATAAGGAAGACCGTAGAAGAATTGATGCTTTTGAGTTATGGAGTTGGAGGAGAGTATTAAAGGTGCCATGGGCTGACAAAAGAACAAACAGATCTATGTTGGAAGAAGTGCAGCCAAAGTGCTCCTTGGAGGCCAGGATGGCCAGACTCCATCTCTCATACTTCTGACGTACTGTCAGGAGGGACCAGTCTCTGGAGAAGGATATCATGTTTGGTAAGGTGGAGGGTCAGAGAAAAACAGGATGATCCCCAGCAAGATGGATTGGCAAAGTGGCAGCATCAATGGGCTCAAGTGTTGCAACAATTGTGAGGTTGACCCAGGATCAGGCAGTGTTTTGTTCTGTTGTGCATAGGGTCGCTATGAGTTGGTACTGACTTAATGGCACCTAACAACAACAACAACAACAACAAATATGCAACCCAAGTGCTTGCTTCCAACCGCTCTTTCTCTCCTTTTGGCACTGCAGAATAATGCTCTGGATCACAAGTTTGGTTTGAATTGCAAGATCGGTAGTTCAGACTCACCAGCCACTCCCAAAACCCTATACAGGGTCTGTATGAGTCAGAACCAAATGGACGGCACTTAATAGCAACAACAACATTCCTCCTTAGAGACAGCGTGGCCGTCTCCTACAGGAAGTCTTCAAATTCTCTCCTTTACTTCTCCCAAGACATTCTGACTCTCACCCTCTAAGCTGTACTGCCTCCCATGAAGGGGTTGTTGTTGTTAAGTGCCATTGAGTCAGTTCTGACCCATAGCGACCCTGTACAGGGCTTCCCATGAAGGGGTAGGAAGTACTTAAATATAAGAATCAACTTGCACCCCAAGAAAGGTGCACAAAGTGTCTCAAAGATTGAGAGGAGGGAGTGAGGTGGGCAAGAGCTATAATCGGGGCGGGGGCGGGGGCGGGGTACATCTTGGAAGGGAAGGAAAATGATCCCTTTAGGCTGTGGGCAGTCATGCTGGGCAGGAGAGCAGATCAGGAAAGATGGTTGGGCATCAGTGCCAGCTGAGTTTAAAGGTTGGGAAGTTTGCCAATTAGGACTCCCAATTTGGAATGATATTCAAATGGGAGATCCCAGGGTCTAACTGCTCCAATAGCCTACCTTGATCCATAAATTAAGAAGACATTGATGTTCTGGACCCCTAGGTGAGCCAACTCCTGGACACCCTCCCACCGGCCCCTGTATGTGGTGCTTCCTCCACTTCTCTGCCCCAACTCTGCACAATAGAAGAAGATGTGAGCTATCAGAAGAGCAGATGACTCAAGTTCTAATCCACCCAGAGTCTGGGGTGGAACAGAGTAGGAGCTGGAGGCTGAGGTGAGAGTTTCCTCTGCTCTCAAGGAACACCAGGCTAGAGACCTCCTCTCACTTCCTCCCCATGCTCTTAGACTTTGGGATGTGAAACTTGTACGAAATTTTGAATCTCCCTTAACTCCCCCAGCCCATTTTTCAGATGAGGAAACTGAGGTCTAGAGGGAGGAAAAGCTCCAGCTGTGACTCACTTCTAGCTTGCCTGGGACCATTCATCCAGATACTACTTTCTTCCTCATCTTCTGAGCTCTCTATTTTCCTTTTCTTGGTGGCAGTCAAAAAAAGGAAAGGAAAAATGAGAGGCAAGGGTTTTGAAAAGGAGTCAGTACATACAACCAACAAATGGAAAGGGGAAATGAGGATAAGAGGGAAGACTCCGGATGACAGAAGCCATTTCTCGATGTGGAGATGGGGGGTGAGGGGTGGAAGAGGAGGTAAGTGTGTGTGTATGTGTGTGGGGGTTCACAGAAAGAGAGGAAGAAGGGCAGGGTGAAAGGACTCCTAACAAAGGAGTCTGTCTGTCTGTGGTACTGTGGTGGCTTGTGTATTACTGTGAGGCTGGAAGCTATGCCACGGGTATTTTAAATACCAGCAGGGTCATCCATGGTGGACAGGTTCCAGCTGAGCTTCCAGACTAACACACGCTAGAAAGAAGGAAAGACGGATGTCTTCTGAATATTCAGTCACTGAAAACCTTATGAGTAGTAGTATAATACTGTTAGATAGCACCAGAATACTGAATATTGAAGCATAATGAAGAGCACCAGAATATTGTCAGCTATCATGCTGGAAGATGAGGCCCTCAGGTTGGAAGGAACTCAAAAAATAAAACTGGGAAGAGCTGCCTCCTCAAAGTTGTCCTTGATGACATGAATGGAGTAAAGCTTTGGGGACCTTCATTTGTTGATGGGGCACAACTCAAAATGAGAAAAACCAGCTGTAAGCATCCATTAATTGGAGCATGAAGTGTCTGAAGTATAAATCTAGGAGAATTGGAAGTTGTAAAAAATGAAATGGAATGCATAAAGATGAATAGCCTAGGCAGTAGTGAGCTGAAATGGACTCGTGTCGGCCATTTTGAATCTGACAATCACATGGTTTACTATGCTGGGAATGACAAATTGAGGAGGAATGGCGTCACATTCATTATCAAAAAGAACATTTCAAGATCTGTCTTGACATACAGTGTTGTCTGTAATAGGATATTATCCATACATCTACAAAAAAGACCAGCTTATACCACTATTATTCACATTTATGCTCCAACCATTAAAGCCAGTGATGATGAAATTGAAGAATTCTACCAATGTCTTCAGTCTGAAATTGATCAAACATGCAATCAAGATGTATTGATAACTACTGGTGATTGAAATGCAAAGGTTGGAAACAAAGAGGTAGGATCAGTAATTGGAAAATATGACCTTGATGGTAGAAATTATACTGGAGATTTCATAATAGAATTTTGCAAGACTAATGACTTGACTTATCATTGCAAATACCAATTTTAAACAACATAAAGGATGGCTATACACATGAACCTCACCAGATGGAAAACACAGAAATCAAATTGACTATACCTGTGGGAAGAGATGGTGGGAAAACTCCATATCACCAGCCAAAACAAGACCAGGGAAGGCTGTAGAACAGGCCGTCAATTGCTCATATGCAAGTTCAGATGAAGCTGAAGAAAATGAAAACAAGTCCACCAGAGTCAAATACAATCTTGAACATATCCCACTTGAATTTAAAGATCATCTCAAGAACAGATTTGATGAATTAGACACTGATGGCAAAAGACCAGAAGAGTTGTGGGATAGCACCAAGGACATCATACAGGAAGAAAGCAGCAAGTCACTAAGAAGACAAGAAATAAAGAAAAGAAGAAAAACTGATGTAGAAGAGATTCTGAAACTTGCTCTCTAATGTAGAGATGCTAAAGTAAATGGAAGAAATGACGATGTAAAAAGCTGAGCAGACAAAACCAAATATAACTAAATGTGCAAAGACCTGGAGTTTGAAAACCAAATGGAATGAACATGCACAGCATTTCTCAAGTTGAAAGAACTGACGGAAAAATTCAAGCCTCAGCTTGCAACACTGAAGAATTCTATGGGCAAAATATTGAATGATGCAGAAAGCATCAAAAGAAGATGGAAGGAATACACAAAGTCACTGTATCTAAAAGAAATGGTTGATTTTCAACCCTTTCAAGAAGTAGCATATGATCAAGAGCCAATGATACTGAAGGAGGAAGTCCAAGTTGTGCTGAAGGCATTGGCAAAGAACAAGGCTCTGGGAACTGATAGAGTACAAATGGAAATCTTCCAACAAAATGAGGCAGCACTGGAATTTGCCAAGAAATTTGGAAGACAGCTACCAGGCCAACTGATTGGAAGAGATCCATATTTGTGCCCACTCCAAAGAAAGGTGACCCAACTGAATGTGGAAATCACTGCATAATATAATTACCATCACATGCAAGTAAAATTTTGCTAAAAATAATTTTTAAATGGCTGCAGCAGTACATTGACATGGAGTTGCCAGAAGTTAGGCCAGATTCAGACAGGGCCGTGGAACAAGGGATATCACTGCTGATGTCAGATTGATCTTGGCTGAAAGCAGAGAATACCAGAAAGATGTTTACCTGTGCTTTATTGACTGTGCAAAATTTTCGGTTGCGTATCATGAAAAGCTATGGATTACATTACGGAGAATGAGTATTCTGGAACACTTAATTGTGCTCATGAGGAACCTGTACATAGACCAAGAGGCAGTCATTTGAACAGAGCAAGGGGACACTAAATGGTTAAAATCAGGAAAGGTGTGTGCCAGGGTTGTATTATTTCACCATATTTACTCAATCTGTATGTTGAGCAAATAATCTGAGATGCTGGATTATGTGAAGAAAAACATGGCATCAGGATTGGTAGAAGATTCATTAATAACCTGTAATATGCAGATGACTTGGAACCAATTCCATGGCACATAACAACAACAACAACAATATGCAGATAGTGCAATCTTGCTTGCTGAAAGTGAATAGGACTTTAAATACTTACTGATGAAGGTGAAAGACCACAATATTTGGTATGGATTATACCTCAATGTAAAGAAAACAAAAATCCTCACTACTGGACCAATAAATAACATCCTATATATGGAGTAAAGATTGAAGTTTTCAAAGACTTCATTTTGCTCAGAATAATGATCAATACTCATGGAAACAACAGCCAAGAAATCAAATGATACATTACATTAGGCAAATCTGGTGCACAAGACTTCTATGAAGTGTTGAAGAGCAAAGGAGTCAGTTTGAGGACTAAGGTGCACTTGACCCAAATCATGGTATTTTCAATAACCTCATATGCATGTGAAAGTTGGATCATAGGAGAATTGATGCATTTGAGTTATGGTGTTGTTGTTGGTGGTTATGTGCTGTGGAGTTGATTCTGACTCATAACGATCTTGTATAGAGCTCCCAAGGCTGTAAATCTTTCCGGGAGCAGAAAGCCTCATCTTTCTCCCACAGAACCACTGGTAGTTTCCAACTGCTGACCGCGAGATTAGCAGCCCAACTCATAACCACTACGCTACCAGAGCTCCTTTATGGTATTGGAGGAGAATATTTAAAGTACATCAAAATGCCAGAAGAACAAACATATCTGTGTTGGAAGAAATACAACCAGAATACAAATAGAAGCCAGGATAGCAAGACTTCATCTCTTATACTTCAGACATGTTATCGGAAGGGACCAGTCCTGGAGAAGGACATCATGCTTGGTAAAGTGGAGGGTCAGCGAGAAAGTGGAAGTTATCTAATGAGGTGGATTGGCACAGTAGAAGCAGCCATGGGCTCAAGAATAGCAATGACTGGGAGATTAGTGTAGGACTGGGCAGTGTTTCATTCTGTTGTACCTAAGGTTGGTGTGACTTGTACTGACTCGATGGCACCTAACAATGAGGAGGAGTGTGGGGCTCAAGATCTGGTGGTGGTTGAGAAACCTTAATATTGCTGGTGATGGTGGTAATAATGATGGTGGTGATGGTTAGATTTATGGTGGTTATGGATTTACTTATATAGCCCCAAAATATGTGCCAACTTATCTGGGCCATGATACTCAGTGGTTTGCAGTTATGTACTGATGTCATGTGATGGTCATATGATGATGCAATCACCTCGCATCATGTGATCTGATCTGATGTAAGGAAACTTTCCCTGGAGCGTGACATCATCGCTTTTTTTTTTTTTTTTAATGTTTTATTGTGAATTATGTGATAGTTTACATGGGAGAACATTAGTTTTACATTCATCCTATCAATATCATTTCATTGCCATGGTTACAATCCCCTCCATGCATCATCAACCAAACAAAGGGTATACCCTGCAAGCCTGCCCCATCCCCCCCCCCCCCAGCCCCCGGTCGTCAGCACACAGCCCCTCTCCCTCTCTGTCTGTGTCTAAAGTCAGCTGCTCCATCTCTCCACGTCATCATCTCTGCCTCTATCTCAAGCATCACTGCTTCTCTGGGTAGGGTCCCACTCTCTGCTCTTCTCCCTTGACATCATCATCTTTTATCTTACAAGAGACAAAAGGAGAGAGAAATGAGCCAAAGGGACCTACTAATACCAAGAAAACAGACCCAGCGCTGAGTGTGTGCTACGAAACTTCTAAGTCCCGGGGAAGATTAATTTCCAGACAAATGGAGATCTCTAAGGAAAGCCAGGCCCCTCACTACTGAAAGGAGACAAAGACCTTCCCCAAGAGCCACCAGAGAGAGATAGTCTCCTTCTGAATGCTGCCTTCTAGCCTCCTAAACCATGAGAGGATCAATTTCTGTTTATTTATGAACAGTCATTGACTTGTGGTATTTCTGTGATACCAGATGTAGATGAGGAAGACAGTGGGTGAGGATGATGATGAAGATGGTGATGATTGTAGTAATGCTGATCATGGTTCTAACTCTCTGTGTGACCATGAATGTAATTCACTGGACCTCAGTTTCTCCATGTGTACAATGAAGAGATGGGAACTAGTATCCTCCCCTCTCTGGGATTCTGTGGTTCTATACAAGGATCAGAAGGATGTAAGATAAAGCTTTTATCACATGATGATAAAGGGGGATTCAAAAAAGAGAAAGAACTAGGGGAGGTAAATCGGAACCAATCAAACAGAAGGAGAAAGAATATTCGTCCAGTCTCAGGACAAAGGGTGACTTTTTCGGGAAACCTGTCTTCGTCTTGGATGGGGAAGGGTGAATTGCCCTCCACTTCCAGCAATTTGGTGCTCATGCTGGAGAGAGTGGGGTCTGCTGGAATGGAAGTGGGTGAACAGCACAGTGGTTACTCGCTGACAGCACCTGGTTTCCAACCCAGCTGACCCTTACCTGCTGATTATATCACCCAAGCCTGTCTCCACTAGGAATTCAGCTTTGTGAAATCACAGCCTCCACTCCATAGGGTCTGGAGCAAATCATTAAAATAGCAGGTTTCCAACCTCTGAGAGATGTTGTTGTTAAGTGCCATGAGTAGATTCATGAGTAGTTGCTAAAAAGAGGCCAGACTGGACTGGTCCCAACCCAATCAGCTCTCACACTTCAAATATTCTTGATGCATTCTGAGCAATATGCCTGGTGTTTGGAGGTGGATCAGAGAGGTGTGCAGTGGGAGAATGTGTATTGGGGGGTGTCCTGGAGAGTACTTAACCCCAAGGCACCATTGGTAACTCTGTCTGGGCTTGTGGACCAGGCAGAAAATGGGGAGCTGATCAGGATTCGGGAAGAGAAACTCCTACAAAATTAATTCTCCACCTAACTGCTCAAAATCTGGAAACCTCAGGGTTTGGGCCTGTAGTCTGACATCAGCATTACCTGCTCTTCCTTTGTTTTTCTTAAAACTTTTTCTTATGAATTGGATGAAGATTTACAGAGCAAATCTGTTTTCCATTCAGCCCTTCGTACATATTTTGTTTCATGTCTTTGGTTGTGGTCCCCACAATGTACCATTGTTCTTCCCACTTCCTCCCTGTGTGTCCTGTTTCCATTCCTCCTTTGTCCTTGGATAAATGCCACCCTTTTGATTTCAAAGAGTTGATTATTCTAAGGAGTGTGTACCACCCTTGAGTTACTTATGTTGTTGTTGTTAAGTGCCGTCGAGTCGGTTTCGACCCATAGCGACCCTGAATAGGGTTTCCGAGGCTGTAAATCTTTATGGGAGCAGATCGCCTCATCTTTCTCCCGCGGAGCAGCTGGTAGTTTCGAACTGCTGACCTTCTGGTTCGCAGCCCGATTTGTAACCACTACGCTACCAGAGCTCCTTGAGTTACTTATAGGCCAGTCTATTATTTACCTAAAAATTGAGTCTTGAAGATGAGTTCAGTCCCAAGCCTGAAGTCTTGAGGGTCCTACCAGTCTCTATCCAACCAGTAAGATTAATTTTTAAAAGATTTTGAGATTGATTCCACATTTGTCTCCCACATCCTTTGGATGTGATCCTGTGCACAGCAGTTGGTAGTGGTAGGTAGGTCTCAGGCTCACGGTGGCTGAGTTGAGTGGTCCATTAGTTCACTGAATTAATTCATTATTTGAGCCCTGGTGTGGTGTTAATGCGCTGGACTGCAAGGTTGGTTTGAACTGCAAGGTCAATAGTTCAAGCTCACCAGGCACTCCTCAGAAATATGAGTCAGAACCTACTCGAGGACAACAACAACAACATCCATGTGTCTTTGATTTTCTTCACTTATCTTTCTGCTGGACATGAAGAGATCAATAGTTGGACCTTCATCGCTGCTCAAGAGCTTTTTTTTTTTTTAAAAAAAACCAAACAAACCACCAAACAAACCTTTTATTGTGAATTGAGTGAAGGCAAACAGACAATGTCAGCAACCTTACTTTCAACCAATCATGCGTTCTGTTTCATCTCAATAATTGCATTCCTCTTCCTGTAACAACAGTGATCCTGCTTCCTCCCTGTGGCTTCCCTTTTACATCTATTTTTCACAAATGAACAAAGCAAAAAGATTCAATGCACCTATACAAAACAAAAAATACCTATTCATTTAAATGTCCAAATGACACATTTTGCAAGCCAGCCTCCTATCTGTAGGCACACAGCCTTTCTCAGACCATGGGCCTGGAAGTCCTCAGCTGCTCTATCCCTCTATGCCATTGTCTCTGCCACATTCTCTGCTGTCACCTCTTTTCTGGGTAGGATCTCACGCTCCACTCATGGTCTTCCTTCTTGATGGTCGTGGAATCCTCTGATCTTGAAATGAAAGATTAACTCCCCATTTTTAGTTATACATCTTCTACAATCACAGTTGTGACAATTGCAATTAATCCTAACAACAATTACTCATAACTGAATCATAAAACCCATCATTCCCCCCATCCCCATTCACCAGACCCATCTGGAAAAGAGGAAAACTATTCTGTTGGATTCTACCTTACCCCCTCATTCTGAAACTGAGCACACTCATAAAAGCTTATAAGCCAGCCACTTTGTAACTTTATGTTGTGGTTGTTGAGTCAATTCCGACTCATGGTGGCCCTGTGTAGGGTTTCTGAGGAACAGCTGGGGGGTTTGATCTGCTGACCTGAGGTTCACAGTCCAGTAGTGAGCCCCAGTGCCTCAGCAGATATAGTTCCCCTTTTTCTTATAGCCAATGTCTCAGTTGCCCGTCCCGATCACCCCAGTGCACTGAGGAAAAAGGCCTGTTCCTTGATATGAAGAATCCTCCACTTCAGTTGGAATTTTGACAACTGCATCCATAGCAATTTAAGCTTGCTCACAGCATCAAACTTCTTTGTTTTTATCTGGTCAAGTTCTGATCAGTTAGCCACCCAAGCTAGGTTAAATTGGGTACTAGCTGCAAGTTTAGGAGTTCTTGCACACCTCCTCCCACTTCAAACCACCTGGCCGTTTCACTCTCAGCCCTAGCCCCCAGTGGCTAGGTCAGTGTCCATGGGCCCAGGAGTTCACACATTTCCCTAAACTTCAGTCCAGTCAGCCTTTTCTCTTCTCTCTCTCATCTCAGAATCAACGGGTGTCAATAGAACATGGCCAAACTCAGCCCAGGTCTACATTGCTTCATTTCCCCAACTTCCAATCACAAATAATCTAAGATGGTCACCAGCAAGCATACAAGACTGCTGGTGGGTTCCCTTTGAGTTTCAATCTTAGAAGATGGTTTCCCTGATGGGCTGACTTTTCTTGCCTTGATGCCTTCAAAGCCAACAGCTTGCTTGATATTTTAACAGCCAAAAAGTCTGACTTTTTCTGCTGGCCTTTCAGAAAGTATCTTCTGTTCTTCTAGCCTTTCTGGGGTGGTCTGCATGTCTTTTCAAGTGGGAATGCCCCACTTCAGAAGGTTTTGGGTAGGGTTTAGGATTCCACCTAAAGCCTCATACTCTACAAAGGCTTAGCAAGAAGTCTATTTCCCTGGGCAAATTCTAATCCCCCTTTTAGCTAATCCAATCAGTTATAGGCTGAAGTCAGGTTTACAAGCTTCCTCTAATCATACTTCCCAATATTCACTTTTATCCCACTTAAATTTTACAATAGTAGGCAGGGGAAAGACTGTCAAGACTGTCAAGCCCCTAAACATTTTCCCCACTTCTTTACCCATTCAGATTACGTCTCAATCCCTGTATCACAGAGCTCTGTTGTTCCAAGGTTGTGTTTACATCAGTCCCCTTTAACCCATGCGTATCTCTTTAAGTCTTCCCATATCTTTATTGTCCATCTGCCACCATCGCTCTTCTTGTGTATTGACCTCTCCTTCCTTGTATATTGCCCTCCCTGTCACCTGAACTATCTTGTGGTTATCCCATAGTTTGTGAATTACCCCTCCCTGTGGTGCTGTGGGATAAAGTTCTGGACTGCAAAGTTGGTTTGAGCCACAAAGTTAGAGGTTCAAACTTACCAGCTGCTCCTTGGAAACCCTACACAGGGTTGCTATGAGTCAGAACCTACTCAATGGCACTTAACAACAACAACCTCCCACCCCTGGTAGCCATCAAATACTTTTTCTTTTAGCATGAAAACCTTTTCTTTTTCTTTTAGCATGAAAAGCCTTTCCAGTAATGGTCTTATACAATATTTGTCCTTTTGTAATTGACTAATTTCACTCAGCATAATGTCCTCAAGGTTCATCCATGTTATGAGGTGTTTTGCAGATTCATCATTATTCTTCAAGGTTACATAGTATTCCATTGTATGTACCAAAGTTTGTTTATCTATCTATTCCTCTACTGATGGGCACTTAGTGTCCATCTTTTCGTTAAAGTTGTCTTCCTCTTTTTGCTATTGTTAATAGTATTGCAGTGAACATTGGTGTACATTTATCTACTCATGTTCTGGCTCCTATTTCTTGTGGATATATACCAAGTAGAGGACTGGCTGGGTCATAAAGTATTTCTATTTCCAACTTTCTGAGGAAGCACCATACATTTTCCAAAGTGGATGAACCATCATTTTACAGTCCCACCAGCAATGTAGGAGGATCTTAGTCTCTCCATACCCTTGCCAACATTTGTTGTTTTCTGTTATTTTGAACTTTGCTGTTAATGCTGGTGTGAGATGATAGCTCACTGTTGTTTTGATTTGCAGCTTTCTAATGGCTAATCACGAGTCCTAGTATAGCTCTGTAGGTTAAGCACTGGATCATAATGATGGTTTGAGCCACAGGGTCAGTAGTTCAAACTCACCAGCGGTTCCTCGGAAACCCTATACAGGTCCACTATGAGCCAGCACTGACTGGAGGGTACTTAACAACAACAATGGCTAATGATCGTGAACATTTCTTCATATGTTTGTTGACTGCCTGAATGACTTCCTTGGTGAAGGATCTGTTCATGTTCTGTGCCCACTTTTTAATTGGGTTATTTGTATTTTTCTTGTAGAAGTAATATAGTTTCTTATAAATTTTAGAGATTAGTCCCTTGTTGGATATGCCACTGCAAATATTTTTTCCCATTCTGTGTGCTCCCTTTTTACTCTTTTGGTGAAATATTTTGATGTACACAAGTTTCTAATTTTTAGTATGCCCTAGTCATCTATTTTGTCTTCTATAGTTTGTGTGTTTTTTGGCAATGTTTGCTAGTCTATGTATACCATATATTGTTGCTGTTGTTGTTAGGTGCCATTGAGTTGTCACTGACTCATAGTGACCTTATGCAGCCCATGGCACTTTCAATATTAAAGCCCCAAATTTGTCCCTATTTTTTCATCGATGGTCTTCATAGTTCTAGGATTTACATTTAGATACTTAATCCATGTTGAGTTAGTTTTTGTATATGGTGTGAGATAAAGGTCTTGTTTCATTCTTTTGCAAATCGATTTCCAGTTTTGCCCGCACCATTTGTTGAAGAGACTATCTCTTCCCCATTTAATGTATTTTGGCTCTTTGTCAAAGGTTTGTTGATTGTATGTGGATGGATTTACTTCTGGTTCTCATTTCGGTTCCATTGGTCTATGTGTCTTTCATTGTACCAGTAACAGGCTATTTTGACCACTGTGGTTGTGCAGTAAAATTTGAAATCAGGGAGTGAGAGGCCTCCCACTTTGTTCTTCTTAAGCAGTGCTTTGCTTATCCAAGGTCTCTTTCTCTTCCATATAAAGTTCGTGATTGTTTTTTCCATCTCTTCAAAGAATGTTGTTGGATTCTGGATTGGGATTGAATTATATCTGTAGATTGCTTTGGGTAGTATTGACATTTTCACAATGTTAAGTCTTCCTATCCATGGGCATAGTATATTCTTCCATATTTGTAAATTTCTTTTGTGTTCTTGTAGTAGTATTTTATAGTTTTCTTTGTATAAGTTTTTGTTTCTCTGGCTAGATTTACTCCTAAATAGTTCATCCTTTGGGTAGCTATGATAAATGGTATTATTTTCCTAATTTCCTCTTCAGAGCTGTGTTTATTAGTATAGAGGAATCCAACTGATTTTTGTATGTTAATCTTGTACCCTGTCACTCTGCTGAATCTTCCAATGAGTTCCAATAATTTTTTTTGCTGAGTCTTTGGGGTTTTCTATGTATAGGATCATATCATCTGCAAATAGAGAGAGTTTTACTTTGCCAATTTTGTTGTTGTTGTTAGGTGCCATCGAGTTGGTACTGACTCATAGCAACCTTATACACAGCAGAACAAAACATTGCCCGATCCTGGGCCAACCTCACCACTGTTGCCACGCTTGAGTCCATCGATGCTGCCACTTGGCCAATCCATCTCGCTGGGGGTCTTCCTCTTTTTCTTTGACCCTCCACCTTACCAAACATGATATCTTTCTCCAGCGATTGGTCCCTCCTGACAATATGTCTGAAGTATGAGAGATGAAGTTTGGCCATCTTGGCCTCCAAGGAGCACTCTGGCTGCACTTCTTGGATGCCTTTACTTTTCCTATCTTGCCTTATAACTCTAGCTAAGACTTCCAACACAGTATTGAATAGGAGTGGTGAAAAAGGACAACCTTGTCTGGTTCCTGTTCGCAAAGGGAATACTTTCATTGTCTCTCCATTGAAAATGATGTAGGCTGTTGGTTTGTATATATGCTTTTTATTATGTTGAGGAATTTCAATTCCTACCTTGTTGAGTGTTTTTATCGAGAATGGGTATTGGATTTTGTCAAATGCCTTTTCTGCCTCAATCAGTATGGTCATGCAGGGTTTTTTTTTTCGTTTTAAAAACTTAAATGGTGTTTTACATCAATTGTTTTTCTAATATTGAACCCTTCTTGCATCTCTGGTATGAATCCCACTTGGTCAAGATGCATTCTTTTTTGTCTGATATATTATTGAATTCTACCGGCTAGGATTCTGTTGAGAATTTTCACATCTCTGTTCAAGAGGGATATTGGTCTATAATTTTCTTTTTTTTTTTTTTAGTGGTTCCTTCCCTGGTTTTGGTTTGAGGATTATGCTTGCTTCATAAAATGGATGAGAAAGTTTTCCACCCTTTTCTATATTCTGGACTAATTTGAGTAAAGTTGGTGTCAGCTCCTCTCTGCATGTTTGGTAAAGGTAAAGCCATCTGGTCTTGAACTTTTTTGTTGAGACTTTTTTTTGATGACCTGATCAATTTCTTCTTTTGTTATAGGCCTGTCCAAAATTTCTATTTCACTCTTTGTAAGTTTATGTAGATCATGCTTTTCTAAAAATATATCTATTTCCTCTAGATTTCGAAATTTGTTGGAATATAACTCTTCATAGTATTCTGTTATTATCATTTTTATTTCCAATGGTTCTGTTGTGATATCACTCATGTGGTTTCTTATGCATGTTATTTGTGTCTTCTCCCTTTTTTCTTTGGTTAGATTTGCCAATGGGTTGTTGATTTTTAAAAATCCTTTAAAGAACCAGCTTCTTGTCTTGTTGATTCTTTCTATAGCTTTTTTTTTTCTTTCTTTCTGGTTCATGAATTTCTGCTTTAATTTTTATTATTTCTTTTCTTCTGGTGACTGTACGTTTACTTTGCTGGTCTTTTTCTCTCATTGTTGGAGATGTGAATTTCTGGCAGCTCCCTGGCAATCAGCTGCTATAACTAAACAGAAAGCTATAGAAAAGTAATGACTCTCCCGTGTTCAAAGTGGAAAACTTGTAAGACTCAGAGAAAGAAGACAATCTTGTCATGTTCCGTCTCTTACAGGTTTCACTGTACTTAAGGAGCTCTGGTAGCATAGTGGTTACAAATCGGGCTGCGAACCTTAAGGTCAGCAGTTCAAAACTACCAGTTGTTCCGTGGGAGAAAGATGAGTCATTCTGTTCCTGTAAAGATTTACAGCTTCAGAAACCCTGTACAGGGTGGCTACGAGTCGGTTCTGACTCCACGGCACATAACCACTACCATCACAGATGAAGAAACTGAGGCAAAGAGGTTCAACAACTTGCCAGTGGTTTTATGGCTCATGAGTGGATGAATTGGGATTCTCATTCTAGGCCATTGGAACCTACACTCAACCCTCTGTTTTAAGGGCCACATTTTGGTGGCGGGGGCTGAAGAGCATGACCACAGGAAAGTCCAGGGTGGACCTTGAGTTTGGTCTTATTGTGCCTGGCTGGGGGACCGGTGGCTAAAGGCAATGAGTTGTAGGTACCCAGAAAAGATCTGAGGCCAGGCTTCATATCTCACCATCCTCTTTGAAATATCACCTATTTAATTAATCATCAGTTTCCTACCCAATAAAGATGTAGGCACAAGAGACTCACAACTTCATGAGGAGGAGAGAGCAGATGCTATGGCTTGAATTCTATAGTCTCAAACTATTTGTTAGAATGCTGACCCCCACATGGAGCAATCCCTGGAGAAGACATCATGAATGATAAAATAGAGACACGATGACAAAGAAAACTCTCATTGAGATGGATTGACTCAGCGACTGGAACAGTGGCTTCACACTCAACCACTGAGGGTTGAGCAAGACTGGAAGTGTTTGGTTCTGTTGTATGGTCAAATCTGTGGACGTCAGATCCACATGGAAGAAAGTCAGATAGAAAATTCAAATATATTTCATGAAAGGAGCGGTTGAAAGCGGTAAGCCTGCGCCATGTCATTGGTGGAAACTTGACCAACATGGAGAAATGAACATCACCATTGAGTTCCGACTCTTGCAGGTTTCACTGTATGTAGTGTAGCTGTGAACAGCATCTAACAACAACTACATACCTGTGGAGGTGGCCCTGTTTGGGAACAGAGTTTTCTTTCTTATGTGAATAAGGCCACATCAGTGTGGCTTAAACCAATCTTGCTGGAGAGATAAAAAAGCAGATCAGATACCGAGATGCAGCCGGAATGGGGAAACACAGATGGCATCATCTGCAGATCCTCCAGGAAAGCCAAGAAGAACTGAGGGACCCTCCTCTAGAGCCAGTACCCGGGATTCAAGCTTCCATCTTTCTGAACTGTGACAAAAGAAATGTCTGTTCCTTAAAGCCACCCCTTGTGGTAGTTTTGTTCTAGCCCCTCTAAGATGTTCAGACTGCAGAGATAAACAACCTCTGACCTTCAGCCCTGAGGACCAGGGACAATGGGGGAGGCAGAGTTTGTGCAGGCCATGTGACCTCATGGAAAAGGAGGTGCCCAGACCCAGTGGAGCGGACCAAGGCTCTCCAGAAGGCTATGCTGGCTCCAGGCTTCCAGACAGAATTTTTCAAAGAAAGCTGGAAATCTAATGTTTATAAGAAAGTTCCCAGTTTTTAAATATCAACCAGTCTTTAAAAACATTTAAAAGCCCCCTGTTGGCAACCTAACTAGTCTTGTCTGGGGGCTGAAGTTTGTCATGGGCCACCAGCTTGGGAGGCTGCTCTAAAGTGTTGGAGCTACAAGGCAGAGGTCTGCTACCTGGGGTTTCCAGGAGGAAATAGCAGCACCTCGACTTCCAGTCCAACAGTAGACACCATCATGCCATGGGGTGGGGAGGGGCGGGGGGGGGGTAAATCTCTGCACCAAACTTTTCCACATCAGGAGTCCTTGGATCATGTGAGATTGTTAATGGGCTCACTGCTAACTATACGTTTGGAGGTTTGATTCCACCCAGAGGTACCTCAGAAGCAAGGCCTGGAGATCTGCTTCCCAGACATCAGCCACTGACCACCCTATGGAGCACAATTCTGCTCTGACATACATGGGCGCCATGAAGTGGAGTCAAGTCAAGGGGACAGCCACTGATTTTAAAAACCTGTATTGGGCTAAATGGGACTTTGCTGTACAACATGGTAAGCTGAGGTTGTCCAGGAGGAGGACAGGGGCCTGAATTCCCACCCTCCAGGCATGTTTGCCTCAGAAGAAAAGCATGCTCCCCTCGTTCCGTCCCACCATGGGTTTGGCTGGGTTGCCGTCTTGGAACGGCTTGTTGGCCTCTGTGGGTGGCTTTGCCTATGGGTGTGTTTCAGGGTCTATGAATGTACAACATGCTGAGACATGCCAAAGTCGCTACCCACCCGACTTCAGAAGGACTGTGAGTGTTTATTTAAAACCTTACAAACAGTTTATAGCCAACGCACCATCGTTTATATGCCGAAATTCACTGTGGATGGCCAGGAGAGGGGACAGAGAGCCCAGGCATCTAGACTGTCTTTGTGTGTTGAAGGCTTTGTGTGATGTGCTTGCCAACTCAGGCTGTGTGTGTGGGGGGGTGTCGGGGCGGGGGGAGGGACTCCTGGTTTCACAGACTGCCTTGGGCTCCGGTCCCTACCCCAGAACCTCCAGAGGAACCCATTCACTGAGCATTCCTGCCCAGGCTCTCTCAGGTCCAAACTCACATATATCCACCTGGCTACTCTGGACTCTTCCAAGTCAGCATCCTTTGTGAGTGTCCTCTGCATCCCAAAGCCAGGTGAGTAAGAAAGCAGTGGACATCACTTGGTGGTAGAGAAGACTTGGTCATGAACATGTTGTTGGCACCACTAGATTGATTCTGATTCATAACGACTCTGTACAACAGAACAAACACTATGCGATTGTGTGCCAGCCGCACAATTCTAGATTGGTTACAGCCACTGTGTCAGTCCATCTCATTGAGGATCTTCCTCTTTTTAGCTGACCTTCTACTTTACCAAGCACAATGGCCTTCTCTAGGGACTGGTCCCTCCTGATAACAGGTCCAAAGTATGTGAGATGAAGTCTTGACAACCTCTCTTCTAAGGAACTTTCTAGCTTTATGTTTTTCAAGACAGATTTATTCATTCTTCTGGCAGTTCAATATTCTTTGCCATTACCATAATTCAAATGCACTCATTCTTTCTCTGGTCTTTAAACTGACATCTTTGCTCTTTAACATTTTAAAGTGGTCTTTTGCAGCCGATTTACCCAATGTACCACTGTTTGATTTCTTGACCACTGCTTCCATGGGTGTTGATGACAGATCCAAGCAGAACGAAGTTCCTGACAACTTGTACCTTTTCTCTGTTTATCATGATGTTACTGATTGGTCCAGTGTGAGGATTTTTGTTTTCTCTAAGATGTAATTCGTGCTGAAGTTTGTAGTCTTTGATCTTAATGCTTCAAGTCCACTTTGCTTTAAACAAACAAGGTTGTATCATCTACATATGGCAGGTTGTTAATGAGTCTTCTTCCAGTCCTGATGCCATGTCCTTTTTCATATAATCCAGCTTCTCGGATTATTTGCTCAGCATACAGTTTTAATTAACTACAATGAAAGGATATAACCTTAATGCACATCTTTCCTGATTGTATATCACACAATAGCCCCTTGTTCTGTTTAAACGACTGCCTCTTGATCTATGTACAGATTCCCCATGAGCACAGTTAAGTGTTCTGGAATTTCCATTCTTCCAAATGTTATCCATAATCTCTTAAAGTCCACATGGTCGAATGTTTTTGCACAGTCAATAAAACACAAATCAACATCTTTCTGGTATTCTCTGCCTTCAGTCAAGATCCAGCTAATGTCAACATTGATATTCCTCATTCCATGTCCTTTTCTAAATTTCTGGCATTTCCCTGTCAATGCACTGCTGCAAACAATTTTCAATTTGCCTTAGCAAAAGTTTACTTGGTTTTGCTATTAGTGATAATGTTTGATAACCTCTGTAGTCCATTAGAGCTGTGCTCCATAGGTTTTCAGTGGCTGACTTTTCAGAAGTAGATCACTAAGCCTTTCCCCTGAGACATCTCTGGGTGGACCTCACACCTACAACCTGGACCTTCAGCCTAAACATAAGCAAATTGCAAACATGTTGTTGTTGTTGTTAGGTGCCATCAAGTTGGTTCTAACTCATATCAACCCTGTATCCAACAGAACAAAACACCGCCCTGTCATGCCCCAGCCTCACAGTCATTGCTATGCTTGAGCCCACTGCTGCTGCCACTGTGCCAATCCATCTCTTTCCCTTTCCCACTGACCCTTCACTTTAGCAAGCTTGATGTCTTCCCCAGGCACTGATCCCTCCTGATAATATGTCTGAAGTATGAGAGACCAAGTCTGACCATACTGGCTTCTAAGGAGCACTCTAGTTGTACTTTCTCCAACACAGATTGACTTGTTCTACTGACAGTCCATGGTACCTTTAATATTTTTCTCCAACACCATAACTTTTTTAGAAATGCATCAATTTTTCTGTGGTGTTCCTTATTCACTGTCCAAATTTTACATGCATATGAGGCACTTGATCATGGTGTTGGTCAGGTACACTTTAGTTTTCAAACTGGCATCTTTGGTTTTGAATACTTTAAAGAGGTCTTATGCAGCAGATTTGCCTAATGCACTATGTCGGTTAGATTTCTTGACTGCTGCTTCCATGAGTGTTGAGTGTTGATGTTGGACCCAAGCATGAGTGTTGATGGTGGATCTGTGACTCAGCAAAGGTCTACTGTGAGCCAACAATTCCATTCTTTCTGTATATACCCAAGCAAAGGCAAGAGGGGAGGAGGAACTGACCACAGGGTTGAAGAACAAGAATGGACTGATATCACTTGAAGAAGGTGGAGTCCCAGAGCTTGGTGGCCAGGCAGGCCAGGTGGAGGATCAGAGACGGAAAGGATTTCAATTGAATCAGTTGGTGGATGGTGGAAAGAGTGAGAAGGACACATTTGGGATTACCCAAACCCCTAAATGGCCTCATCTCTAGAAGCACAGGCCACCAGCACTTGCCAGCCCATGTGGAAAGGTCAACTGAACCCAGAGGTATCAGAGGTGTGAGCCCTGCTCTCTACTCCCCTCCCCAGCCCCAACCCAGGGGGACATACATGCTGGTCACCTGGGCATCTTGTTATGATGCAGGTGATAATGGAAGGCTGTGGTGGGCCTGAGAAGGTGCATTTAACTCTTCCCTGGGATCAAGTGAATTCTCCCGGAGGTTGAACAAGTCCACCTGTAACAGGGGAACACTGGAACCACACTTGCCATCATGAAACACAGGTGGGAACTCCTGCTTCTCTTTCTCCAAACTGTCACCTGTTTTAGTCCCCTAGTGCTGCCCCAGAAGAAATAAAAGGAGGGTGGGGGACACAGTTCTACTCTGACCCACAAGGGATCACTATGAGTCAGTATTGACTCCCTGACAATTGGATTTTTTTAGACATCTGGGTAACTACCCTCCAGACCAAGATGGGAAATGTTTCTCATTTTCTGAAGGCTCTCTTGTGTCCCTTGAAGCCCCTAGTCGACCTCAGAGGTGGCCACTGTTCTGGCCTTGGTCACCCCAGAGGTTTGTTCTGAAATTTTAGGAAATGCATCATCTGGAGAATCCTCCTCTTTCCAGCATCTTCCCCTCCACGTGATGCCTGTGAGAGCCAATCACAGCATCATGTTTATCACTGTTCATGCCTTTGGATTACTGTGTAATACACCCTACATAAGGAGCTCTGGTAGCATAGTGGTTACGAGTTGGGTGCCTGACCTCAAGGATGGCACTTACCAGTTTGAAATGTACCAGTAGAAAGATGAGGCTCTCTGCGCTCATAAAGATTTACAGCTTTGGAAACCCTACACAGGGTTGTTATGAGTCAGAAGCAACTCCACAGCATACCACCACCACCATTCCCCTACATATATGTGTCACCTACTCCATACAGAAGAAGATAATGTGATGTGGGGAAGTTAAATGTCATGTACATTGATAGGGTACAACTGAAAATAAGGAGAAACAGTAACAAATATACATTAATAATCAGAATATGAAATGTCCGAAGTATGGACCTAGGAAAATTGAAAGTTGTCAAAAATGAGATGGAACATATAAAAATCTATATCTAGATTTTAGTTCTAGATATAAATTAACAACCATGTGGTTTACTATGTCAGAAGGACAAATTCAAGAGGAATGTCATCACAGTCATCATTTTCGGAAACACATTTCAATTGCTACAATTTGATGAACTTGAACTATACTTATGAATGTAGTAGCTCAAAATGCCAACTGAGAGGAAAGGAGTCTTCACATCATTGATCAATCCTATCCCTTCTGTACACAGGGTTGATAGGGACGGGCAACTTAGACATTGGTTACCTAAAATGAGGGGGCTAATGCGCTGGACGGCAAAGTTGTTTGGACCACAAAGTCAGTGGTTCAAGCTCCTTGGAAACCCTATACATGGTTGCTATGGATCAGAACCGACTCGATGGCACTTAACAACAACAACAATAAAGGTATGAAGTGGCTGGCTCACAAGTTTTCAAGAGGGAGTGTAGTTTTATAGTGTGTGTGGGAAGATAGAATCCCCACTGAATAGTTTTCATCTTGTCTAGATGGGTCTGGTGAAAGGAGGTGGGGATAAGATTCTTATGATTCAATAGTGAGTTATGATTATCATGACTAATTGTGATTGTCACAACTATAAAGGTAGAAGTTTTGTAATGTCAAGGGGGAAGTAGTTAATTTAACATTCCAAGAACAGAGGGCCTTAGGACCATCAAGGGAGAAGAGCATAAGTGGAATGTGGGACCCTATCCAGAGAAGCAGTGGCACCAGAGATGAAGGCAAAGATGAGGACATGGAGAGATAGAGCAGCTGAGGACTCTAGACTCATGGAAAGAGAAAGGCTGTGTGCTGGTGGCTAGGAGGCAGGCTTGCAGAATGTGCCCTTGGGTTTTTAAATGATTATATATTCCTGAGTGTTTTTTGTGTATATAAACCCCCCAAAACAACAACAATAAAAACAAAAACCAAAGGGAATAGAAGCAAATATTGTTGAATGATGATGCACGGAGGGGATTGTAATCATTGTAATGAAATGAAATGTGATAGGATGAGTACAAAACCACTGTTCTCCCATGTAAACTATTACTTAATTCACATAAAAGCTTTTTTAAAAACCAAACCAAACCAAAAAAAATTCAAGATCTTTCTTGAAGTATAATGCTGTCTGTGATGGAATAATAGCCATATACCTACAAAGAAGGCCAGTTAATACCACTATTATTCAAATTTATCCACCAATTACTAAAGTCAGTGATGATTAAATTGAAGAAGTCTACCAGTCTGAAATCGATAAAACATGCAATCAAGATGTATTGATAATTACTGGTGATTGGAATGTAAAGGTTGGGAAAAAAAGCAAGAGTCAGTCTTTGGAAAATATGGCATTGGTGATAGAAATGATGCTGGAGTTTGCATGATAGATTTTTTTTGCAAGATTAATGACTTATTCATTGCAAATACCTTCTTTAAACAACATAAAATGTGATTATACACATGGACTTCACCAGATTGTTCAAAAACGAAGTGAAATAATGATACTCTCCCTAGTGGACCTCTGGTAGCACAGTGGTCACGAGTTGGCCTGGTAATCTCAAGGTCAGCAGTTCGAAACTACCAGCTGTTCCTAGGAAGAAAGATGAGGCTTTCTGCTCCCATAAAAAAATTTACAGCCTCAGAAACCCGATACAGGGTCACTATGAGTCAGAACCATCTCCACGGCATATAACCACCAGTGTAGTTAGTATAGTATAATGGTGTATAATTAATGTAATATAATGCAATCATCTTCTATAATGGAATGCAGTGAATCAGTTGAGTTCATACCAGTGTCAAGTGGGTCCTAAACCTCAACACTTCTGAGTTACAGAAACAGCAGCGCAGACACACATGCACATGGGGGGCGAAGACAGACGATGTCTGATGACCAAAGAGGCAGATGGATGTACAAACCCAGGGCTGCCAAGGATTGCTGGCAGCTACTAGACACTGAGGAGTCCTGGTGTGGCACTGCAGACTAATACACTGGACCACAGGTCAGTTTGAACTGCAGGTTAGCGGTTCAAACCCACCAGCCATTCCTCCAAAACCTGAGACAGGGTTGCTATGAGTCAGAACTGACTCCATGGTACTTAACAAAATATAAACATAGAAGCTGACATAGACAAAAAAGGGTCTGCCTAGAGCCACGCCCTTACTCCAGACTGTGGCCTTCGAGTGAGGACTGGATCAAAACCGGGCAGTCTTTCGTTCGGTCTACAAAGGAATTGCTCTGAGTTGAAACTGACCTGTCAGCACCTGACAACAGCAGCAACATTCTGATGTGCGGTCATATGAGCACTCAGAAACGAAACTGTCCACAGTAACACACTGACTCAAAGGGAATGCTGGGAATTCAGCTTCCGCCAAGCTCTTCCCACCACCTTCCTGAAGGTTTATCCAACTCCGAGAGATAGGAGCATCTCTCCCACTCTCCTGTCAAACAGGGATGGGATGGCTTCCTTACAGAATGAAGGTGCTTTCAACAAGCAGTATTGATGCCTGAGCAAACTGAAAAGCAAACACACCACACCTTGCCCATGGTCTTGGCAGGTCCTCTGCCTCTTTCTGGGCTGGGGCACCGCATCCATGAGATGCATGCTAGGGGTGCTGGCATTTAGTTACCCAGGCTTCCAGGCTCTGTGCTAAGTGACCTCTCAGAGGTGAGAGTTTATTTACTCTGCTGTAGCCCGTGACCTGGTCAGAGTAGACGGTGGGCAGGCCCCGCCACCCTGGGGGATAGGGTGCTGGGAGGGGCCGGTGCATGTCGTGTTTGATTTGAGTCCAGCCCCTGGAATCCACAAATCCAATTGTTTCTTTTCCTGAGAAGCTGCACAAACCAGGGAGTGTGAACATTTTTAAGCCAGACGTGCACTTTGACTGTAAAAATATTTTTGCGGGTTAGAAAATTATACCAAAATGCTTTCACAGGCAAAACGCTGTTGTGTGCTGTTCAGCCCTGTGACTCCTGGCAATGGGGCCTGAGTGAGTGTACCCCGAAACTAATGCCATGCCAATTGTCTGGGAGCACATTTTAATAACATTCTTTAACAACAACAAACCTGCATTGAGCACTTACAGGCTGCCTGCCTGTGTCCCCTCTCTCCCACACCCCTCCTGGTGGGGTCTCTGTGATAACCATTCTTAGGGTTTTGCAGGTGTGGGAAATGAGGCCCAAAGAGGCTAAGTGACCTCCCCATGGTCACGCAACTTTCAAGGAAACAACCAGGCTTGGAAGCCAGGTCCATCTGATTTACCCACCCTGGTGTACCTCCGAGGCTGTAATTCGATTCTGGGGACAGATTCCTGGTTCTCCCATCAACTAATTTTGTGTTGCTAAAGGAATCCTAGTGGCTCATTGGTTAAAGCACTTGGCTGCTCACCAAAAGATAGTTGTTCGAACCTACCAGCTGCTCTGAGGGAGCAAGGTGTGAAAGCCTGCTTGCTTCAGTCAAGATGACAACCTTGGAAACTCAACAGAACACTTCCATTCTGTTCTGTAGTATCACTCTGGGTTGGAATTGACTCGAAGGTATTGGGTTTGGTTTGGTTTATAATTTTTATGGTTTTCAGCAGTTTCACGGAGGGGAGCTAATAATGACCCGCATGTGGGCATGGTTGGAAAAGAGCATTCAGGAGGACTCTAAGATTTGGATCTGATCCCTTGAATATCACTCTTTCTGAGATGGTTGATGGATACCAAGGGAGCAGGGGTCGGGGAGGGGGCCCGAGCATTGGGTTCGAGCCACACTAAGTTGGAGGGACCTTCTAGACGTGCAGGAAGGGAAGTGGGCCAAGAGGTTCAGGAGAGAGGTCTGAGATGGAGTAAAACATTTGGGAGCCATCCACAGGTATGATACTGAATAAGATGGCTACTGGAGTGAGTGGGACGAAGAGGAGAAGGGACAAGGCCATCACGTTTAAGTGGAGGAGAGACATCTTGTTGAAGTCCTAACCCTCAATTCCAGTGAGTGTGACCCTGTTTGGAAGATGTTATCAGTTAGGCTAGCATCAGGTCAAATTAGAGGAGGGTGAGTTCTAGTAAGTATGAATGGTGTTCTTATGAGAAGCCACAACACAAAGACACATAGAAGGAAGACGGCCATGTGGAGATGGAGGTAGAGATTGGAGTGATGCAGCTACAAGCCAAGGAATGCTGAGGACCACCAACCATCACCAGAAGCCGGTAGAGAGGTGGAGAACAGAGCTTTCACAAAGATTCAATATGGTGACACTCGATTTCAGACTTCTAATCTCTAGAATGGTGAGCCATAGCTTCCTATTCTTAGAAGACACCCAATGTGTGTTGTTGCTTTGTAATGGTAATCCTAGGAAGTGAATACATGGTCCAAGCAGAAAAGTCACTTACTTGTGTCATTGGCTGCTGCCTCGTGGCCACGATGGAACAAAATGCTGCCAGCCCTGTGCCGGTCCCATGATCGATTGCACATTGGAGCATTGTAGTGCAGAGGATTCTCAATGGTTGGTTTTCAGAAGTAGATCATCAAGCCTTTCTTCCTACTCCATCTTTGTCTGGAAGCTCGGCTGAGATCTGTTATCAACTGCACGGTGACACACAAGCCTCCACTGACAGACAGACAGACAGACAGCTGGGTCTCCCACATGTTGTGGTTGTGAAGTGCCGTCAAGTCGGTCCTGAACCATAGTGACCCTGTATAGGGTTTCTGAGGAGTGGCTGGTGAGTTTGAACTAATCTTGGTTTCCAGTGCTTATCCTACAGCACCGCCATGAACCATTCAGAATCGATGCTACAGTATCTGGTTAACCTTTCTCAGAGAGTATTATCACAACAAAGGTCTCATCCCTAGGTAGATGACTACTGTTAGTTGAATGCTTTCTATGGTCAGGCATGCCGAGCAGTGAAGTATAGGACTCGCATCCCAGATGTAGACTGGGGAACAAGGCTGTGAGGCTAGTGGACATGCCCACCGACTGTCCTCTGAATGTGGCTGAGCCATGTCCTGCTCACCAGCCCATCTGAATCTCCCCACTGGGTCCTCTTCTACAGACGCACCTCATCAGCGACACAGGTCTGGAGACAGCGGGGACGGAGCCTCAGGCCTCGGCTGCCCTCATACTACCTCATCTGGGTTGGCCCCATTGGCTGTGTGCTCTGTGTAATCAAACACCCTAGCCTCAGACATCACAGAATTCACAATTCTACACATGGTATAAACAGAGGCCAAATCAAATGCCAGGGAAAGGATATTGCCTTTTAAATCGACCCTGACAGCCATGGAAAGTATGATGGCCACATAGAATCCTTACATATGACAGACATTAATTCTTAAAGAGCCCTTCAACGGGTCCCCGGGATCATTTGTAAAGTTGTATTTTTATTATGGATTGGATGTATTGAAGTAAGACCATAATCTCATTGTGCTCTGACCTCTGTTTTTATAGCTCTGTGTAAACAGCAGTTACCGTGCTAGCTGGAGAGATGTTTACAGATGGAGAAATAAAAACACGCTGGTTTACTGTGTTGCAGAAACCTGAATCCAGCCGAAGCCAGGCCTGGGTTTTGTATCTCAGAGGCCCTGCCCTGATGGAAGTGGACAGCCCTGATGGGCAGGGACACAGGCCAGGGCCAGTCCCTTGGCTCCTTTTCATTGTGAGGAAACAAACCCTTAGCTCCTAATGTTCTGAGAACCTGAGCCAGGGAGGCTTTGGGGGGCCCCCACGGGACACGGAGTTTCACGGATGAGGAAGAGGCTCAATGTGGGAACAGCGTTGTTTTCTGTCTTGTGAGTGATGATGCTGTTTCCTAGCTCCAGAGGTACTTTGAACAGGTTTTAGAGAAGCTTCCAGCTAAGATGGAGTAGGAAAAACGGCCTGGAAATCACTTTTCCATGAAGGCATTCTCCCTTGAGTTTCTTGGGGCTTCAGGATCCACAGGGGGGAAATAGGCAAGGATCTGGCTGATGTCAGCTGGTGTCTCTGGGACAGCCAATCTGCATGGTAAAGGACATTCATTCCCCCACCCATGGACGCTACAAATCCCCAGTGGCTCTGGGCCTTGTGAGCAATGCCAGCATGGAGAACTCTGGAGGGCTCGGTGTGGATGGGCAGCAGAGAGTGGACTTGTAGCTGAAGATGGAGGTGCAAGCTCTCCAGGGTCCACCTGGAAACACAGGTATCCAGATGGCCAGTCACACCAACCGTGCAGCGATCCACACCTTGCAGGCAGCATGCGGTGGCCTCAGAGTCCTGATGGGTGTCATTGGGGAGGCCAGGGAAGAGTTGGGGGGGTTCCCCATGTCAAACCATCCAGTTAGATGTTACTGATAGCCATCCCAAAGGATCACCCAACAATTGTTAAAAACCTGCCATCTAGTGGGTAATGGTTAGGACGGTTGATTGAATAAATTCCACCATATTGAATGTTGTTGTGAGGTTCCATCAAGTCTATCCCAACTCCTAGCATCTTATGCACGGCCCAGTCCCCCAACATGCTCACAATTGTCAGCTTTGAGTCCTTTAGTACAGCCACTGTGTCATTTCATCTCATTGGGCTATGCCTCTTTTTCACTGACCTCCCACTTCACCAAACATGATGTCCTTCTCCAGAGACTGGTCCCTTCTGATAACATGATAGTATGATATGAAGTCTTGCCCACCCTGCTTCTAAGGGCTTTCCAGTTGTACTTCTCTTAAGATGGATTTATTTGTTCTTCTGGCAGTCCCTGGTGCTTACCATATTCTTCACCAACATTATAATTTGAAGGTATCAATTTTCTTTGGTCTTCCTTATTCATTGTCCAACTCTCACATGAATACGACGCAATTGAAAATACCATGGGTTGGATCAAGCACACTTTAGTGCTCAAATCGACATCCTTGCCCTTTAATATTTTAACGAGCTCTTTGGCAGCAGATTTGCCCAGTGTGATATATTGTCGGATCTCTTGACTGCTGATACTATGCACATTGAGCCTGGATCAAAGTGAAATGAAAACCTTGGCAACTTCAATCTTTTCTCTCTTTATCATGATGTTATTATTTGGTCCAGTTGTGAGCATTTTTGTCTTCTTTACATTGAACTGTAGTCTATACTGAAGTCTTTGATCTTCGTTAGCAAGTGTTTCATATCCTCTTCACTTTCAGTAAGCAATGTTGTATCATCTACTTATTGCAGGTTGTCAATAAGTCTTTCTCCAATCCTGTTGCCACATTCTTCTTCATATAGTCCATCTTCTCGAATTATTTGCTCAGCACACAGACTAAGTATGGTGAAAGGATACATCCCTGGCACACATCTTTCCTGATTTGAAACCACACAGTATAACCTTGTTCTATTCAAACCACTGCCACTTGGCCTAGGCACGGGTTCCTCATGAGCACAGTTAAATGCTCTGGGATTTCCATTCTTTACAATGTTATCCAGAGCTTGTTGTAATTCACACAGTTGAAATACTTTTGCATAGTTAATAAAGCACAAGTAAACATCTTTCTGGTACTCTCTACTTTCAGACAAGATCCATCTGACATCAGCATTGATATCCCTGGTTCCACATCCTCTTCTGAATCCGGCCTGAATTTCGATCAGTTCCCTGTCAATATACCGCTGTAACTGTTTTTGAAGGATCCCCAGCAAAGATTTACTTATATGTGATAGTAATGATATTGTTTGATAATTTCTACCTTCTTTGGGGTCACCTTTCTTTGGAATGGGCAGCTCCTGAGTGTCTTTTATGAGACATGGAGGTGTTAGGCCTTGGGTGTAGGTGACAGTTAACCTTACGGCACCTTGGGTTCCACGGAAATAACATGGGACACTTATCGGGATCTGGTGCCAAATCAGATGCTGGAAGAAGTGCGTGACTCATGTGTATGTTACCCAATTGCACCTGAGAGGTGGGGGCCATGGGGACAGGCATTCCCGCCCTCCTGAAGCACTAATGGCTGGTCCAAGCTCTCAGCTCCACAAGTTTACAACTGAGAGCCACACTCAGGGCAGGTGATGATGAAGATGCTGCAGAGCCAGGAGCAGAGATCACCTGGCATCCCAAGGAAGGAGATGGGGAAGATGGGGGCGGAAAGTATGAGCATGAATTACATCTTTTTATTATGAAATCATCTCAGACTCAAAGATGTCGGCGAGGGGTCCTATGTACTCATCCTGCAGCAGCCCCCAAGGATGCCAACATACATAACTACAGCATGTCACCAAAACCAGGACACCAGTCACAAAACACAATTAACGAGACACAGGCTTTATGTGGGTTTCATCGGGTGTGACATGGACTCATGTTTTTGTTTTATTGTTTACATCTTTGTGTTTTGTTCTTTGACGTATAGCCCATGAACAGATCAATATGTCCACCAATGCAATCAACAGCCATACATCACCTTAAAGGAACTCCCTTCTGCTACCCCTCATAATTTACCTCCTCCTTCCTGTCCCTGGTCCCTGGTCCCTGAGACCATGTATCCTTTCTCTATCTCTGTAATTTGGTCCACCACTTGTCTGTCCATTTGGCTTTTGTATTGCTGTGATGCTGGAAACTATGCCCTTGGTATTTCAAATATCATGTTTGGTATTTCAGTGGAGCTTCCAGATTAAGACAGACTAGAAAAAAGGGCCAATCTACTGTCAAATTTACTAGCCATGGAAGAACATGGGGGATCACAATAGGATATGGTCCAGTGTACAGCTGGAAGTTGAACCCCTCGGTTTGGAAGGCATTCTAAATAAGGTAATCACAACGAGGGTCTTAAGCATAACACAGATTGTGGAGATAGTGCAAAACTCTACTAGGCAAGCTGTGCTCTGTTGTATGTGAGGTCGTCATGAATGGGAATGGACTTAATGGAACCTAGCAGCAATACCAGCTGGTTATTTTGAGAATGTTCTATACATAGAACCATACTGTAGGCAGCCTTTCGAGACATGATGCCCCTAAGATCCATCCAAGCTGGTAGGTGCATCAGTAATTTGCTTCTTGCTATGACTGAGTTGTCGTCCATGGTAAGATTATACCACAGTGGTTTGACCATCATAAATGCCAACTCTAATCAGTTGACTGAGACATTGTGGTAAGGATGGATTCTCAGCTTCATTCGACTTTAGCACAAGAAATGCCAGGACTGTTAGCGGTACTGTTCCTACTCATTAGATCCCACAGTAACTCAGCACATTCATAGATTTGACACTAACTTTATGCGGCATGAGCAAATGGTGGTGATCAAACTGGACTCAATTTCCGTGGTCAGTAAGCTTATGGTTTTGTGGAGGAGACAAACCATTGATGAAAACTCAAAGCCCCTCAATGAGATGGCTTGACAGGGTGTCTGCAACACTGACCTCAAGTCCAGCCATGATTGTGAGGTTGGTGCAGGACTAGGCAGGGTTTCATTCTGTTTTGCATAGGGTCACTATGATTCAGAACTGACTTGATGGCACCTAACAACAACAACAACAACAACACTTGTGATGAAAGCATTTAAGGACAAGAGGAGGGTACTGGGACAAAATGTAACTTTAGGTGGAGATGGGGTGGGAAGGGTTTCTGGTTATCTTGTCTGAGGAAATGAGAAAGATGAGGTGGTTGTTGTTGTTAGGTGCCATTGAGTCAGTGCTGACTTGTATCGACCCTATGCTCAACAGAACCAAACACTTCGCAGTCCTGTGCCATCCACACAATTGCTATCTATGTTGTTGCCACTGTGCCAATCGATCTCATTGGGGATCTAGGCACAATAGAACAAGACAGTGCCCAGTCCTACGCCATCCTTACAATTGTTATGTTACGTTGCTGCAACTGTGACAATTGCTCTTTTTCAATGACCCTCCAAGCTTGACGTTCTTCATCCTTCCTGACAACATAGCCACAGAAGGAGAGAAGGCTTGCCATTTTTGCTTCTACGGAGCATTCTGGCTGTACTTCTTCCCAGATAGATTTGTTGGTTCTTCTGGCAGTCCATGGTAATTTCAATATTCTTTGCCAACACCATAATTCAAATGCATTGGTCCTCCTATGGTCTTCCTTTTTCGTTGTCCAACTTCTCTGTGCATCTGAAGTGATTGACAATACCATGGTTTGGGTCAGACACACCTAGGTCCTCAAAATGATATCTTTACTCTTTAACACTTTAAAGAGGCTGTTGGCAGAAAGTTTGCCTAATGCGACAAGTCATTTAATTTATTGACTGTTCCTTCCATGAGTTGTCAATTGTGGACCCAAGCAAAATGAAGTCTTTGACACCTCAAACTTTTCTCCATTTGTCATGATGCTGTTTATTAGCCCAGTGGTGAGGATTTGTATTTTCCTTACATTGACCAGTAATCCATACTGAAGGCTGTAGCCATTGATCTTCATCAGTAAGTATTTTAAACCTTCTCTTCCAGCAAGCAAGGCTGTGTCCTCTGCAGACTTCAGGTTGTTAATGAGTCTCTCTCCAAGCCTGGTGCCATGATCATCTTCATAGAAACCAATTTCTCCAATTATTTGCTCAGTTCACAGAATGAATAAATATGGTGAAAGTTTACAGCCCTGATGCATGCCTTTTCTGATATTCAACCATTCAGTATCTCCTTGTTCTGGTCTTAAGACTGCCTCTTTGTCTATGCACAGGTTCCTCATGAGTATAATTGGGTATTTTGGAATATATATCCTTTGTAATATTATCCATAACTTGTTATGATCCACACTTTCTCTTTTTACAGTCAATAAAGCACAGCCAATATCTTTCTGATATTCTTTGCTTTCAGTCAAGATCCATCTGACATTAGCTTCATTCCAGGTCCTCTTCTAAATCCAACTTGAATTTCTGGCCGCTCTATGTCAATGCACTGCTATAATAATTTTTAAATTATCTTCAACAAAAATTTACTTGGATGCAATATTAATGATTTTCCCATTCCGGTGGGTCACCTCTCTTTGGAATGGGTACAAATGTGGATGTCTTCTTATCAGTTTGTTGTTGTTGTTAAATGTCATTGAGTCAGTTCCAACCCATAGTGACCCTGTATAGAGTTTCCAAGGAGAGATTGGTGAGCTTGAACCGCCTACCTGGTGGTTCAAACTGACTTTGAAGTACAGTGCATTAGCCCACAGCGCCACCCCAGGACTCCTGCCAGGAGTCTGTGTTTGACTGACTTCAAAATTTCTTGGCATCGATGAGTGAATGCCTCCAATGAAACATCAGTTTACTGATATATTTCCATGTGTATTCCATCTATTCCTGAAGCCTTGTTTTTCACCAATGCCTCCAGTACCAGTTGGACTTCTTTCTCCAGGACCATGGGTTCTTTATTATGTGCTACCGCTTGAAATGGTTTAGCATTGACCAGTTCTTTTTGGTAAAGTGTATTCCTTCCATCTTCTTTTGATGTTTCATGCATTATTCAATCTTTTGCCCATAGAATCCTTCACTATTGCAACCTGCAGCTTGGACCTTTTCTTTAGTTTTTTTCTTTTCCAGCTTGAGAAATGTTGAGCGGGTTCTTCCCTTTTGGTTTTCTAGCTTGAGGTCTTTTCTTATTTCATTATAGTACTTGATTTTCATTTTATTATGACATGTGACTTTGTCTTCTCAAGATGTCCTTGGAAATTTTCTGTTCAGCTCTTTTGCTTCCTCATTTTCCCCCATTGCTTCAGCTTTTCCATGCTTGAGAGCAAGTTTCAGAGTCGCTACTGACATCCATTTTGGTCTTTTCTTCCTTTCCTGTATTTTTAATCGCCTTTAGATTTCTTCCTGTATGATGTTCTTGATGTCATCCCACAGATCTTCTGGTTCCATCATTAGTGTCAAATGAATCAAATCTGTTCTTGAGATGATCTCTAAATTCAGATGGGATATATCCAAGGTAATATTTTGGTTCTTGTAGACTTGTTTTCATTTTCCTTTGCATTAGCCTGAACTTGCATATGAGAAATTGATGGCCTATTCCACAGTTGGCTCCTGACCTAGTTTTGCTGATGATTTTGATGTCTCCATCTCTTTCCACAGATGTAGTCAATTTGAGTCTTGTGTGATTCATCTGGTGAGGTCCATGTGTATAGTCACCTTTTATGTTATTTTAAAATGTTTTTTGCAATGCATAAGTCATTGGTCTTGCAAACTTCTATCATGAGATCTCCAGCATCGTTTCTATTACCAAGGCCATATTTTCCAACTACTGATCCTTCCTGTTTGTTTCCAACCTCTTCATTCCAATCACCAGTAACTATCAATACATCTTGATTGCATGTTTGATCAATATCAGACCAAAGAATCTGGTATAATTCTTCAGTTTCATCATCATTGGCTTTAGTGGTTGGTGTGTAAATTTAAATAGTAGTCATATTGACTGATCTTTGTAAGTGTGGATATTACCATAGGCAGCATCGTAGTTAAAGATAAATCTTGAAGTGATCTTTTTGATGATGAATGCAATGTGATTCCTCTTCAGTTAGTTGTTACTGGCACAGTAAACCTTGTTAATGCTTTTAGGTGCTGTCGGGTTGGTTCTGACCAATAGCGACCCTATATACAGCAGAACAAACAAAACACCGCCCTGTCCTACACCATTCTCACACTTGCTGCATTAGTGTAGCAGCTGCCACTGTGCCAGTCCATTTCATTGGGGGTCTCCCTGTTTTCAGTGACCTTCCACTTTAGCTAGCATGTTTGGTCTTTCCTGATAATATGTCTAAAGTATGAGAAATGAAGTCTGGCCATATGATTGTCCAATTCAAAATGGTCAATACCAGCCCATTTAAGCTCACTAGTGCATAGGATGTCGATTTTTGTGCGTTCCATTTCATTTGTGACGAGTTCTTATTTTCCTAGGTTCATACTTTGTATAGTCCATGTTCCGATTAGTCATGGATATTTGCACCTGTTTCTATTCATTTTGAGTTGTGAGCCATCAGCAAGCGAAGGTTCTGAAAGCTTTGCTCCATTCATGTCATTATAGCCAACTCTACTTTGAGAAGGCAGCTCTTTTTTCCCAGTTGTATTTTCAGTGCCCTGCTACCTGAGGGGCTCATCTGCAGCTATTCCTAAGGTTTTCAGTGACTAACCACTTAGAAGTGGCTCACCTCTCCTTCTTCCTAGTCTGGAAGCTCTGCTGAAACTTGTCCACCGTGGGTGACCGGTGGCATACCTTCCAGGATCACAGCAACACACGAGTCACCACAGTATGACAAATTGATGGATGGGTGGTGGAAAAGAAGAGGAGATTGGTATCCCAGGCTCTTTGAATAGCCTCGGAGGCTGGAACGAATCACACATGAGGGAAGAATGCATAGAGGCAGGAGTGCTGGGCAAGTGATCCGGAGGTGGGAAAGGGCGAGGTTAGTGAGGGAGGCTAGCCTGGGTTATGCGAGTTCTAATAGAAGGTGCATTTGATTCCAAGGACAAAGGAAAGCCATTAGAGAATTCCCACATTAACGGGGTGTGTTTTAAACAGATTGTGCTTGTTGCTGTGTGGAGACTGGCCCCTAGGGGGTGAGAGTAGAAGCCACGAGAGTCATCCAGATCATGGCGGCCTTGAGGAAGGCTTTGTTAGTGGAAACTAAAAGTGAGCAGATGGAAGAGGCAGACCAGGAGGGATATGTTGAGAAGACACCAAGGGCTGGTTGGGGGTCAGGGCATGGCACTTGTCTCGTGCCTGCCAACACTGCTCCCAGATGTGGGTCTGGAAAAGAGGCCACCTGGGGCGATGGCAGGAGCATGGCCAGGCTCTGGGGAGAGTGGCTGCATTCAGAGTCTCTCTCTGCCACTAGGTTGCCTGTGCTTGGTAAACTGACTTAGATTCCGCTAGCCTTGGAAACCCTATACAGCATCGTTATAGGTCGGAACCGACTCAACGGCACTTAATAACATCAACAGAATGGGTATAGTCATCAGCTAGTGGAGACATTACAAGAAGCAAGTGGGTCACTATTTGCACTCCTTGGGGAGGGAATTGGGTCTACATGAGGCTGGCCATGTCAGCATTCAGTAAGGTGCTGGACCCAAGGTAGGCGCCCCATAAAACTGCTGTCATTGACTCTCAGCCTGACCTTCTAGGGAAGGGTAGAACTGCCCCACAGGCTTTCCAAAGTTGTCATCTTTCCAGAAACAGATTGTCATATCCTTCTCCTGTGGCTATGTGGGGGTTTGAACCCCCAGCCTCTCTGTAATCAGCGAGTTCTTTCTGCACCACCAAGACTTCCCTGCCTTTGAATTTCCTTGAGGATCTTCTTGTCTGAGGGCATGAAGATGGTGCTGGATGACTTTGGGTTACCCTGTAAAGGCATGGGGGAGGCGGTGCAGTGGCCAAGGGGACAGATTTTCAAAGAAAGCTGACTGAGGCTCTTGAGCATCTGGCCCTGGACCGTTGTCCCTTCCTTTTTCAGAGTGCATGGTTCATTCTACATTTTGGTCACTGGAATTTTAAAAAGCATCGCTCCAGAGACAGGGGTTGGAAATGATGACTTTGCAAGCTCTGGGGTACCCTGTTTCTTTCATTCTGAAATAGATGCTTTCTTTTCCCCTCTCTTGCATTTTAGTGTTTTTGAAGTCAGGGGACAACTTACATCTGCATATATATTTAGCATAGTGGGGTTTTCTGTTCCTCCCCAAAGCTGTTGTTAAATCTTTCAATTGATGGTATTTTGTATCAAGGATTTCTGGCTGCACTCAGCTTCCCAGCGCTGCCAAACCCTTTCCTGTGATGTCTTAAGTCTCCGGAGTCAGGCTGGGGGAGTCTGACAGATTCTGTGGGAAGGTTTTTGGCGTCTCCTGGCTGTCCAAAGATTCTGAAAGGAGATGGAGATGTTGTATTATTGGTAGCACATGACTTCCTCAGCATGGTCTTGTGGGTGTTATTATTGGTGAACATAAAGGCATTCACGGAGCATCAGATCCTACATCCTGACAGAGCAAATCCTTAAAGGAGAATGCAGGCCATCACCGAGTTACAAACGAGACCCGTTTCCAAGTGCGTCTTTTCTTTTTAAGGTTTTGATTGTGGACTGAGTGAAAGTTTACAGGGCAGATCATACAAATTTTACATTCAACAAATCATACACCTTGTTTCACTACAATGATTATAATCCCCACCATGTCTCATCAGTTAACAGTATTTCTCTCTATTCACTTTAGCTCTTTTATCCCCCCTCTTTTTAAAAACACTCAGGCGTATATAATAATTTAAACCACCAAAGGACACATCCTGCAAGTCTGCCTCCTGTCTGCCATCTCTCAGTCCCTCTCTTTCCATGAATCTAGAGTCCTCAGCTGCTCTCCCTCTCCATGTCCGCATCTCTGCTTCCATCTCTGGTGTCGCTGCTTCTCTGGAGAAGGTCCCACATTCTGCTCGTGCTCTTCTCCCTTGATGGTCTCCTAAGTGCGTCTTTAAGCACAATTTGTAGGTAAGTTGGAACAGGTGCCCATACTTCTTATTTAGCCTTATTTTCGTACAAGTACAGGCTCAAAGCCTTTGCCATGATTTAAAAGCAGCTTGACAGCACTTCACAACAACAACACCAGTGCAACAAGTGAAAGTGTGAAGGAGCATTTGTTTCAGTAGGGGTTAGTTCAATTGTTTGAAAATAAGGGCACATTTACAGAACATTAAAGGGAAACTCCTGGTGTGGCACTGTAGGATCAGCACTGGACTGTGAACCACAGATTGGCAGTTCAAACCTACCTGCTGCTCCTCAGAAACCCTATACAGGGTCACATGGAGTTGAACTCAACTCCACGGCATTTAACAACAGAAATTGTCCGAAGTCCTACCCACCCACCCATTGCCGTTGAGTTGAATCTGACTCACAGTGACCCTGTAAATCTTTATGGGAGCAGAAAGTCTCATCTTTCTCCCATGGAGCAGCTGCTGGGTTTGAACCGCCGATCCCAGGACTCCTTGTCCATAAGTCAGATGTTCATAACCCAGGGACTGCCTTTCCCTGCTAATAACATGTACACTAGACACATGATAGAACAAGTAGATCCAGTTTCAGGGAGCTCTGCTAGCATAGTGCATACAAGTCGGGTTGCTAACCTCAAGGTCAGCCGTTCAAAACTACCAGCTGTTCTGTGAGAGAAAGATGAGGCTTTCTGTTCCCGTAAAGATTTACAGCCTTGGAAACCCTGTACAGGGTCGCTATGAGTCGGAATCGACTCCACAGCACATAATCACCACCACTGTCATTTAAAGGAAAGGAGCTCTGGTAGCATAGTGGTTATGAATCAGGCTGTGAACCTCAGGGTCAGCAGTTCAAAACTACCAGCTGTTCTGCGGGAGAAAGATGAAGCTTTTTGTTCCCATAAAGATTTACAGCCTCAGAAACCCTGTACAGGGTCCCTATGAGTCGGAACCAACTTCACGGCACATAATCCCCAGCAACAATGCCATTTAAATTGTATGAATACCAACTTCATACAATTGCTGGGTTTTAATTAGCATCCGTGTTTCTCAGTGTTGTCTGAGATGGGGGTGTGGCTGTTTTTTGTTAGTTGCTAATGACTTTATATGTAGCAGAAGGACACCCTGCCTAGTACTGCATCATTGCCGTGACATTTGATATATTTGAACCCATGGTTGAGACGACTGAACATTTCCCTTGCTTTTGCTGACACTTTACTTTATGAAACATGACATACTTTTCTAACGATTGAGCTGTCTCAATGACATGTTCAAAGTAAGTGAGCCAAACTCTTACCATCTTACCTTCTGAGGAACCTTCAGGATGGGTTACACATCAATGTAAAGAAAACAAAAATCCTTATCGCTGGACCAATAAATAACATCATCAGAAGTGGATATATGATTGAAGTTGTCAAAGACTTCATTTTATTTGGTTCCACAATCAACGTTCATGGGAGCAGCAGTCAAGAAATCAAAAGACATCGCATTAGGCAAATCTGCTGCACAAGACCTCTTTCAAGTGTTCAAGAGCAAAAATGTCAGTTTGAGGACTGAGGTGTGCCTGACCCAAACCATTGTATTTTCAATTGCCTCATAGACATGTGAAATTTGGAGGATATTAAGGCAGACCTTAGAAGAAACGATGCATTTGAGTTATGGTGTTGAGAAAGCCTATTGAAAGTACCATGGACCACCCGAAGAACAAACAAATCTGTGTTGGAAGAAGTACAGGCAGAATGCTCCTCAGAAGCCAGGATAGCAAGACGTCATCTCTCATTCTTTGGACATTTCAGGAGGAATAAGCCCCTGGACAAGGACATCATGCTTGGTAAAGTGAAAGGTCAGCGATAAAGAGAAAGACCCCCAATGAGATGGAATGACAAACAGTGGCAGCATTGTGAGGCGGCTGCAGGACCGGGCAGTGGTTTGTAATGTTGTGCACCGGGTCACTATGAGTTGGAGGCAATAGGAAGGCACCTAACAACACCACGAAGATGCATTCCAGTTGTCATTTTGCTTACACTAGTTTCTTTATGGGCTTTTTTTTTTTTTTTTTTAGTTACCATTGAATCAGGTCCTGGCTCGTAGCATCCCGTGTGTTACAGACTAAAACCACTCCACAGAGTTTTCTTGGCTACAGTCTTTTCAGGCCTTTCTTCCCCCAAATTGATGCTTGGTTTCAAACTACCAACCTTTTGGTTAGCAACTGACAGCTTCCCAAGTGCCTTCATTTATAGACATGTTGTGTTAACTGCTGTCAAGTCGGTTCCAACACATAGTGGCCCTGTATAAGTTTTCCAAGAAGTGACTGGTAGGCTTCAACCATTCACCTTGTGGCCAACAGCCCAGTGCTGATCCTACAGAACCACATCAGGGTTCACATTTATAGACTTGTTAAGAGCTATTAAATTGGTTCCGATTCATAGCAACCCTGTATAGGATTCAAACCCTGGTGGGTTTGAACCACCCACCTTGTGGTTGAGAGTTCAGTGCTGATCTTACAGCATCACACCAGGACTCCCATTTATATGGTGGTGGTAGTTCTGTGTCGTGGGGTCAGTTCTGACTCAGAGTAACCCTGTATAGGGTTTCTGGGGCTGTAAATCTTTATGGGAACAGAAAGCCTCATCTTTCTCCTGTGGAATTGCTGATAGTTTCAAACTGATGAGCAGCCCGACTTGTAAGCACTGTGCTACCAGAGCTCCTTCCCATTTATATAGCAGCCAATGCAATATGACTCCACACTTAATTCCCCAAGAGCATAGCTCTTGTGTGTGTTGGCCAGTGTGGCGTGGAAGGAAGAGGACAGGTGCTGGAGGGAGAAGTCTAGTACTTTGCTGCTATTGTTGAGTGGGTTCTGACTCACAGTGACCCTGTGTAGGGTTTCCAAGGAGTGTCTGGTGAACTTGAACTACTGACCTTGCAGTTCCAACAAACCTTGTAGTCTAGCAAATTAACCCACAGCACCATACCAGGACTCCTAGAGCATTTTGGGCTTGGCAGAGGCCCTGTTGCCTCCTCTCATTGTACCGTTCAAGGCCAGTAGTGTCCCCTGCCAGAGTGACCAGGGACTCACCATTCGACATGAAAGTCTTGCCAGCAGTTGGCTCTGAGTTGTAGATATGACTCTGCCTTCTCGAGGTTTAGTTCTGGGGAGTTCAACACCCACTTTTCTCTAGACCATTGAGAAATGGTGCAGTAGGAGAAGGTGCAGGTCTGAATTGATGCTGTCACACCTCAGCTTCCAGCTCTGTGACTGTGGACTGCAGCTGGGCCACCTCAGAGGATGGGCAGATGGAATGAGGCCACTGTATCAGGTGCCTGGTACAGGGAGGACCTAAACAGAGAGGAAGTGACTGTAGGAAACTCCTTCTCTGGATGGTACAAGGACATTGTCCAATGCACTGTATGAAATGAGTCCAAAAATATTGCTTCAAAAAATCAGAGAAGCCTTTATTAAATCAAAATTAAAATGTGACGCTCTTGTTCCTTGACATTTCCTTCCTGTAGGTTCGGACACTTCTTGAAGGCGCTGTGTCCATCTCTCCAATCCTTCCCCAAAGAATTCTGCGCTCTTCAAGTTACGCCACGTCAAAACAGCAGCTTTGCCATCCTTGAGAGATTCAAATCATGTTACTTTTAAATGCTCTTTGACTTTGGGAAACAAAAGGAAGTCTAAAATTTCAAGATCAGGGCTGTAGGGTGATGGAGTAAGGGTTTCCAGTGAAATTCCCATAGGACAAACCTTGCTATCCTCAGAGAATGAGTCGGTACACTGTTGTGACGAAACAAAATCCCTCTGTGCAATTTTCCTGGCCTTTTCCTCACTGATGCACTTTTCAGTTTTCTAACACCTTCCTAATCAGCCCTTGTGATCAACCTGTGTCCTTTGAGAAAATCTACCAAGATGACCCTTTTGGAGTCCCCAAAAAGCAATCACTATAACATTCTCAGCTGACCTCTCTGCCTTGAATTCATCTCAGAGGTCTTCTTGGAGTTCCTTAAAATGCTTGATCCTTCTAAAACAGGGTGGGGAATCTTTTTTATCCCAAAATTTATAACATCATTCGTGGGCCATACAAAATTTATGACACCATTCACTGGCTATACAAAATTACCAACTTAAAAATCAGCCTGCTATATTCAGTCAAATGTTTAACTCACCCTAGGATATCATGTTTGGTAAGGTGGAGGGAGGGTCAGAGAAAAAGAGGAAGACCCCCAACGAGAAGGATTGGCCAAGTGGCAGCATCAATGGACTCAAGCATGGCAACAGTAGTGAGGTTGGCCCAGGATCAGGCAGTGTTTCGTTCTGCTGTGCATAAGGTCGCTATGAGTCTTTATCAACTCGATGGCACCTAACAACAACAATATGTGTTGTTGTGGGTGTGTCACTGTGGGTTAATGCACTGGACTGCAAAGTTAATTTGAACCACAAGATCGGCGGTTCAAGCTCACCAACTGCTCCTTGGAAACCCTATACAGGGTCATTATGGGTCGGAAGCGACTTGACGGCACTTAACAATAAAAACGATGTGATGGCTGGTACTGCAATCGCCTTGATAGAGCCAGACCAAATGGTTTCCCGGGCCTTAGATGGCCAGCTGTTCCGCGGGAGAAAGATGAGGCGTTCTGCTCCCGTAAAGATTTACAGCCTCGGAAACCCTGTATAGGGTCGCTGTGAGTCGGAACCGACTCCACAGCACATAACAACAACAACAACAATATGGCCCGTGGGCAGGATTTTCCCCACCCCTGATCCAAAACTGTTGTTTCATGTGGCACAATATTTCCATAACTTTATGGCAAAGCTTTAATGATTTGAGATGTCCACTTGAGTTTTGATCAACATTTGATATTAGCTCTAACCTCAAAAATCATTTTTCCCCCCATGGCACAAAAAGAATACTTTCTTTAAAGATATCCTAATGAGACTAACACAAGTGTATTCCTGACAGGACTTGTCTGCAGCCATCCACTGATTGCAGTTGTTGTCAACTGTTGTTAAGCTTTTGTTAAGGAGTCAGTTCCGACTCCTAGCAGCCCTGTGTAGGGTTTCTGAGGAGCAGTGGGTGGATTTGAACTGCCAACATTGTGGTTTGCAGTCCAGTGCTAATCCTACAGCACCAAACCAGAAGTCCATTAGGTTGGTGTTAAGTGCCATCAAGTCAGTTCCAACACATAGCAACCCTGTATAGGGTTTCCAAGGAGCATCAGGTGAGTTTGAACTACAGAGACATGTTTAAACATGTTTTGTTGGGAATAAAACCATGCTTTTTGGGGATAAACTCAAGCCTGTTGGGAATAAACCCATGCCCGTTGGGAATAAACCCATGCCAATTTGGAATAAACCCAAGGCTGTTGGGAATAAACCCATGCCCGTTGGGAGTAACCCCATGCTCATTGGGAATAACCCCATGCCTATTGGGAATAAACCCACATCTGTTGGGAACAACCCCATGCCTATTGGGAATAAACTCTTGCTTGTTGGGAGTAATCCCATGCTTGTATGAATTAGAACCCTAGTAGCAATCCTTTTTGCCTGACCCTTGAAGCATGTCCTGTGAGAACCTAAGGGGGACATCTCTCTTGTCTCGGTTCTGGGCAGCATTTGATCTCTCCTTGAGCACCACTGTGGTCAGCAGATGGGCACTGGTAAGCTATGGAGCACAGAGGTTTCCAGATGGTGGAGCATGAGCCTCGGGCTCTGAGGGGATGGGGGAAGAACTGAGAGGAAGAACCCGGGCATTTCCATCTGTTCACATATCTGGGTTCTTGGTGAGCCCACCTCTAGGAGCATTTATGTTCCTTTGGCTGGTTCTATCACATACTCACTTTGATGTTACATTTAAAGTCCATTTCCATTCTGCACCAAGTGCTTTGTAGTCTCTCTTGCTCCAGGCTGGACCACACTGGGCTGGGGCTCTTCCCTTTCACACCACTCTCATTTCGAACCGAAGGGCCCAGGGCTGTGAAAGCAGGTGAAGATGGGAGTTGTTCCAGATGACCCCCAGGACCCCTCATCTCTCCACTCCCTGCACACCTCACACTCTCAGGCTCAAACCCTTCACCTCCTCCACGTTCCTGTTCCTACAGTACCTGGAGAACAGAGGCTGCTGGACCCTGCCGCCAGCCTGCGCCAAATTCCTTTCCTGGGATGTTTGTTTGAGTTTTGCTCCCTATCTGTAAACACTCACAGAGCTGGGGGACATGGCACCGCTGTGTAAATGAAGCCAGGCTGAGTCTCCAGCTCAGAAGGCATGCAGGCTGGGGCCAGACCTCCTGGTAGAGGCTGAACCTCTTGCTGGAGAAAACTGGAGAGATGTGCTTAGGTTCTTGGTGGCTCTGATGGACCAGGGGCCAGAGGCAGCTCAGGAGAGGAGGTGGAATTGGACCAGGATGCCATACTGGGGTGGGTGTATCTTCTCTCCTGGATGAAGCCTAGGGGTGGGGGGGAGGGGGACACTTGGTGGCCCATTGAATCCACAGGAGCCTCAACTTTCCATTCCCATTTTGGGCCATCTGGAAGCCTCCAGGCAGGGACATCACACAATCTTGCTTGTATGTCCCCAGGCTGGCCAGTGGCATACTGTGTATACCTGCCATGCTCCCCCACCCATTCCCACCACCATCACCACCAGCAGCAGCACCCATTTGCAGGTGCCCACCCAACCCACACTAACCCCACTAACTCACACACCGGTGCACACCACCACACACTCACAGACACCCATAGGTGCATACACATGCACACACACACACACACACACACACACACACCTGCTCTCACACTTGCTCCTTTCCTCCTCCAGAAGAGTGAGGGTGGGTGTCTCTTCAGAGAGACCACCATTGTACAAGTAGAAGCTACTTCCCTTTCCTGGTATCAGCAGCCCAAATGCCTTTCGAGTCTCCTCCCTCTTCCCCTTCTCAACCAGAAGACTCATCCTAGACCCAGCAGCCTCCTGGCCGCAGTGATTGGCTCAGGGGCAGGCATGTGGATATGGCTTGGCCAATGGGATTCGAACTGCTGATCTTGCAATGAGCAGTCCAGCTTACAATCCACTATGCTACGAGGGCTTCTTGCTTTTGGAGAATACAAATGGTAAAATGAGACAATCTGCCTGAAGGGTTTAGTACCTTACCTGTCAGGTAGTTAGTGTCACATACACAAGGGCCATTGTAACTGTCATCATTGTCACTACCACCATGATGTCTTCTTTTCAGAATGAGGGCTGCCTAAGCTAATGAGGATAGATTTCACCCAAATCCCCAGCCCCAGCCCACTCCAGAACAGAGCTGGCAACCAGCACTAGGTGTGCTTGAGTCCCAGGTTAGCTGTGCATCAGATGTCCCAGGAACTTGTCCCTGGTCCTAGCACCTGCCAGGGTCCTGCTGCAGTGGCTCTTTGCAAGGTAGAGACTCAAGTGTCCCCGCCTGAAACAAAGCCAGGGGAGTCTCATCCTCACTGTATGTCTGGTTCTCCCCTCGAGCAGGAAGATCCTGTGATTTGCAGAAGGTAGTCATTTTCTGAGCCCAGATGGCTGCATCCCCCCAACCCCTACCCAAACAAGTTGCACAACCCTCTCCTGTTCCATGGTCCAGTGATTAAAGCAAACATATTCAAAGCAAAGAGTTGAGCCAAATCAAAGGGAAGGCGAAGAATGCATAAAACCCCAGCAGTTTAAGTTTCATATTGGAATATCAAAGGAATATTGAAATATAGGAATATCAAATACCAATTCATTAGTTAAAAAAAAAAAAATGGTTTGCCTTTAGAGACTGAATTTCAGTGGGGTAAAGCCTGCTTTCTTTAAGAAGCTCCTGTATAAAATGAACTTCATTGACTAAGGAAAACATATTGGAAACCTGGGGCGCAGATAGAAAGTTCTAAACACAAGGAGACCAGGAGATATTTGTTGATTTATAAGTAGGTCATCAAGACCACGTGGAGGATCCCTTGCATGCCCAGCCTGACACCAGGTACCAGAGAGGCACACAAAGTTGGATGTTGTTGTTGTTGTGTGCCATTGAGTCTATTCTGACACATAACGACTTTGCATAGGGTTTCTGAGAGCAGCTGGTGGGTTTGAACAGCTAACCTTGCAGTTAGCAGTCCAATATTTTTAATTTTTTAAAAAAGTTTTTATTGTGAACTGAGCGATAGTTTACATGGGAGAACATTGGTTTTACACTCATCGTTTCATTGCAATGATTACAATCCCCTCCATGCATCATCATTCAACAGTATTTGCTTTCATTCCCTCTATTTGTTTTGGTGGGGGGGGGATGTACACAAAAACACTCATGAATATATAATCATATAAACAACCAAAGGACACATTCTGCAAGCCTGCCTCCTGGCTGCGAGCACTCAGTCTTTCTCTTTCCATGAGTCCAGAGTCCTCAGATGCTCCCTTTCTCCATGTCGTCATCTCTGCCTCCATCTCTGGCATTGCTGCTTCTCTGGATAGGGTCCCACATTCCACTCATGCTCTTCTCCCTTGATGGTCCTAGGGTCCTCTGTTTCTGGACTGTTCGGTACTTTTGGTATAGTGCCTCCCCAGGGCTCAAGAAATAGATAGTGTACTACATATGGTTCCTGTCTCCCGAAACCTCAGTATTTCTCTTACAATAGACCAACCCTTTTTAACGGCCATTAAGGAGAACAAAATCCAGTGGCGAATTCACTTAATTGTCCACCTTCTGCAATGTGCCCATGATTGTTCTAGGCATTGAGGAATAAATGGGAAACAGGATAAGGAGGCTTCTGACTGGGGACAACCTAGGATGAAGGCTAACAGGCACCATGGTAGGATGAGTAGGGAGGTTCCTGTTGAGGAGGTAAAGTCTTAGCTGAGACGTGAACCACAAGAAGGAGCCAGCAATGTGACAGTCAAAGAGATGGTTGCTCCTGACAGATGGAAGAGTGAGTACAAAACTCTGAGATAGAAATCAGTCCCAGAATGGAAAAAGATGTATATAGTTAGAATGAGGGGGAGAAGAGATGCATCATGGGATCAGAGAGGGTAAACAGGGGCCATAACATTCATAACCACAGTCAACAGACTCTTTGTATTTCTTCGAAAGGATTTGGGAAGCTTTGGAAAGTTATTAGCAAGGAAGTGAAATGATCTTTGAGGATCTCTCTGGCTGCTGGGTGGAGGATAGGTATGCAGAAGGGCTTCAGAGAGTTTGTGGGAAAGTTCCCATTATCTTTGAATTCCATTTTCCATGAACTTTTTGGAACCCTTTGTAAGGAAGTAAAGGTACCATCAGGGAACTTAGCTCGGAGGTCATTACAAAACTGCAAGGCAGAAGAAACAACTTCTGGTATGGAAACGTGGCCCATCTACCAAGTAAAATAACCAGCACTGGTCACAATTATTGACAAACAAAACAAGCAAACCCACAACTGTAATCATTTAAAGATATTGGAATTTGTCTGCAGGACACACAGCACATGAAGGAACATTTATTCAAGAAAATGGGCTAAATCTTGATAAGATGGTGACAGTTGGTGGCATTCGAGCCACAACTTGTTCCCTCCTCTTTCTCCAGTTCTGTGTGACAGAAGCCACCTTTGGGTGGTAAAGAATACAGGAGTCGTTACCCCCTGCTCCCCAGTATACAATATCTTGTCAGTAGGGGCAAGCTGTCAGCATGTCTCATCCTTCCAAACTCATTTCTCCAAGCTCTTGCTTGAATAGAGTCCAGGCAAGTGTGGCTGAGAGAACTGGCATTCACTTCTACCCAGTCCCAATGTGTAAGATAAACGTTCTATCCAACCATAGTCATCCAGGTATACCGGATTGCCTGACCCCAGCTTGCCCATATGGCAAGGATTCCTTCCCCAAAGAAGCAAGCCTGTTGCCCCAGCCCAGTGACCTACTAGTGAAGAAACAGACAGTTTGTCTCCGCTAGAGCAGAGGTGTGAACTCTGGTAGTGTAGTGGTTACGAATCGGGCTGTGAACTGCAAGGTCAGCAGTTCGAAACTACCAACTGTTCCGTGGGAGAAAGAAGAGGCTTTCTGCTCCTGTAAAAATTTACAGCCTCAGAAACCTGTACAGGGTCGCTATGAGTCAGAACTGACTCCACGGCACATAGCCACCAACCACCAGAGCAGAGGTGCAGAGACGTTTACCCAGGTGGGGAGAAGCAGACAACAAGAACACAGAACTCTGAAACTCTCCCCAAGTAAACCAACTGGGAGAGAATGTGGAGGAAGTTCAAGACTAAAAGTGTCTTGAAAACAATGTAGATTGTGATGTTGTTGTTGTTAGGTTCTGTCAAGTTAGTTTTGACTCATAGCAACTTTAAACTCATTACAACCTTATGCACAACAGAACGAAACACTGCCTGGTTCTGCACCAACCTCCTAATTGTTACTGCTGCCACTGTGTTGATCCATCTCGTTGGGAGCCTTCTTGTTTTTCTCTGTCCCTCCACTTTACCAAGCATGATGTCCTTCTCCAGGGAGTGGCCCCTCCTGGTCACATGTCTGAAGTAGGAGATACTGATAATGACCAATTAGGGGAGTCTGGCAGCTCCATGAGGACAAAAGTTAAAGCATAAACCAAATAGCAGCTTATTAGTGAGAATGCTTTTTCTGTGGTTGGAACAAATCTGAAAGACTGGCCTGAAAATTATCCTTGTAAAGGGACCCAAGTTTGATTGGATCAGACTGTGGAGCAGTTTATTCCTCAGGTTATTGTTGAAAACCAGAGAGCAATACACTGACAACTGGGTGATGTCACTGAAGGCAGATGACAGAGCTATCAGGAAAAGATACAGAAAAACGCAGTCTGTCATCCCAGGGTGACTGTGGTGTGTCCAAGTTGCACCTGCTGAGGAGTGACATCTGAGATTGCCCACTGTGGGGAAAACAGGCTTGCCTAAAAGAATCCTAGTGGCTCTGTGGGTTAATGCGCTGGACTGCAAAGTCGGCTGTTCATGCTCACTAATAGCTCCTTGGAAACCCCATATAGGGTCCCTATGAGTTGGAACCGACTTGAGGACACTTAACAACAGCAAAAAGAATCCAGTTAAGTTACTACACAAACGACAAGCAAACAATAGCAACACACCCTTGAGGGTAAGTGAGTCACTATTTAAGCTTATGTGGCACTGTCGGATAAGCACTGGACAGCAAGGTTGGTTTGAATTGTGAGGTTGGCAGTTCAAATTCATCAGCTGCTCCTCAGAAACTCTATACACAGTTGCTTTGAGTTGGAACTGACTAGATGGCATTTTTTTTTTCTTTCTTAAAGTTTTTATTGTGAATTGAGAGAATGTTTATAGGGCAGATCATCAGTTTTACATTCAACAAGTCATATACTTTGTTTCAGTATAATGATTATAATCCCCTCCATGTACCACCAACTTGATGGCATTTAACAACAAGAACAACAATAATATATTATCTAAAATGTCCAGTTTTTAACAAAAAATTATAAGGTATACAAAGAAATAGAAAAGTATGACATAGATGGTAATGTGCTGTGGAGTCGGTTCTGATTCATAGCAATCCTGTACAGTGTTTCTGAGGCTGTGAATCTTTACGGGAGCAGAAAGCCTCATCTTTCTCCCATGGAACAGCTGGTAGTTTCAAACTTCTGACCCTGAGGTTAGCAGCCCGATTTGTAACCAGTATGCTATACAGGAAGATAAATCAGACAACATAAAACTATCTTTAAGAAGGTCCAAATATTAGACAAAGACTTCAAAGGCAGTTAATATAACTATGTTTAAAGAATAAACAGAAACTGCGCTTAAATAATATAGAGGGATATGACTACAATGTTATGCCAAATAGCGATTATTGATAAAAAAATAGAAGTCACAGTGAACCCAATGGAAATTCTGGTGCTGAAAAGTGCAAAAATGGAAATGAAAATTCATCAAGGGGTTAAGGAAAGAATAATCAAGCTGAAGATAGAATGATCAAGGAGATTATGCAACCTGAAGAACAGAGAAGAAAAAAATAAATAAGGAAATGTAACACCATTGTATGATGCCAAAATATTAACAACAACAACAAAAAGACAGAGAAATCAGAGTTTGTCAGAACTTAAATGTATGTGCTTCAAAGGATACTGTCAAGAAAGTGAAACAATAACTCACAAAACAGGAAAAAAATTGTTCAAATCATATATCTGATAAGAATCTAGAATCAAGACTGTATAAAGAACACCTACAACTCAGAAGTCAAAAGACCAATGACCCAGTTAGAAAGTGTGCAAAAGATCTGAACAGACATTTCTCCAAAGAAGATAAACAAATGCCCGATAAGCATATGAAATGATGTTCAACATCATCACTCACCATGGAAATACAATGAAGACCACAATGAGATGCTAATTCACAGGAGGAGAATATTGAAAGTGCCATGGGCTGCCCACAGAACCAACAGCTCTGTGTTGGAAGAAGTGCAGCCAGAGTGCTCCTTGGAGGCCAGGACGAACAAATTTCGTCTCTCACACTTTGGACGTATTGTTAGGAGGGGCCAGTCACTGGAGAAGGATATCATGTTTGGTAAAGTGGAGGGTCAGAGAAAAAAAGGAAGCCCCCAGAGAGATGGATTGGTAATATGGCAGCATCAATGGGCTCAAACATGACAACAATCGTGAGGTTGACCCAGGATCGGGCAGTGTTTCATTCTGTTGTGCATAAGGTCGCTATGAGTCAGTACTGACTCAATGGTACCTAACAACATTGACTAGTAACAAAACACAGATGATACCAAGTGTTGGCAAGGTTGTAGTGAAATTGGAACCTTCATACACTGTGGCTACCACAACTGGTGCAGCTGTTATAGAAACTAGCCTTGCAGTTCTTCTGAAGGTTAGACACAAGTTCTCCCATATGAACCAGAAATCCCACTGCTATGTAGAGCCTGTGAGAACTGGAGCAAACATCCACAGTACACAGAAATGTTCACAACAGCATTATTCATAATAGTAACCTGAATGTCTGGCAGCTGATGAGTGAACTAATAAAATGTGGCGTATCCATTATAATGGAATTTTATTTGGTAATAAAAAGGAATCAAGTACTGACTACAACCTGGAGGAATCTTGACGTCATAGTGTCATGTGAAACAAGTCAATCACATACTAAAGATACATCATTCTATTTATAGGATATGTACAGGAAAGGCAGATCTATAGAGACAGAAAGTATGAGTGCTTCTCTAAGGCTAGGATTGGAGGGTGGAAGGGGAAGTGACTGCTGACGGGTAGGGGGTTTCAGACTTTGTAGTTCAGCGCATTAACCCATAGCGCCACACCAGGCCTCCTAGGGGCTTTCTTACTGGATTGATGAAATGTTCTGGAGCTAGGTAGTGGTGACTGTGAATGTACTAAAAACCACTGACTTGTACACTCTGAGTGGGCAGATTGTACGGTATGTGAATTATTCTCAATAAAACCAGTTTTAAAAAGCTGGGGTTGGGGGAGATGATGATGGTTCAGACCACAGTGCTGATGAGAAGTAGACAGGTTGGAGAGTGGTTTTTGATGTTTTGCTGATGGGTAGGATCAGAGTCAGGTAGATGGGGTGTAGCATCAGTGGTGACTCCTAGATTTTGGTCTGGTAAATTGGTGCCATTTAGCAGATAAATAGGGAGTCCTGGTGCAGGGCTGTGGGTTAATGCGCTAGACTGCAAAGTCAGTTTGAACCACAAGGTGGGCAGTTCAAGCTCACCAGTCGCTCCTCAGAAACCCTATACAGGATCGTTATGGGTCGGAACCGACTAAATGGCACTTAACAACAAGAACAACACTCTGATAAATATGTTGCCATGAGAGAAGGTGGGATCGGATCTGTTTTTGAGGGGGAAGCCATGAGTTCTGTTTGGACTTGTTTGAGCAGCTTGGAAGAGACTCTACTTAGATCCCAATAACCACACGCAGACTCATCTTATAGTTTATAAAGGGCTCTCATCCTCTTAACCTCATCACACCGTTACCACAAGTCTGGGCCGACACACAGTGCTGCTAACCCTTCTACCCTATAAATGAGAAAACCAAGGCTTGGAAAGTTGAAGGGACTGGGGTAGGGGAACTAATGAACAGAACCCTTGGGTGATAAGAGGGCATTCCAAGAGACTTTCCCTACTCTCCTGGCTTCACAGGCAGTTGGAAAAGTCTGAGTGCAGTGGGACATTCAGTGTGGCCACTGCCCGCCATAGTTGTGGGTCCTCAACATAACCTCCCTGAACATCAGTTTCCTCATCTGCACAGTGGGTAGGTATCTCACACGGCAATGATCTTTGTAAACTCTTTAACATTGTCCCTCTCTGTCACTCTCCCAGTGACTTTTCCAGTGGCCTGAGATTGAGAACTTCCTGGCCATGAATGTTGTTGTTAAATACTTGATTGGTCTAACTAGGTTGTTGTTGTTGCTGTTGTTATGTGCCGTGGAGTCGATTCCGACTCATAGTGACCCTGTACAGGGTTTCCGAGGCTGTAAATCTTTACGGGAGCAGAAAGCCTCATCTTTCTCCCGCAGAACAGCTGGTAGTTTCGAACTGCTGACCTTGTGCTTCGCAGCCCAATTTGTAACCACTATGCTACCAGAGCTCCTTGGTCTAACTAGGTATGGCCATCTAATTTCCCTTGTCAGTGGTTGGTTTAAGAAACTGCTGGTTTCTGAGGACCAGCTGGTGGATTTGAACAACTGACCTTGTGGTTAGTAGTCCAGGGTTGATCTTATAGCACCACACCAGGGCTCCAGACCACAATTAGAAGAGTAAGTTCAAGTCTGGATAAATTCATAGAAGATTTGTTGCTGAGGAGGGCATCTGTTACCCCAGGAGTGGTTGTGGTTTTAAAACGTGTGTTCTGTGGGATGCTGTGTAGCCACCAAGGGACCTGCTGAGCTTTGGTCTCCAGTTCCCTGTTCAACCTCTGGCACAATGAAAAGACCTGGAGATCCGTACCTGTAAAGACGACAGACTTGGAAACCCTCTGAGGGCAGTTCTACTCTATCCTACAGGGTGGCTGTCAGTCGGAATGGACCTTAACAGCACACGATAACAATATGCATCCGACATATCCAACTTAGCCATGGTGTGGTCATTCCACATCTTGTCCTTGGGCAAAGAGGGCCCTAAAGGAAATAGAACTACTGAGAATATTCTCTCACATACAGAAGAATTTGTTACCCATTTTCTCCATTCCTTCTTTTCTTTCTTCTTTCCCTCACTTTCTCCTCCTCCCTCCCTCCCTTGCTGTTTTCCTCCCTCCCTCCCTCTCTCTCCTCAACGAGGATTTGTTTAGCATTTCTTATGTGCAAAGCAATCATCTGGAGACTTGATTGGTCTAACTAGTTACGGTCATCTAATTTCCCTTGTCAGCAGTTGGTTTAAGAGTAGCCATGTGATCTAATTCGCCCAATGAGAAGTGAGAGGAGGTCTTGGGGGTGGGATTTGTGGGGAAGTGTTCTCCCTCTGAATAAATGAGCCAAAAGGAAGGGACAGTCTTTCTTCCTCTGTTGTTGTTACATCTTCATGGGATGCCTGGACTTGTGGCAGCCAAGGGGACCCAGTCACAGATGGGTGGCCCCTAGATACATCATTGAATGAACTATTCCAGGAGTCTCTCTACAGAGTCTTGTCTTCTAGTGTGGTGACAAGATATATGTTCCTATTGTCAAAGCCATTTCCATTCATAGATACCAAGGAGTTAGCATTTCAATACACACCATCGGAGGACACAATTCAATTCATAATTGTTGTTGTTAAGTGCCGTGTCGTGGAGTAGGTTCCTACCCACAGCAACACTGTATAGGGTTTCAGAGAAGCAGCTGGTGATCTTGAACAGCCGACCTCGTGGCTCAAACCAACTTTGCAGTCCAGCTCATTAACCCACAGCACCACACCAGGACTCCTCTATTCTTAACACCCACCAATTAGCACGCTGTGAACGCCTATCTTTGGAAGAGGATTGGCAAGCATTGGGTTACATGGTGACTTTCCCTGGCATCATTGACTCACCTGGGTGCAGAGCAGGAAGAAAGAATCATAAAGCTCTGGGCTGGAGGAGGACACTGTGATAAAACAAGTCAGTTCTTTGTCCCAGGGGAAGCAGCTGTGATGGATTTGGGAGACGTGGTTGTCTTCCTGCGTTTCTCAACATCAGTTGATGTGTGTGGTTGCAGTATGACTCCTCCCCCACGATACCTCAAAGGCAATTCCTGTGCAAGTTGCAGGTACACGGAGATGGGGAGATGGTTCACTCTTAGCCCCAAGTTGTCTGAAATGAAGACCCTGTGTTACTAAAATGGTGAAAAGTTGTGAAAAGTCTTCTTTTTGTCACCAGGGTTTATATGTGTTCACAAGTTCAAGACAAAATATAGATGTATATTTCAGATTACTTTTGTGCAAGTGGGAAAATATCATGTTGGTTGTAACTTCATCAGGCTGAGAAATCAGCATTTAAATGGGGCAATTACTGAAGGTGGCCATCTCCTGGAACAACTTCAGACAAAGCCCCGGCAGCCATAATTGTGGATTGCAGTGAAGTAGAGATGTTCCAAGAATGCTCCCCAACCTCGGTGATTGCACTAGTCCTCCCTTGGGGAGCCTACGGAGGGTCCCACCACAGGGCGGCTGCTTCTCTTAGGGAGCTGAGTCCCTGTGGGCAGCAGGCTGAGGTTTCCAGGGCTGCGACTGTGGGCCCCTCTCCATGGCTGCCCTCAATCTTCCAGGCTGGGTGTGGGACTGCTCAGACAGAGGACATGGGCACAGTAGTTGTCGGGGGCTAGGTCCCCTGTCAGCTGGAAGCTGGCCCCAAGTTATCCTCCTCGGGGAGAAGAGGACTTCTTAAGATACATGCAGACATATTGTCCCTTCCTCATCTCAGGTAAGAAGTAAGCTGTGAGTCACTAGGCTCAGGAGTCCCCATACAACCACCACATCCCTGAAATGTCACAGAGACTCTTATCTCATGTTCTGTGGAGACCCCCTTCCAGTGTGCAGAGCTCTGTCTGCAGGGGCAGCTTAGGGGTCCTGTGTTCTGCATAGGTACCCAGGCTCCCCTGTCCTTGGTCTACACACGTGCACACTCATACATGCAAACATTCATATGCACACAGTCACGCACTCATACAACGAACGTTCTCACACACAGACACACACATGCTCACACACATGCACGCTCACACAATGCTCTCTCACGCTCACACTCATGCACAGACATACACACCGACGCACCTACAGGTACACGCTCTCACATGTAAATGTCCCTCTTGCACACACTATGCTCTCTCACAGTGCACACTCACACACAAACCCCCCACATTAACACACACCTGCACCAGACAAAGCCACAAGCACAGATTCACACACCCATGCACATAAAGACAACCTCCCCACACACACTCACACAACTCACACCCAGTCCTGAAGCTTCTGAGCGTGCGTCAGATTTTATTGAATCACACTTATTCACCTCATAAAGAACTTACAGTTGCCTTTTGTTGTTGTTTGAGTCCGGTAAATGCCTTTCAGTCAGTTCTGACTCATAGTGACTCTGTATAGGATTTCCAAGAAGCGGCTGGTGGTTTTGAACTGCCAACCTTGTGGTTCCCAACTGAGTGCCAATCTTACAGCACCACTCCAGGATCCGTATTAGCCATTGTTATGTATAAGTGCCTCTTCTCTTTCCGCTTCTTCTCAGAGGCCAAACCCTTGTTCTATTTCTTTGTGCAAAAGCATTCTAGAATAACTTCTTTTAGCTTTCCCTTTTCAGACCCTGTCTGAGGCATATCTTTCACTCCCAAGTACTTCTTCAAAGCACCAAATATTTCTCCTACCTCAGAAAATAGAAGACTGGAAGCCTTTGTCCAATAGCCAGTGAGGGACTGAAGGCCTTAAACACCATCTGTAAGGCCCAGATGCCTATGTGATTGAGCTTGGAAGCAATTCTCCCCACTTGAACCTTCAGATGAGACTAAAGCCCCAGTAATCTCACAAGGATTACTGGGTCCAAAGGCTGTTTGTCAAGCCCTATTCAGATTTATGACCCACAGAGACTGTGAGATAAAAATGTTTATTGCTATAAGCTGCTAACTTTTTAAAATTATAGGTCATGAACATAAATGCAAAATAAAAATAAAAATAAAAATAAAACCTAAATCAAGGACTAGTGAGCGGAAGCTTCTTCTTGTTGTTAAATGCTATCTAGTAGGTTCTGATTCATAGCAATCCTGTTTAGAGTTTCTGAGGAGCAGCTGGTGGGTTTGAACCTTGCAGCTCAAACTGACCTTTTGGTCCAGTGCATTGTCCTGCAGCGCCACACCAGGATGTCGAATTTTTAGGATTCTCTCCTGTCTTTGATTTTGGAGATCTTGATTATTATATGGCTTGGTGATTTTCTTTTGGGGTCTATCCTTCCTGGAGTACATTCAGCTTCTTGAATGTTTATCTTCTCATCTTTCAAGATGTTAGGGAAATTTTCTTCCAAAAGCTCTTCAACTGTCTCCTCTGTGGACTTCTCTGATTCTTCCTGTTCCGGAATGCCAATAATTCTTAAGTTGTTCCTCTTCATGTTATCCAGCATGAATCTTAGACTCTCTTCAGAGTTTTTTAATCCTTTTTTCTGCTTGTTCTTCCATTTTAGTAGTATTGAGAGATTTGTCTTCCAGCTCACTGGTTCTGGCTTCTATCCTTCAATTCTGCTCCTTTCCCCTTTCAGTGTATTGTCCATTTCTGATATTTTATTATTAATCATCTGTCAATACAGCCCAAAGCAATTTACACATATAATGCAATCCCAATCCAGATTCCAGCGACATTCTTCAAAGAGATGGAAAAGACAGTTACAAACTTTACAAGGAAAGGAAAGAGACCCAGGACAAGTAAAGCACTGCTTAAGAAGAAGAACAAGGTTGGAAACCTCTCATTCCCTGATTTCAAAATCTAATACATGGCTACAGTGGTCAAAACAGCCTGGTACTGGTCCAATGAAAGATACATTAATCAGTGGAACAGAATCGAGAATCCAGAAATTAACCCATCCACATACAGAAAATTGATTTTCCACAAAGTGCCTAGGTTTATTGCATGGGGAGGAGATAGTCTCTTTAACAGATGGTGCTG
>NW_006408543.1:13113373-13133522 GCF_000296735.1 Chrysochloris asiatica
GATTCGGAAGTAGTTTGTCACTCTTTCTTCCTAGTCTGTCTTTGTTTTGTAGCTCATCTGAAACCTTTCCACCATGGGTGACCCTGCTGGTTATCCAAAACACCGGTGGTATAGCCCTCAGAATCACAGCAACTCAATCCACCACAGCACGACAGACAGACGACTAGCCATTAGAGAGATGCAAATCAAAACAAGAATGAGATATCATCTCACACCAACAACAACAGCAAAGATCAAAAAAGAGAACAATAAATGCTGGTGAGGATACGGAGAGACTGGGACCCTCTTACATTGTTGTTGGGATTGTAAAATGGTCCAACCTCGCTGGAAAGCAATATGGCACTTCCTCAGAAGGTTGGAAATAGAAATACGTTATGATCCAGCAATTCCTCTACTTGGTATTTACCCATAAGAAAAATGAGCCACAGCATGAGAAGATATATGCACACCAATGTTCATAGCAGCACTATTTACAATAGAAAAAAGATGGAGACAGCCAAAGTGTCCATCAACTGAAGGATGGATAAACAAACTGTGATACATACAAACAATGGAATATTATGCTACCTTGAAGAATAACAAGGAAGCTGCAAGCCATCGCATACCATGGATGAAGCTTGAGGACGTTATGCTGAGTGACATTAGTCAGTCACAAAAGAAGAAATATTGCATAAGACCATTATTGTAAAAGAGTAAGACAAAGAACCCACCCTAAAAGGGGGAAAATTATACTTATATTTGCTGATCACCAGGATGTACGGGATGAGGGAGGGGAAGATAGAACACATGGTAGGGAATAGACACAGGATAGCTTGGGTGCTGGGGGGATGCAGGGAGGTGATAATACACAAGAAGGGGGAGGGGAATGGAAGAACAAGGCTGATGGGAGAACAGGTAGGCAGGTTCGCATGGGCTAAGTGGGACAGAGGTAAATGATGATGTATGCACACCCCTGGAACAACAGGGCTCCAGGACACAGGGATTGAGCCATGGTTTGAAGGGGTAAAAGAGGGGAATAATGTTAAGATGCTTGACTGACTTTTGAATCTTGGTTTCCCTTGCCTACCATTGTAAAATAGACACTTGACGGGGAGAGAAAAGAATAGGCAGAAACATCACTACAGAAAGCTTGTAAATCCGTCTTCAGCCCATAACTGATTGGATTACCTTAAAGGGGGTAAGAAGTTGCCCAGTGAAAGAGGCTTCCTGTGGAGCCTTTACATTGATAAGACCTTAGGTGGAAACCAGAACCCCATCCAGAATTGTCTGAGGTAGGAAATTTCCACTTTTAAAGGTCGAGTAGACCAGCCTTGAGTAGCTAGAAGAACAGAAGATACTTAGTGAATGAAAGACCGGCAGGAAATATCCAAAGCAATAATGGCAGCCTGACTGATTACTGCAAGAAGTAAGGTGTTAGCCAGGGAGCCATCAAGACAAGTGGTCAGGACCCCTCAGAGCAAACTCCCTTCCCAGATTAAGACTCAAGAGGAATACATGACCAGGCAGGTGGTCTGGCTGGTGACCACGTTGGTCACCGATAAGGAGAAGTGGGGATAAAAACAGCAATGAAGTTGTGAGCTAAGTCCAACCACACTCAATCGATCCTTGTGAACCCAGGTGGAGACCTGGATGGCCAGCAGTTGGCAAGACCTGAAGACTCCTGGGCCCAGAGGCAGTGACATGGCCACAGAGGACTAGCGCAGAGAGTGAAGCATCCAGCTGATATGAAGTGAGGGGAGATGCACAAGAACACCCATACTTGCAGATAGTACCCAACTGACCTGGCTTCGATGGCTGGATGATCAGAACTTGACTAGAAGAAGAAAGAAGGTGGGGGTGGGGGGAGAGCAACCTGCTACAATTTGATGAACTTTACCTATACTTATGGATGTAGTAGCTCAAAAAAAGGAACAAATCTTTACAGCGAGGATCACTTCCCTCGGTACACAGGGTTGACAGGGATGGGCAACTTAGACATTGGCTACCCAAAATTGGGGAGGGGGGGAGCTCTGAAGTCAAGAATTGCCTGGCTTACAAGCTTTCAAGAGGGAGCCCTAGTTCCAGACAGAGCGGGGAAAGGTAGAATCACCACTGAATGATTTCCAATCTGTTGGGACTGGGCTGGCAAAAGGAAATGGGGATAAGACTCTTGTGGTACAATAGTGAATAATTGCCATCAGGACTGACTGTGAGGGTCAGAAATGTAAAGGTAGATGGTTTTTGACAAAAGGAGGGGAGAGATTGATTTTGCAGCCCAGGAGCAGAGGTCCCTGGGACCATCCAGTGAGAAGAGCAGAGAGCGGGACCCTACCCAGAGAAGCAGTGATACCAGGGATGGAGACAGAGATGATGACGTGGAGAGATGGAGTGGCTGGGGACACTCGACTCAGGGAGGGAGAGGGGCTGTGTGCTGATAGCCAGGGGCCAGGCCTGTGGGGTGTACCCTTAGGTCATTTGATGATGCATGGAGGGAATTGTAATCATTGCAATGAAACGAAATACGATAGGATGAGTGTAAAACTGATGTTCTCCCATGTAAACCTCACAATAAAAACTTAAAAAAAAAAAAAAAAGAAAAAGAAAACCAATCGTGATTAAATTAGATTTACTTCAGATATGCAAGGGCAAATCAACATTAGAGAATATATTGATAAAATCCTCCATTTTTACAGCAGTAAGGAGACAAATCATATGACCATCCTAATATTTGCAGAAAAGGCATTTGCATAAATTCATTTCTTGGTAGAAGCTGTGAAGGCAGTTTCCTTAAGATGAGAAGAAGAACCTCTCAAAAAACTGTTCTATTCAATGTGAAATGTTAAAATTGTTCTCTTTTAAAAACAAGAATCAGACACACATAAAATGGTCTGCGATTATTATTTCTATTTGGCATTTGACAGGAGTTGCTTTTCAGTGCAAAAGGTTAAGAAAGACAAATAAAAGCTCTGGCTTCGTTCTCTCGTGCTGCCATACAGAAACCCCACAAGTGGCTAGATTTAATAAACAGACACTTGCTCCCTCAGGTTTAGGAGGCTGGAAGTCTGATTTGGCTTGAGTACTCAGGGGAAGGTTTCTCTCTGTCAACTCTAGGGGAAAGTCCTTGGCTCCTCTCCACATGTGTGGACCTGGTGTTGCTTGAAGATGCCCGTGTGTCTTGGCATCAGTCTTCCCCTGGGTTTAGGAGGTTCTCAGTGCAGGGACTTGGGGTCCAAAGGATGGTCTCATCATTCTTGGCAGTGGTCGGGTTGCTACCTTTTGCTTGCTTCTCTCTCTTTTATCTTTTGTGGCACCGTAGGATTAGCACTGGACTGCAAACCACAGGTTGGCAACTGAAACCTACCAGCTGTTCCTACACAGGGTCACTATGGGTCGGGACCAACTCGACGGCACTTAACAACAATAATAACATTCAATCAGGTGTGGCTCTCTAGGATCAGCACTAGACTGTGAACCACAAGGTCAGCAGTTCAAACCCAGCAGCTGCTTCTCGGCAATCCTAAACAGGGTCACTATGAGTTGGAATTGACTCACGGGACTTAATAGCGATATCATTCAATCTCAGGGCCAGGTGTGGCACTGTAGGATCAGCACTGGACTACGAACTATAGGGTTGGCAGTTCAAGCCCACCAGCTGCTCCTTGGGAATCCTATACAGGGTCACTATGAGTCAGAATTGAATCAATGGGGACCTAACGACAACAACATCCAATCCCAGAATTTGGTGTGGTGCTGTAAGATCAGCCCTGGACTGTGACTTGACTCACAAGGTCAACAAGTCAAACCTAACAGCTGCTTCTCCGAAATCCTATACAGGGTCACTTCGAATCAGAAATAACTGGATAGCACTTAACAACAACAATAGTAACACGATAAAAAGTTTGCCTAATCAAGGGTGGAAATTTGAGTCAGACAAGTCACCTTGTTCCTGCATCATTTACGATGCATACAATGGAGAGACATTACATAATATCACACAATGATGGATAATTATATCTAATCACAAAATAGAGGACAACCCCACAAGATCATGGCCTACTCTAAGTTGAGATGTATTTTGGGAAGGCACATTTCAAGCCATGAAAGGGTTCAAGTACAAGAGAATTTTCATTCACCATATTCCTGTCCACAGGGAAACCTCAAATAATCTGTGGACACGTTTATTAGCATTAATGAGGGAATTTAGAAAATTTGCTGGGTATAAAAGCAATATGCGTAAGTCAACTGCATTTCCATATAGCAGAACAAACAGAAAATGCAATGAAATGATACATTTGTGGAAGCAACAACTAAGATTTTAAGGCTTCTGACCAAAGGTCATAAAGATAGAGACTTTCAGATTATCAAAAGGTCCCAACGAAAGCGAAAAGATAAGCTCCAGATATAAACGACTTTTGCGAACTGAAACACAATCCACTAAGGATTAACATCTTGAGCAGCACTGCTCAGTAGAAGTGCAATGCATGGGACACATAGTTTTCTAGTTTCTACTGGTGGTGGTGGTTATGTGCCGTGGAGTCGGTTCTGACTCATAGCGACCTGTACAGGGTTTCTGGGGCTGTACATCTTTACGGGAGCAGAAAGCCTCATCTTTCTCCCATGGAGCAGCTGGTAGTTTCGAACTGCTGACCCTGAGGTTAGCAGCCCAATTCGTAACCACTACGCTACCAGAGCGCCTTCATTTCTACTAGCCAACAATATAAAAGGACAAGAAGCAGGTGAAATAGCATTTAATAGCAAATCATTTAAAAATCTTTAAGACATAGTAACATGGTTAAGGGAAGAAAATTTTATGCTGTTCCTGTTTTTAAGTTTAATTACCAGTAAAATTAAATCAAATGGAAATTCAGTTTCCCAGTCATCCTGGTCACATTTTCCACATGGCTTAGCCATTTCTCTAAATTGTCTAACTGTCCAAACTTTGGAACGAAGATTAGATTTTTAAAATAATTCAGACACATAACCTTTTCTCAGTTTCCTGTACTTAGAGAACAAGACCAGGATTATTTTATTCTGGAAGCTTAAATTTTTTATTTTTAAAGCAATAAAACAATTTTAAGAAAATTGTATACATGGAAAAATCACCTCTTCTGTTTCCATGTAGCTCTTATGAACACTCTGAACACCTCACAAGCCACACTAGCACACACTCACACACACACTGACACACATGCAAATACCAATCACACCACACTCTTAGATACATACACACTCACACACCACACTCACCAACCCACTTTCACACACAACACACTCTCAGACACATACACAAATATTATACTCACACCACATCACACATACCACATCCTCAGACACACAAATATCTACTACATTCACATACCACACTGACATGCAGTCTCACATGCAACTCACAAAAAACACACTCTCAAACACATACACAAACACTCACACACCACACCACACATACCACATTCACACACACCACACTCTCATGTACACATGCACAACATTCACACACATTCACACATATGCACACACATACCCCATGCTTAGATATACACACTACATACTTGTGGTTAGCAGTCTAGCGCTTATCATACAAGTGCGGCACTGTAGGATAAGCACTGGAATGCTAAACGCAGGAAATCCTATAAGGGGTCCCTACAAATCAGAACCAACTTGATGGCACTTAACATCGAGTTGGTTAAGTGGTCTTTGATCTTCATCAATAAGTATTTAAAGTCCTCTTTTTATTCATCAAGCAAAGTGGTATCATTGGCATATGGCAGATTGTTAATGAGTCTTCCTCCAATCCTAATGCCACATTCTTGGCATACAGATTGAATAAGTATGGTGAAAGAATACAGTACTAGTACACGCCTTTCTTGATTTAAAACCATTCAGTGCCCCCTTGTTCTGCTCCATAGACTGCCTCTTGGCCTATGTACAGTTCCTTGTGAGCCCAATTAAGTGTTCTGGAACACTCATTCTCTGAGATGTTGTTTAGAACTTGTCATGGTCCACACAGCTTTTGCATAGTCAATAACACACAGACAAATGTCTTTCTGGTATTCTCTGAGATCAGCAATGACATTCCTTGTTCCACGTCTTTGAATCCATCTTGTCCCTAGGGCGGTTCTCTGTCAATGAACTGCTGCAGCCATTTTTGAGTTATCTTTAGCAAAATTATACTTGCTTGTTATATTAATGATATTGTCCAATGATTTCCACATTTCATTGGGTCGCCTCTCTTTGGAATGGGCACAAATATGGATCTCTTCCAAATTTGTTGGTATAGATGAGTGAATGCCTCCAGTATTGCATCGGTTTGTTTAGTTTATCGATAGATTTCAATTTGTATTGCATTCAATTTCTATTCAATTTCCAAAGCTTTGTTGTTTGTCAATACCTTCAAAACACCTTGGACTTCTTCCTTCAGTATCATTGACTCTTGATCAAATGCTATATCTTGAAATGGCTGAACACTGACTATTTCTTTTTGGTACAGTGACTCTGTGTATTCCTTCTATCTTCTTTTGATGCTTTCTGCATCATTCAATATTTTCCCATGTTGTTACTGTTCAGTGCTGTCGAGTCAGTTCTGACTCATAGTGAACAAGGAGCAGCTGGTGGTTTTGAACTGCCAACCTTGTGGTTCACAGTCCAGTGCTGAACCGACAGAGCCATACCAGAATTTTTCAATATTTCAAGTTGAAGCTTTAATTCTTTCTTCAGTTCTTTCAGCTTGTGTAATGCTGGATATGTTCTTTCCTTTTGGTTTTCCAACTCTAGGCCTTTGCGTATTTCATTATAACACTTGACTTTGTCTTCTCAAGCTTCCCTTTGCGATTTTCTGTTCATCTCTTTGACTTCCTTGTTTCTTCCATTTGCTTTAGTATCTCTATGCTGGACAGCAAGTTTCAGATTCTCTTCTGACGTTCATTTTTGTGTTTTCCATCGTTCTTGTCTACTTAATGACCTTTTGCTTTTTTTCCTGAATGATGTTCTTGATGTTATCCTGTAGTTCTTCTGGTCTTCGATCATTAGTGTCTAATTTATGAAATCTGTTCTTGAGATAATTGCTAAATTCAGGTGGGATATGATCAAGGTGATATTTTGACTCTCATGGACTTGTTTGAATTTCCTTCAGCTTCAGCCTGAACTTGCATTTGAGCAATTGATGGTCTGTACTACAGTCTGTTCCTGGTCTTGTTTTGTCTGGTGATATGGAGATTTTTCACCATCTCTTGCAACAGGTGCAGTCAATTTAGTTTCTGTGTATTCCATCTGGTGAGGTCCATGTGCATAGTTGTCTTCTATGTTGTTTAAAAGAGGTATTTACAATGAATGAGTCATTGGGCTTGCAAAATTCTGCCATGCGATCTCCAGCACCATTTCTCTTATGACGGCCCTATTTTCTAACTACTGATCCTTCCTCTTTGTTTCCAACCTTTGCATTCCAGTCATCTATAATTATCAAAACATCTTGACTGCATATTTGACCAATTTCAGATTGAAGAAGTTGATAGAATTCTTCAATTTCATCATCTGGCTTTAGTGGTTGGTGCATAAATTTGAATAATAGTGGTATTAACCGATCTTCCTTGTAGGCGTATGGATATTATCCTATCACAGACAGCATTATGAATGTGATGATGAATGTGATGCCATTCCTCCTTAATTTGTCATGCCCAGCATAGTAAACCATGTGATTGTCAGATTCAAAATGGCCAAAATCAGTCCATTTCAGCTCACGATGCCTAGGACATTGATCTTTATGGGTTCCACTTCATTCTGATAATTTATAATTTTCCTAAATTCATACTCTGTTCGTCTCAAGTTCTAATTATTAATGGAAGTGTGCAGCTGTTTTTCCTCATTTTGAGTGTACCCCATCAGCAAATGAAGGTCCTGAAAGCTTTTACCATTTCCATCATCACGGTCACCTCTACTTTGTGGAGGCTGCTCTTCCCCAGTTGTGTTTTGAGTGCCTTGCAACCTGTGTGGCTCATCTTACAGAACTCTATCTGACAATATTCTGATGCTATTCAGTATTTTCAATATTCTAGTGCTAGCTGACAGTTGTTGCTAAGTGCTGTTGATTCGGTTCTGACTCATAATGACCCTGTATAGGGTTCATAAGGTTTACAGCGGCTAAATATTCAGAAGCAGTCTGCCTCTCCTTCCTCCTAGTCTGTCTTACTCAGGACGCTCATCTGAAACCTGTCCATCATGGGTACTCAGCCCCCACAGTACTACATATTGACAGACGAAGGTTTATATATACATATGAACTCTGGTACTGTCGTGGTTACGAATTGGGCTGCTAATCTCAAGGTCAGCAGAAACTGTCAGTGGCCCTGCAGGAGAAAGATGAGGCTTTCTACTCCTATGAAGATTTACAGCCTCAGAAACCTTATACAGGGTTGCCATGAGTTGAAACTGATTCCACGACACAGAACCAGCCAATATATGTTGTCGTTGTTGTTGTTAAGTGCCATCAAGTCGGTTCTGACTCATAGCAACCCTGAACAGGGTTTCCGAGGCTGTAAATCTTTAAGGGAGCAGAAAGCCTCATCTTTCTCCCGTGGAGCAGCTGTTAGTTTGGAACTGCTGACCTTGTGGTTCGCAGCCTGATTCGTAACCACTACGCTACCAGAGCAATGTAGTGGTTATGAATTGGACTACTAAGCTAAAGGACAGCAGTTTGAAACTACCAGCTGCTCTGCAGGAGAAAGATGGGGCTTTCTGCTCCTGTAAAGATTTATAGCCTCGGAAACCCTATTCAGAGTAGCTATGGGTCAGAACAGGCTCCACGGCTCATAACCACTACCATATATAATTATATGTGTGTGTGTGTTGTTGTTGTTAAGTGCCATCGAGTTGGTTCTTACTCATAGTGGCCCTGTATAGACAGGGTTCTGAGGATGGTGAGTTTGAACTGCTGACCTTTCGGTTCAAACCAAATTTGTGGTCTAGTGCTTATGCTATAGCGCCACACCAGGACTCCATATGTTGTTGTTGTTGTTGTTAAGTGCCGTCGAGTCGGTTCCGACCCATAGCGACCCTGTACAGGGTTTCCGAGGGTGTAAATCCTTACGGGAGTAGAAAGCCTCATCTTTCTCCCGCGGAGCGGCTGGTAGTTTCGAACCGCTGACCTTAAGGTTCGCAGCCCGATTCGTAACCACTACGCTACCAGAGCTCCTTAGGACTCCATATACATACATATATAAACATTTCACTTGTTTTGCATCTCTAGAGAACCTAGTCTAAAAAAATGTTGAATAATTATTTGTTGAATGAATAAATGGGCTATGTAATCCTGTTGTATCTACTTTTAAAGAATTGATTTTATCAAAAGACATTTCTAGTTCATGGAATTGTCTTCATAACGGTCCTACTGCTGGTGGTCTGAGCAGCAATTCCACGGAGTGTAGCAGATGCCCTTCTACGCCAGTGGCCGGTGATGAGATGCTTCCAGGTGCTGCCTGTAGAGATACCACCGAAAGGGACAGTTATTTGCGTATAGCTTATCTTTCATTGAATTATGTCTTACAGGACACTGAGTCAAGGTGGGGGCTACCAAGCCAATCCTGGGATTATTTTCCTTGGAATCATTTGCCAAATTGCCTTCCATAAAGGCCGTGTTGATTCTCACTGCCAACAAACCTAGGTTGTAACGCAACATCAGCAGCAGTTTTGCCAGTAGTGTGTCTACTGTTCACATCATTTCTTCACTAAATCATGTCTACTGATTAAGGAGTGCATTTGGCCACATGTTTATATCTTGTCTCATCGGACACACACGCCTTTTCCTTGGAGATTTTCTTGTTGGCTTCAAGGCTTAGAAAGTAACTGGCCCCTATAGCATCTAACAAATACTTGATTCTATTTTCATGCAGGCTTTCCCTCAATATTTAAGTTTTTATGTATAGCTTTTTTATTTGGAAAAATAATCCGACAGCATCACAGAAAATTGGAAATTAAAAGACATTGTTCCTAAACCCTACCACTTTCCTGCTAGAACTAAGATAATTTTTGTCTCTAGCGCCTTCCAGAACTTTCCCATGGTAGTGGTGATGTTGGTAGTTATGTGCCATAAAGTCAGTTCTGACTCATAGTGACCCTGCATAGTGTTTCCGAGGCTGTGAATCTTTACAGGAGCAGAAAGCCTCATCTTTCTCCCGTGGAGCCCCCGGTGGATTTGAACTGCTGACCTTGAAGTTAGCAGCCTAACACATAACCCACTATGTCAACTCTCCCATATGTATGGGCATTTCACATTGTTGTAGACAGGAACAAAGGTGATTTTATTTTCTGCTTTTTCACTTTAACATAAGAGCATAAGCATTTCCCCAGGTTGCTTCCTGGTCATCTTAAGAATAACGAACATGGCTTCACCGCCCTTCCTCAAAGGTGCGACCCAGTTACTGAAGAGCCAATCTCTTCTTGTAGGATATTTAGCTGCTCCAACATTTTGCTGCTATAAATAAGGCATAAGTAAACATGCTTTATACATAAAACCTTTTCAGCTTATTTATTTATTTTAATTATTTGTTGTGAAAAAATTAATTCTTTTAGGAGCACAAATAGCAGTTAGACCATTTTTCTGGACTTCGTGACCATGAAATCTAGATGTGCTTAGTCAGGGGATGCATAAGAAGAAATTTGAAATGATTCTTTCAGAAAACAAATGTCATTGAGACCCAAAGACGAGCAGGAGTTTGCTCGGGGGCCATGGGGTCACGCTCACTGTGGACACTACTGTAACCTACAATTGATCCTCTTCAGACTCATTCTCAACTGTGCTCTACCTCTGGTTTCAACTCTTTCTTTTCATTCCACTTTTCTCCTCCTGATTTCAAGAACAACGAGTGTCCATGGTAGAAAAATTGGATGACAAAAGGCAAACAAAACTAAAATCATTCCGATTCCCCTAACTAGAGTTAATCGTTACGAACAGTTTGGTATATTTCCTTCTAGTCTCATCAGAGTTGCATTTGTCTGACAGTTCTGGTGTGGTGCTGTAAGTTCAGCACTGGACTGGGAACCACAGGTCGGTGGTTCAAACCCACCAGCTGCTCCTTGGAAACCCTATACAAGGTTGCTATGAGATGGAATTGACTCTACGGCGCTTAACAACAAGAAGACACATTACAAGGGAGTGTGGTAGCTCTGTAGGATAAGCAGTGAATTGCAAACCACAAGGTCAGTGGTTCAAGCCCATCAGCTACCCTGCAGGAAAAAGATGAAGTTTTCTATTCCCACAGAGTCGCTATAAGTCAGAACTGACTCGATGGCACTTCACAACAACATGGGATTTTAGGATTGACACATGGCTGTGTTTTTGTTTTGTTTTTTTTTAATGTTTTATTGTGAATTATGTGATAGTTTACATGGGAGGACATTAGCTTTACATTCATCCTATTGTATATTGTTTCATTGCCATGGTTACAATCTCCTCCATGCATCATCAACCAACCAAAGGGTATATCCTGCAAGCCTGCCCCCTGGTTGTCAGCACACAGCCCCTGTCCATCTCTGGGTCTAAAGTCCTCAGCTGCTCCATCTCTCCACGTCATCATCTCTGCCTCCATCTCTGGTGTCACTGCTTCTCTGGGTAGGGTCCCACTCTCCATTCTTCTCCCTTGATGGTCCCAGGGACCTCCGCTCCTAGACTGAAAAGTTAATCACTCCCCTCCTTGCTACAAAAGTCTACCTTTACATTTCCAACCCTCACAATCAGTCCTGCTAACAATTATTCACTATTGTATCACAAGAGACCTATCTGCATCTCCTTTCATCAGTCCCGCCTAGACACATTGGATACTACTCAGTGGAGATTCTACCTTCCTCTGTGCCCTCTGGATATAGGTTCCCTCTTGAAAGCTTATAAGCCAGTCATTCTTGCCTTTGTAAACATCCCCCCCACCTTTTTTTTGGGGTAGCTAAGTTGCCCATCCCTGTCTACTCTGTGTATGGAGGGGGTGGGAATGATCCTTGCTGTAAAGATTTTTTCCCTCTTTTGAGCTACTGCATCCATAGGTGTAGGTCAAGTTCATCAAATTGTATCAGATTACTCTTTTTTTTCCCTCTTCTTTCTTCTAGTTGAGCTCTGATCATCCAGTCATTGGAGGCAGGTCAAGTGGATATTATCTGCAAGTGTGGGTGTTCTTATGCATATGTCCTCTCTTATCAGTTGGACGCTTCACTCTCCACTCTAGTCCTCTGTGGCTATGTCACTGACTCTGGGCCCAGGAGTCCCCAGGTCGAGTCAGTCTTTTTTGATATATCAAAGGAGAGAGAAGTGAGTTGAGCTCAGGGGGCCCTACTACTACCAAGACAGAAGAGCCTAAGTGGAGTGTGTCCTTTGAACCTGATCCCTGCACTGTAAAGTTCCTAGATCCAGAGGAAAATCGATGTCAAGATGCATGGAGATCTCTAAGGACTGCTGGCCCTAAAGATGCTGAAAGAAGACAAGGACATTTCTCCAGAGTCAACAAAGAGAAAGTCTTCCCCAAGAGCCAGCCGTCTGAATTTGGACATCTAGTCTCCTAAACTGTGTGAGATAAATTTCTGATTGCTAAAGCATTGTGGTATTTCTGTTATAGCAGCATTGAAGAACTGAGACAGGAGGGAACTAGTTTGAGAATTAACTAGGGTGGTTTCACTGGGCTTAACTGTCCTCGGACTTACCTCTCCTGAGTACCCAACCTGTGGGTAGCAACTAAAATAAATAATATTTGTAGGTTTCATTATAATTTTAAAATCTATAGCATAACCCTCTGCTCCATCGAACCTCAAAGTACTCCTGAGAGAAGGTAAATGTCACTATAACATTCACTTTAAAGAGAAAAGTGAGACTCAGTGGGTTCTACTCGCTTGCCTGAGGCAACATGGTCCAAAAGAGCAGAAGCAGGACTTGAACTCAGGTCTTCTGGCTCCAAGTCCTGAGATTTTTCTACTGTTGTAGAGATTGGATGAAAACCTGCAAGTGCTCACAAGGAACAGTGCTCACCAAAATCTGGCCTCTCTCTCTTTCATGGGCCAGAGAGACCAGGTTTGTCTTGTTTTACACACAACAGCCCTGTTGTTGTTGTTGTCAAGTGCCGTCGAGTCGGTTCCGACCCATAGCGACCCTGTACAGAGTTTCCAAGGGTGTAAATCCTTATGGGAGTAGAAAGCCTCATCTTTCTCCCGCGGAGTGGCTGGTAGTTTCGAACTGCTAACCTTAAGGTTCGCAGCCCGATTCGTAACCACTACGCTATCTTGGTGGCAAGTCTCCATTTCTTCTCATCTCCAAGAACTCTAAGCTCTTGCATCCACTGAATTTTTCACCTTTCTTTCATCTCACTTAACCTTCTCTCCATGACCCATCCCCTTGGCCTGAAGTTTTCCCAGACACCCTGTGTGGAGTCCTATAGCACTTGTCCTCCCAAATTCATGCCCACCCAGACAGAACCTGTGAAGATGATCTTATTACAAATAGGGTCTTTGCAAATGTCATCAACTTAAAATGAAGTCATCTGGATTAAGGTGGGCCCTAATCCCATGGCTGGTGCCCTTATAAGAAGAAGGAATTTTGGATGTGGACACACACGTGGGAAGACACCATGTGAAGATGAAGACAGAGACTTCAGAGATGCTTCCAATAGTCAAGGATTGCTGGCAACCACCAGACACAGAAGACACAAGGAAAGATCTTTCCCTGGAGGCTTCAAGGAGACCATGGCTCTGCCAACACCTCATTTCAGATTTCCAGTCTCCAGGAAGGTTGTTTTAAGCCACCCAATGTGTCGTAATTTGCTCGGGTAACCCAGGAATCTAATATTCACCCCTACAGAGGCAGTTGTGGAGCTGACACAGGTGGTGGGGCTCACAGCTCACAAACTACAGTGATGCTCACAGCTTAATGTGGAATAGCAAAATGTCAGGGGGTCAAAGGCTCCGTGGCCACAAGGACTTGCCTCTTGGTCGCCCATTTTACAGCTCCTTCCCACCTCCCCATTCTTCTCCCCAGCTCTCCGCCTACCTCCCTTGCTGCTTACAAATCTCATAGTATCTGGGCTTTGATTTCATTCTTTCTCTATTTGCTCCCTCATCTTTTGGGCAAACCCTTTGACCTACTAATAATGTCTTTGATCCTTGGATTTAAATTCATGGTCAGAACTAATGATAAAATGTACACATTGTACCCACTCCTCACTTACCTACATAGGTCATTATGTGAAAATTGATGTTAGGTGGAAATGGATGACTACAGCAGATTGCAAAGTGGAGGATGACTCCATCATTCCAGAACTGCCCAATTCCATCATTACATGATTCTCAATCAAACCACTGAGGGTCATGAGCCAGCCAAACTGACACATAACCTCAACCATTGCAGCCTGCTTCCCTCTTGCCTCCCATTTTGATGTTCATCACTGCCAGGTGTCTGTTGTTATTGCACAAGATTTGTCACTATTGTTGTAAATGTGAAAATGTTGGCTAATGACATAGTTAATACGTGAGGAGTAGCTATATTTTGCTGGCAAAAATGCCAGATACCTCCTTGTCTTAAAATTTGACTTTCTTTCATCAACTTGATCAAGTTCCTTCTCTCGTCTTCTGTAGGTATCGGTTGTTGTCAGAGTCAATTCCAACTCAGGCAGACCCTGTGTTTGTCAGAGCAGAACTCTTCTCCACAGGATTTTCAAAGGCTCATTTCCTGCCAGAAAGCCACAAGGCCTTTCCTCGAGGCGTCTCTGAGTGGACCGGAACCTCCAAATTTTGAGATAGCAGTCGAGCATGTTAATCATTTGCACCTCATGGTTGTATCTGTAGGTTTGTTGTTGGTGTTGTTGTGTGCTGTTGAATCAGTTCTGAGTCATAGTGACCCTGTATAGAATATCCAAGGAGGGGCTGGTGGGTTTGAACCACCAACCTTAAAATACCTCCTTTTCTTACCTATAAACTTCTCATTTCTACAGAGGGAAAGTGTATACAGAGAAGTCTCTGGTTAAGTTTATGTCCAGTTTGACGGACTCTAAGACCCCACATGTTCCCCAATTCTGTTGCCCCCAAGTTCTTGTTCTCCTCCCCCTCCCCATCTGAGGGCTTTGAAAAGCCAGTTTATTTTCTGATCCTCAAGGGATCAGGACAAATCGCTCTCCCAATCTTCTCTTTCTTGTCTGTGAGAAACCTTTGCACTTTGTCCCAGAAGAGTCAGGATGGGGAGCGGAGTGGGGGTGTGGTAACTCAAGTCTCCCAAAAAACTTAGGTGGGGTACACACACACAGCTCCTCATTTCACGTTCTCCCACCCCAACTTTGAAGCTTAATAGCTTTAAAATCTTACAAGTTGTAAAAACAATTAAAGCAATAATCTTTAAAAGAAGCAGAACGCAGCCTTCAAAGGCATGGGACCGTTCACACTTCGTGGCTCAGCCAGGCCACGGCCGGCGGGGCCCTGAGAAAACGCAGAGGCGCCCTGCGAATTTGTTGATGCCACTTTGGACAGACTGTTTATTTTCATGATTTCATGGAAGAATTTTAATTTAATGAGTGTTTTATACTCTAATGTAAAGCATTGCTCCAGCCCTGTAATTACTGTGTCAAAATCAGCCTCCTTAAGCAGCAGCAGGTTCGCTCAGGGGCTCTGATTTGCATCCGAATCAGGAAAGAGAGGAGGGGGCTGGAGGGGGGCTTCTCAGAACAGCCCTGGTGGCTTCTTCATGGGGTCAGAAATGAGTGCCAAAAGGGGGGTGTCTTAGTGAACCTCGGTCATAAACGCTGAAGCTGGCCGACCCAGGAACCAGTGTCTCTTTCTTCCTCAGCCCCTGGTCTTCTCGCAACCCAGAAATCATTTACTTTCATAAAAGGCTGTTTATTCTTAGGGTCGCGCCAATAGGCAGTTTCAGACACATACTTCATCATTTCAGTGGTTTTTGTTTTTTTTTAAGGGAGGACATTTTGCTTTTGAGTTTATACATGACTCACAAAATTAAACTTTTTCCCTCTCTTCTTTATTTATTTTAGAATAAGGGAGCGATTTTTACATAGCCTAGGAGGTAGGGGAGAAGGTCTCCGAGTGTTGAAGGTGGTTTGTGCTCAGCTACTTACTTAAAGGCTTGAGTTCCGAGGAGTGCCAGGGAAGAAAAGCCTGGTGACCAGCTATTATAAAAACGACAGCTAAGAAAACCCAACGGGGGGAGCTCTGCTCTGTAACTTGTGAATCAGGGTCGACACCATGGCCATGGGTTTGACTTTTTGTTTGGGAGAGGAATGAAAAGTCAACCCCCAGTCTCCTGGTCTGATGCTGTAGGATAAGCACTAGACTGCTAACCACAGGGCTCCTAGTTCAAACCACCAGCCTGGTCCTTGGAAACCCCACGCAGGATCACTATGAGTAGGGACCAACTCACCAGCACTTAACAACAACCCAGTCCTCCAAGTTGAAGTTCAAGACGAAGTGAAAACTTCTAGCTGTCGTGATTTCTCTCTGTTACCTGCTGCTACCTCTTCTCGTTGGTTTTCACTAGAGGAAGATTCCCTGGGTGCCTGGCTGTTGCCTAATGAAACACAGAATGGTCTTACCAGATGGACACCAAGAACCTCATCTTTCATCCCAACTCCCAGTCCCTGGACGAGGGATCCCCAAACAAGCCACCGGAATGCTTTCTCTGGGGTATATGTTTTTCATGTTAAGCTGCCCAGATTTATGTTCATTGTTCCAAGTCCAACTGTGCAATTTGAGAACTTGCTGTTTCCATCCCTGTGAAGAAATGCATGTGTCCTAAAGTCTTAGCAAGAAGGGAGACACTCCCCTGTTCTGACAAGACTAACAGTGTGAGTTACAGGCAGAGCTTTCCACAGCATCCAGAGGACTTTGGGAAGCCACTCTCTGCCTCCTCCTTTGTGTATCAGGGCCTGAACGATTGTGTTATGGAATTCTGGTGGCCCAGTGGTTAAGCACTCACTTGGTTGCCAACCGAAAGGTCGGTGGTTCAAGCCCATGAGTATCCATGGGAAAAAGAGGTGCGGCTGTCTGCTCCTTAAAGATGGCCGCCACGGGAACTCTGAGGCAGGGCCACTCACAGATTCTGCTATGAGTTAGAATTGATGGCAGTGAGCTTTGGTTTTGTTTTATTTTAATGATCGTTTTGTTGTTGTTGTTGGGTTTTTTTTCTGCAGCAATTGAGCTTGGGGAGGTTGCATACATTACTGGAGAAGTAGGCCTACACCTGGTGTCCTTTTGTTTTCCTGTTCTAGGCACATTCTAACAAGGATGAGCAAATTTGGCAGGGGAAATGGGGGGAGAGTAAGGCATCCTATTAATTTTAAATGTCAATTTCATCAGCTGTCATTGAGTCAATGCCAAATTGTGCCCCCCCCCCCCAATGTGTGTCAGAGTAGAACTGTACTCCACAGAGTTTGTTGTTGTGAAGTTCTGTTGAGTCTGTTCGGACCCTGGATAGGATTTCCGAGCAGTGGTTGGTGAGCTTAAACCATCGACCTCGCAGTTCAACCTGACCTTGAAGTCCAGAGCATTGACCCACAACGCCACACACAGTAGATCACCAGGTCATTCTTCTGCGGTGTCTCTGGGTAAACTTGAACTTTCAACCCTTAGCAGTTGAGTGTGTTAACCATTTGTACGGAGGCAGGGCTCCCATTTTGGGACATACTTAAACAAACAAATAAATCACTAATTTGCTGTTGACCTGAAATTCAGATTGAACTTGAGGTCTTGTGTTTTATCTGGCAACTCAACTTCCAGTGACCAGCTGGCTTGCCTTCCCTCAAGTATATCGATGTGTAAATCCTCTGGTTGCAAACCATGGGTCCCTGGCCGAATCCACCGGTACTGATGTTTGTTTTGGCTGATGTGTTTGAAAAGTGGATTTGGATATTTTTTAGTGGAGTATTCACCAGCCACAAACCACCCCCCTGCCCACTATTCCTTATGTGCCACCGGTAGTTTCCCCACATACACACCTAACTGCTCTCCACGGCATTGAACCTGCCTTTCCGGATCTCGATTCTCGAGCTAAGTGGAGCCCCAGTGTGAGTAACCTCTTGATGGAAGACAAGCACATTTATCAGCTGATTATAATGCATGAGTGTTGCTTTTATGTCCATGTTATCAATGAATAAGGATCCTTGGTGATGAAACCATCATTAACATGCTTGGCTACTAACTGAAAGGTCAGGGGTTCGAAACCCATTCAGTGCCTCCATGAAAAAAAGTCCTGGTAATCTTCTACCATTGAGATTACAGGGTAGGAACCCTATGGAGCAGTTCTGTTCAGTTACATGGGGTCTCTGTGAGTTGGGACCAACTCAACAGCAATAACATCTCAATAGTCTGTATTTCAAATCTAATATTCTGGGAAGTATGTTTGCAGATAGGGAAATGCAGGCTCAGAAGAGATAAGAAATTGGTCAGATCTTACATCTGGCAGCAGGAAGGGGACTCACTCCAAGGTCTGTCTGACTCTAAAGTTCATGTCCTGTCTCCCTGTCTAATATCTGACTCTCTTTATTGAAATCCATTCATTCATTTCCATGACCAACAACATTCCTTGCATGGTACATACCTGGCACAAAGCTGGCCAACTGTTAGACAGCAATTTTTCCCTTTTTCCCTTGGGAAGCACTAAGACCTGAATCGAAAGGCATCTGAAAAGGTTTTAGGTTGTTCTAATCCTGAAATCCCGGGATGGGTCTAGAGTTTTGTTTTTTTTTTACAAACCCGGCATCTTGGTGGAAAACACGCTTCTCATTTTGCGCCTACGATGCCGCGAAATTGTCCCCTGAATTCATTTCAAAGCAAAAAAAAAAAAAAAAAAAGAAGCAATGAAGACAGCAATTCTTATGCTGTAGTTGCTCTTTTTAACTCAATTATGTTTTGACAATTCGGAATGAAACTTGGGGGCATGTCTTTGTTTAAACCGGCGGCCCCACATCGAAACAGTCAGCTCAAGGTACATGGGTAATGTCAGGACTAACGATCTTTGACAAGGGCATTTAGTGGTTGTAATTCAAATCTAATTCAGAACATCTTAGCACCGGACCTGTCGGACCCTTGAAATGCACTGTAACTCCAAAACCAAGGGCAGTGGTCCCAAAGCCAGCTCTGTGTGGCATCAAGTTGATACGTCAACAAGAGCAGTTACAATTAGAGGTCCTTTCAACCATACTAAACTAATTTACAATACTCTGGAAAAGTGGGAAAAGGACCTGGGGCTTAACATCTCAGGACTTCTAGATTTCAAATCCACAGCACATAAAAATGCAATTAGAGTTCGGCACAGAATAGCACATGCTTGAGTCTGTCTTCCAGTTGCATGTGTAATTTTTACCCTTAAAAATAAGAGATACTTAAAAGCATATGCATGTGTGTATTTAAAGCAAAAGAATCGTTGCCTTCCAACCACTAAAAAAACCCCAAAACAACAAAAAACCCTTGTCGGATCTTATTAGGATCATGCTGTGGGTTTATTGAACCCTAAATTGGCAACGCACCTCTTTGTTATTTGTGGATGCTGCCTGTAATTAAATCTGTCTTAATTGGGGATTGTTTCTTGAGGAAGGGTTTCCACGTTCAGCCACAAAGTACCCAGCGCCAGTGTGACCAGGATGGTTTGAACAGCAATCAGGAAAAGCAGGGTTGGGAGATGGGGACTTACAGCCTGGCCGACCCATTGGATATAGACAGGATTATGGGGGCCAGTGTGTAATTTTCCCATCAAGATGAAACAGGGCCCAGTTTTAAATCACTCTGGTGGTCCTCAGCAGCTATTGTGCACTGTTAAGAGGCCCCCACCTAATGCACGGACAAAGGGTAATGGGTATGCTTACAGGTTTGGTGTTTATGATTTATCTACTTTTTATGCACAACAATATAGACCCTCCTCTCAGGGGACTCGTAAATGTGATTTTACTTCCCAAATTACAAAGTTAGTCAATTATTCAGGAATGAGTCATTCATTCAAAAGTGTTGGTAATGGGATGTGTTAACCATCAGGAAATTTTACACCAATTGGAATTATAAACACCAGATTTAAAAAAAAAAAAAGAAAGAAAGAAAAAGAAAAGGCAAAGGGGACAGAAAAGGAAAAGAGAAAATCTTAGCCGGCATTTCACTCTGTGGATAGGCAGTACGTGTGTTCACTCTGTGTATAGGCAGTACGTGTGTTCACTCTGTG
>NW_006408543.1:13135874-13159614 GCF_000296735.1 Chrysochloris asiatica
TCTGTGGATAGGCAGTACGTGTGTTCACTCTGTGTATAGGCAGTACGTGTGTTCACTCCGTGGATAGGCAGTACGTATGAGGGTGGATTTTTTTACTTTCCTGCTTCCTAGTCTCCACCCCAAAGTTGGGGCTGTGTTCATGTATTTTCTGCAAGGTAGGGCTAGATGATGTTGTTGATGTTGTTGTTGTTAAGTGCTGTGGAGTCAGCTCCGACCCCTAGCGACCCTGTAGAGGGTTTCCAAGAATCAGCTGATGAGCTTGAACTTCCAACCTTGCAGTTCAAACGGCTTTGCAGTCTGGTGCATTAACCCACAGTGCCAGACCAGGGCTCATTAGATGATGATGAGCCTCCTTAGATGGTGACAGAAGGGATGCTGACTGAGAGGGGGGGACAGAGAAGAGACTGGATTTGTACCTAGGTTTTCCCTCAGCCCTTGTTAGCCTGTGGGATTGACCTGTTTGCTTTCCCCATGGTGGCTTGTGTGTTGTGTGTGGCTTGTGTGTGTGTTGTGTATTGGAAGCTATACATTGATATTTTTAAATATCAACAGGGTCACCCATGGTGGACAGTGTTCAGCTGAGTTTGCAGACGAAGACAGACAAGGAAGGCAGGCCTGGAGACCTACTTCTGAAAAGTAGCCAAGGAAAACCCAGTGGATCCCAACAGAACCCTGCCTGATAGAGCACAGGAAGATGAGCACCTAGGTTGGAAGATGCTCAAAATACAGTGGCTAAATACGTGGTCTTGAGTAGAGCAATGACGATGAAGACAATGCTTCATTCTGATGTTTGAGTGCATAGGTCACCATAGCAAAAGCCTGTGGGAGTGGGCCAGGAACCCCACAGCTGAGGAACCAGAGTGTGGGCTGAGCTGTCCCATCTGAGATCACCGGGAGAGCTTTCTCTGCTGTCTTGGGCATCTTCACTCAAGTTTTGTTCCCTCTGCAGAGAGCTGACCCTGTGGCTTTAATTTGATCCCAACATCCATAATCTCTTCCTTGTGGGCAAGCCTCTAGGAAAATTGTAGTTGGCTTGGCATGAGCGAGGGAGTGTGTTTGAAATGGTTTCATCGTAATGGTTGGTCACAGTGGAAAGCTGAACGGGAAGCCATGGTGGGCGGTCCTGAAGCTGTTTCCCAGAACACTAGAATGAATCAGGGTGGGAGAAACACAGAATCAGAGCTGGGCAGACCCAGGGACCACCTCACTCTCATGTTGGAGGAGAGGAAGACATGAAGTCCGAGGGGTCCACGGGTGCCTAGGAGACTTCCTTATGCTCTCTGATTCCTGGTCCACCCCCACAACCACTTGTTTTATTTGAGGCCCAGCAAGTGGCTCTGGTTCTAGATTCTATTTCTGGAAGTGGAATTTCTGAATGTTTCCTCCAATGGCCTTCAGTGTTTCCTCCAATGAGCATTCATTCCTGCCCCACAGCCTCATCTCCTGTTGCTCCCAAATGGGGTGGGAGGGCAACATCTGAGGGCCACAGACTTCCATGATTGACTCATTAACCCCATAGCTGCCATGCCCATTAGCAAATGGCAAGAGATCCAAAGCTGGACTTCTTAGGATGGGTGAAGGAACTTGCCCAAGCCAATATAATCAGGTAAGGTCATGACTACTAACAGTGGGTTTTTACTCCTTAAGTTCTCTCTTCTTCTGAAAAGGTTAAGGCATTCTAAAGCAAAAGATGCTGGTAAATTTATTGAACAATGCAGGCATTAGGGGCCCTAACCTCCCTTGAAGAAGCTAATCCACAAATAATTCAGTTGGACCCTTGAACAACATGAGTTTTGAAATGTTGTGGATTCATTTATACATGGATTTTTTTTTTTTCCTGTTGCTATTTCGATGAACTTGAGTGTTTAGTTGTTGCTGTTTTTGTTAGGTGCTTTTGACTTGGTTCTGACCCATAGCGACCCTATGTGCAACAGAACAAAACACCGGCCAGTCCTGCATCATCCTCAAAACTGCTGCTGTGCATCAGTCCATTGCCCTTGCCACTGCACCAATTCTTGTTTTCGCTGACCCTTCACTTTACCAAGCATGATGTCCTTCTCTAGGGACTGGTCTCTCCTGAGAACATGGCTGAAGTATGAGAGGTGAAGTCTAGCCATCTTGGCCTCTAAGGAATTTTCTGGTTGTATTTCTTCCAACACAGATTTGTTTGTTTTTCTGGCAGTCTATGGTACCTTTAAGGAGCTCTGGTAGCGTAGTGGTTACGAATCGGGCTGTAAACCTCAGGGTCAGCAGTTTGAAACTACCAGCTGTTCTGCGGGAGAAAGATGAGGCGTTCTGCTCCCATAAAGATTTACAGCCTCGGAAACCCTCTACAGGGTCGCTATGGGTCGGAACCGACTCGACGGCACTTAACAACAACAACAACAACATGGTACCTTTAATATTCTCCTTCAACACCGTAACTCAAATGCAGCAATTCTTCTATGATTTTCCTTATTCATTTGTCCAACTTTCACATGCATATGAGGTTAATGAAAATACCCTGACTTTGAGTCGGCACACCTTAGTTCTCAAACTGACATCATTGCTCTTGAACACTTTAAAGAGGTCTTGTGTAGCAGATCTGCCCAATGCAATATGTCATTTGGTTTCTGGACTGCTGCTTCCATGAGTGTATCCACATACAGCAAAAGGAAGTCATTGATAACTTCAATCTTTTCTCCATTTATCATGATGTAATTTATTGGACCAGTCGTGAGGCTTTTGCTTTCATTACATTGAGATGCAACCCATACCAAAGGCTGTGGTCTTCAATTTTTATCAGTAAGTATTTTAAGTCCTCTTCACTTTCAGCAAGCAAGGTTTTATCATCTGCGTATTACAGGTCGTTACTGAGTCTTCCTCCAGTCCTGATGCCGTGTTCTTCTTCATAGAATCCAGTTTGTCAGATTATTTGTTCATTCTATAGATTGGATGTTGTTGTTGTTGTTGTTATGTGCCGTGGAGTCGGTTCTGACTCATAGCGACCCTGCACAGGGTTTCCGAGGCTGTTAATCTTTACGGGAGCAGAACGCCTCATCTTTCTTCCGCGGAACCGCTGGTAGTTTCGAACTGCTGACCTTATGGTTTGCAGCCCGATTCGTAACCACTACGCTACCAGAGCTCCTATAGATTGAATAAAGTATTGTAAAAGAATACAACCCTGGAGCACACCTTTCCTAATCTTAAACAAGTGTCCTTTGATCTGTTCACATGACTATGGTCAGGTTCCTCACTCTCTGCAATGCTGTCCATAGCTTGTCACGAGCCACACAGTCTAAAGCCTTTATTTGCATAGTCAATGAAACACACGTTTGTTTCTGATAGACTCTGCTTTCAGCCAAGACCCAGCTGAGTTTAACAATAACATCCTTTATTGTTGGTGGTGACGATGTAATTATCAATTTAGAATGAACACACTCTGTAGTTGTCAAACGCTGTTGAGTCAGTTCCAACTCATAATGACCTGTGAAGAATGGAACAAATCTCTGTCTTGTCCTGTGTCGTCCTCACAGTTGCTGCTGTGTTGAAGTCCATGTTGCAGCCAGTTAATCCGTCTCACTGAGGTCTGTCTCCTGTTTGCTGACCCTCTGTTTCACTAAGCACAACATTCTTCTCCAAGGACTGGTCCCCTTGATAACATGTCCACAGTAAGTAAGACAAAGTTTCACCATCCTAGCTTCTAAGGAGCATCCTGGCTGGATTTTTTTTCAAAACAAATTTGTTTGTTCTTCTGGTAATTTGTGGTATTCTTCATCAATGTTGTTGTAAAGTGCCGTCGAGTAGGTTCTGACTGCTAGCGACCCTATGCACAACAGAAAGAAACACTGCCTGGGCCTTCTTCATAGAATCCAGCTTCTCAGATTATCTGCTCAGCATACAGGTTAATAAGTATGGTGAAAGAATACAACTCTGATCTTAAACCATTCAGTGTCCCCTTGTTCTGTTCGAATGACTGCCTCGTGGTCTATGTACAGCTTCCTCATGAACACAATGAAGTGTTCTGGAATACCCAATCTTTGCAATGTTATCCATAGCTTGTCATCATCCACACATGATATAGCAGAGGTAAACATCTTTCTGGTATTCTCTGCTTTCAGCCAAGACCCACATGACATCAGCAATGATAGCTCTCATTTTACGACTTTGTCTAACTCTGGCTTGAACCCTGTCAATGTACTATTGGATTCGTTTTTGAATTATCTTTAGCAAAGTTATATTTGCATGTAGTATTAATCATATTGTATTAAGCATTCCATTGGGTCACCTCTCTTTGCAATGGGCACAAATATGGACCTTTTCCAATTGGTTGACCAGATAGCTATCTTCCAAATTTCTTGGCATAGATGATTGGGTGTCTCTACTGTTGTAACAGTTTGTTGAAAGATTTCAATTTGTGTTCTATCAATGATTGGTACCTTGTTCTTTGCCAATGCCTTCAGTGCATTATAGACTTCTTCCTTTAGTACAATTGGCTCTTGATCATATATGCTATCACTTGAAATGACTGAATATCGACCATTTCTCTTTGGTACAGTGATGGTAGATTCCTTCCATCCTCTCTTGGTGCCTTCTGCATCATTCAATATTTTTTCCACAGAATCCTTCAATATTGAAAGTGAAAGTTTGCTTTTTTTTTCTTCAGTTCTTTCTGTTTGAGAAATACTGAGCATGTTTTCTAACCTTTTGGTTTTCTAACTCCAGGTTTTTCATATTTCATTATAATACTTGACTTTGTCTTCTTTGGCTGCCCTTTGAAATTTTCTCTTCAGCTTTTTTACCTCCTCATTCCTTCCCTTTCTTTGCGTTAGCATCTCTATGCTGGAAAGCAAGTTCCAGAGTCTCTTTTGATATCTATTTTGGTCTGTTTCTTCTTTCTTGTCTTAATTAACTTTTGCTTTCTTCCTGTATGCTGTCCTTGAAGCCATCCCACAACTCTTCTGGTCCTCGGTCATTATTGTCTAATGCAATGCACCAAATCTATTCTTGACATGATCTCTAAATTCAGGTGGGATATGTTCAAGGTGGAGTCCTGGTGTGGTGTTGAAGGACTGGACCTTCAGATCTATTTGAACCACAAGGAGGTGGTTCAAACTCACCAGCTGCTCTTTGGAAACCTTATACAGGGCCACTGAATCTGAACTGATTCAACAGCACCCAACAACAGCAATAATGTCCAAGGTCATATTTTGGCTCTCGTGGACTTTGTTTTAATTTTCTTCAGCCTGAACTTGCATATGAGCAATTGTTGATCTGTTTCACAGTCTGCCCGTGGCCTTGTTTTGGCTGACGATATTGAGCTTTTCCACCATCTCTTCCCACAGATATAATCAATTTGACTTCTGTGTATTCCATCTGGTGAGGTCTGTGTGCATAGTTATCTTTTTAGTTGTTTAAAAAAGATCAATGAAGATGTCATTGATCTTGCAAAATTCTATCCTGCCATCTCCAGCATCATTTCTATCACTGAGCCCAATGACTAATCTGCCCTCTTTGCTTCCAATCATCAGTAATTATCAAAACATCTTGATTGTATGTTTGGTCAATTGCAGACTGAAGAAGTTGGTAGAATTCTTCAATTTCATCATCACTGGCTTTAGAGGTTGTGTAAATTTGATTAATAGTTGTATTAAGTGGTTTTCCTTGTACGTGTGTGTGGATATTGTCCTATCACAGACAGTGTTGTACTTCAAGACAGATCTCAAAATGTTCTTTTTGATGATGGATACAACACCATTCCTCCTCAATTTGTCATTCTGTGATAGTAAACCATGTGATTGTCAGCTTCAAAATGGCGAATCCAGTCCATTTCAGCTCACTACTGCCTAGGATATCAATCTTTATGCGTTCTATATCATTTTGACAACTTCTAATTTTCCTAGACTCAAACTTTGTACTTTCCATATTCTGATCATTAATGGATGTCTTCAGTCATTTCTCCTCATTTTGAGTTGTGCTCCACCAGCAAACGAAGAATCCCCAAAGCTTTACTCCATGCATGTCATCATGATCAAGTCCATTTTGAGGAGGCAGCTCTTCCCCAGTTGCATTTTGAGTGCCTTCCCACCTGAGTGGCTCATCCCCCCGGCACTCCATCTGACAATATTCTAGTGTTCTTCATCATGTTTTAATAGCCAGTATTGTGGTGCATTATGACAGTGTTCCACTGTTTGTCAGGATTTTCAAGGGCTAAACATTCAGAAGTGGTCTGACTCTCCTTCTTCATAGTCTGTTTCAGTCTGGAAGTTCAGCTGAAACCTGTCTACCATGGGTAACCCTGCTGGTATTTAACATACCAGTGGTATAGCTTACAGCACCATGCAAGCCCTCACAATGCAACACACTGACAAACGAGGGGTGCTCTTCACCAGTACCATGATTGAGAGTCATTGAACCTTTTTTTACTTTCCTTATTCATTGTCCAGCTTTTGCATACCTATGAGGTGATTGAAAACCATCGTGGCTTGAGTCAGTTGCACCTTTGCTCTTCAGTGTTTTGAAGAGGTCTTTGGCAGCAGAATTGCCCAAAGCAATTCATTGTTTAATTCTTGACTGCCTAGTCCATGTTGTTGTTGTTGTTATGTGCCGTGGAGTCGGTTCCGACTCATAACGACCCTGCACAGGGTTTCCGAGGCTGTTAATCTTTACGGGAGCAGAACACCTCATCTTTCTGCTATGAAACAGCTGGTAGTTTCGAACTGCTGACCTTGCGGTTCGCAGCCCGATTCGTAACCACTACGCTACCAGAGCTCCTATTCCATGGATAATCATAATTACAAGTAAAATGAAATCCTTGACAACTTCAATTTCTTTGCCATTTATCTTGATATTGATTATTAGTCCAGTTTAAAGGATTTTTGTTTTCTTTACGTTCATGAGTAATTCATACTGAAGTCTGCAGTCCTTGACTTTCCTCAGCAAGTGCTTCTAATTAGCTTCATTTTCAGCAAGCAAAATTGTGTCATCCTAAATCGCAGGATGTTATTGAATCTCCCTCCAATCTTGATGCCATATTTTTCTTTGTATAGTCCAGCTCCTCAGATTATTTGCTTAGAATACAAATTGCATAAATATGGTGAAATGATACAACTCTGACATACAACTCTCCTAATTCTTAAGTCGCACAGTGTCCCCTTGTTCTGTTTGAATTATTGCCTCTTGATCCATGTACAGGTTCCACATGAGCACAATGTTATCCATAACTTGGTATGATACCTTCTTGTTTGCTAGTATTCTAAAAATCTCTTAAAATTAATAAATTTCAATAAGTTGACTGATTATTTAACACATATTCAAATCAGTTACTTTAAAAAGACATTAACAATAATCACTTGACAATGCAATGTAACAATCGAATTCACAAAGATAACTATTAAAATACCTAGGGAAAAGCTTAGTAAGAAATGTGTGAGATTGACAGACATGAAAAAATAATTGTGTAAATTTTCAAAGGCACATGAAAGAGGTTTGAAGGACTAGAAAGCCATCTGATATTCATAGGAAGGAAAATTCAATAATATAAAAATACGTTTTTTTCTTAGTTGATGTTCAAATTTAATAAAATGTTTATTAAAGATTTTAAAAAGGCACCTTTATTTTTTAGTACTCCTGGTGTTGGATGCCAAAGCTGTCTTAAAGTCTGAAAAAATTAACATGAATACTGAAAAGAAAAATGCTAAGAGAAACCAAATGCACTACAAAGCTACAATAATAGAAACAGTATGGTATTGATGCAGGAGCCAGGAAAACACAACCCAAAGACTTAGAAGCACACTCAAGGGTTTTCATACAAATTTTAGGGTAGATTGTAGTTAAAATCAGTGTAAGAAAGAAATGGCACTCTGATAATTGGAAGAGAAAAGAAAGAGCCTTCCCTCACACCATATACACAAATACATTCCTGCTGTGTGGATGTTGAATGTGAAAACCAAACAAAAATTAAATCTGGGTGCTAGAGGAAAGTATTCCTGCATATTAATATAATATTCAGGTGAAGAGGGACTTGTTCATTGTCTGAGTTTTTCAGACCAGCATAACAAAATGTCACAAAGCAAATGGCTTTAAAGAAGAGAAATGTGTGGTTCTGGAGGATAGAAGTTTAAACCAGGGTATCGGCGGTGTCCGTTCCTTCTAAGCGTTCTGAAACAGGAAGTGTTCCATCCGTGTCTGCTCCACTCATAACTTTTGACTGCTGCTGGAAATTCCTGGCATTCCCGTCCTGCTAATGGTTACCTCTTGACATGGTGCCTTTCCTGTATGGGACCTTGTCTCTGTTCCTGTCCTTCTCCTCGTTTACAAGACACCAGATCTAGGATTAGGACCCATCCCATTCTTGTGTGACCTTGTTAACTGATAATATCTTTAAAGAGAAACCCAGTCCTCCAAACAATGTCATATTCACTGGTACAGGGTTAGGTCTTCAACATGTCTTTTGGGGGAACACAACTCAATTCATCACAATTATTCTCTTCTCTTGTATCCAGTAATCAGATTTCTGGATTTCTTTCCACCTCTTTTCTTATACCACACCTTTTTCTGGTTGACCTCAGACCCTTCCTACTGCCCATGATATTGTAATGGGACCATGAACCTGGCCCCACCATCTAGAAGTTGTTTAAGAAACTCTTGCTGATGTGAAGAACTGAGTTAAAGCGTTGGCCTCTCTCCTTTCAATGAGCTGTCTGGCTTCATGCAAGTAATTTACCTTCTCTGAGACTCAGTGTTCCCATCTGTGAACTGGGAATTATAAGACTTATCTGCTTGGCTGGGTGCTGATGTTGGTAAAGCTCTTCAGCACAGCGTCCTCTCAGTGTGCCTGGCCAGCACTCAGGAAAGGGTGGTCCTGTCACTGTTATCCTTGCTGCTCGTGTGTGAGCTTCCAGCAATTTCCATCCAAGGACGATGCCTGCCTGCCTGCCTGCTTGCCTGACATCTCATTCATTGTGATGCTGCCTGCCTGGTGATGCTGGGAGTAGCTTCAGGCTCCTGGGATCTGGCAATTTTAAACAAACCCCTGAATTCCAGTCTCTTTATTTGGAATCCAAAGGATTCCTTTTACAGAAGCAAAAGCCAACTTTTGTTTTCATTGTAACCAAAGTAGATTTAAAAATAAGCCTGCTGACATATCCATATGGAATTCTTAGAAAGGAAAGGAGGAACTGGTATGCATATCTGTGACAAAAGTTATTAATGGAATCAATACCACTTTTGATGACCTGCAGCAGCCTAAATATTCTGTTATCTAGGGTCTCATTTAATATTGGTGTTCAGAGAAGCCGAGCGATTTGTCTAAACTCACATGACTGGGAAGTAGTATAACTAGGCGGCTAGTCCAGTACTTTCTGGAACACTCCAGTGATTCACGTTCACGAGACAGAGTGCAAACACCTCGCAGACCAAATAGGGACACTCCAGTTTGGGTTCTGTTGGATCTAATTCATGGCGCCCCGTGTCTCAGCTCTCAGAGTAGAATTGTGCTCCATACGGTTTTCAGTAACTGATTTTTGAAAATATTGTTGTTGTTGTTGTTATGTGCCATCGAGTCGGTTCCGACCCATAGCGACCCTGTATAGGGTTTCCGAGGGTGTAAATCTTTACGGGAATAGAAAGCCTCATCTTTCTCCCGCGGAGCAGCTGGTAGTTTCGAACCGCTGACCTTAAGGTTCGCAGCCCGATTCGTAACCACTACGCTACCAGAGCTCCCTAGGGTTTTCAGTAACTGATTTTTGAAAATATTGTTGTTGTTGTTGTTGTTGTTGTTGTTGTTGTTGTTGTTAGGTGCCATTGAGTCGGTACCGACTCATAGTGACCCTATGCACAGCAGAACGAAACACTGTCCGATCCTGGGCCAACCTCACTACTGTTGCCACGCTTGAGTCCATCAATGCTGTATATCACCAGTTACTTCTTACAAGGCTCCTATGGGTGGACTTGAATCTGCAATCCTTCACTATTGAGTGTGTTCACTGTTAGCAGTGCCTGGGATGAATTAAGGTGCTCAACTCGTTCTCTGCCATGTAAACTGCAAATATTGTTTTCCATCTTATTGGATCACCAACTGGACCAATAAGCAAAGTCATGAAAAGCAGAGGAAAGACTGATGTTAAGGATTTCATTTTATTTGAATCCACAAACAACACTCAGGGATGCAGTAGTCGAGAAATCAAAAGACTGAATGCATTGGGTAACTCTGCTGCGGCAAACCTCTTTAACGTGCTAAAAGCACAAAGATGTTGCTTTGAGGTGGGCCTGACCCAAGGCAAGGCATTTTCAGTAGCCTTATATGCATGTGAAAGCTGGACAATGAATAAGGAAGATGGGAGAAGAAATGATGCCTTTGAATTATGGTGTTGGCGCCAATATAAAATACACCATGGCCTTCCAGGAGAATGAACATATCTGTCTTGGAAGGAGTAGAGCCAGCATGCTCCTTAGAAGTGAGGAGGGTGAAGATTTCGTCTCACATACTTAGGGTATGTTATCAGGATGCGTTATATGCATAAAATACAGTATGTCTGGCAATGAGTGGAAAAGGGTGCAAAGAACATGGATTGGCTGCTTGCTGTGGAAAGGCTGTGAGAAGCTGGAGGAAGACTCTCCTAGTATAAGCCCTGGGTCTATGCATGCTCCCTTATTTAGAATAAGTGACCTTAGGGATGTAACTAAGTGAAGGGTCTCAAGAGGAGACCCCCTAGATTACCCAGGTGAGCCCTGAAGCCAGTGACCAGCGTCCTTGTGTGAGACAGATGAGGAGAAGGCACAGACACCCAGGAGAAGGCCAGGTGAAGACAGAGATGCTGCCACAAGCCAAGGAATGCCAGGAGCCACCAGAAGCTGGAAGAAACCAGCAAGGATCTTCCCCTCGTATCTTCAGAGGGTGCACAGCCTTGCTGTCATCTTGATTTCAGAATTCTGACCTCTGGACTGTGAGACTATAAATTTCTTTTATTGGTGGTCATTTTTTTTACAGTAGCCACTGGACACTAATGAGAGGCCCAGAGATCAAGTCCTACATTTTCAGCCTTCCAATAAGCTGCCGGATGTTGAAAAGGTCATTTCTGGAATTTCCCTGCAGGCTTGGTCCTCTACCCCTTCCCATGGAAGAAGGTGTCATGGACCACCCCCAGGTTCCAGCAGACCAGATGGCTGTGGGATCTTGTGCTCTTGATCTTTGACCACCGCACAGCTATTCCCGCTGTGAACACAGGCTAACCCCTCATCAAAGAATTACCACGCAACTGGTAGAATTCCAAAGAAATCAATACTTCCTTAGATTCAAGGGACCTTGGGGAAAAAACAACTACCAGCAACCCAGAAATTCTGTAGAGTAGAACTGTCATCAGAATCTGAGGAGCAGTATCACTGGGTATAGTAACCCAGGGACATTGTGCATTTCCTATAAAGTTGGGGTTCTCAACCCTAAAAAAGCACATGAGTATCAACTGCAGAATGCATTTACATGCTGACTTGGAAAATTCAGTATTTTTGGAGCTGGGGTACAGTCACAAGTATTCATAAAAATTGGAGCCCTGTCCCTTTTAAGGAGCTGGCAAGAGGTAAAAAAGAATTCTCCGGGATCCTGGGTGTCAGAGCAGAGGGCATGGTTCAGCAGCATCCATATCAGCAGGGAAACTTTCTAGAAATGCAGATTCCAAGGCTCCATGCAGCCCTATTGCTGTTGGTGGCGCCTGACTCATGGGGACCCCATGCACAGAGAACAAAAGGCTGCCCAATTCTGCACCATCCCCATCGTCAGTTTAGGATCGGACCATTGCGATCCATAGGGTTTTTATTGGCTGATGTTTGGAAGTCCATCACCAGGCCTTTCTTACTAGTTTGTATTCATCTTCAAGTTCCATTGGCACCTATTCCACGTGCTAGCAACATTCAAGCCTCCTCCCAGATAGGTGGTGGCTATACAGGAGGTTCCTGGAACCTGGGTCTCCCTTGTGGAAGGTGAGACTTGTACCACTGTCACCAATGTGCCACACCCAGATACTGGGTCGGAGACTTGGGAGGTGAGTCCCAGGAACCTGCATGGTAAGTAGCCCTACGTCTGCTCCAGGGACTCCAAATAACAGCTTTCCTGCATCTCCCAAAAGGCTTCTGGAGCTCTGATCGTCTTCGGGTTCTTATTTGGGCTCCATTTGTTGTTGTTGTCAGGTGCCATCGAGTCGGAATCAACTCATAGCGACCCCATGCACAGCAGAACACAACAATGTCTGATCCTGGGCCAACCTTACTTGAGTCCATCAATGCTGCCACCTGGCTGATCCATCTCATTGGGGGTCTTCCTCTTTTTCTCCGACCCTCCACCTTACCAAGCATGATATCCTTCTCCAGCGACTGTTTCCTCCTGACAATATGTCCAAAGTATGAGAGATGAAGTTTGGCCATCTTGACCTCTAAGGAGCACTCTGGCTGCACTTCGTCCAAAACAGATCTATTGGTTCTTTTGGCAGCCCATGGCACTTTCAGTATTCTCCTCCAACACCATAATTCAAAGGCATCAATTCTATTATGATGCTCCTTATTCACTGTCCAGCTTTCGCATCCATGTTGTTGTTAAGTGCCTTCGAGTCGGAGCCGACCCATAGCGACCCTGTACAGGGTTTCCGAGGGTGTAAATCCTTACGGGAGTAGAAAGCCTCATCTTTCTCCCGCGGAGCAGCTGGTAGTTTCGAACCACTGACCTTAAGGTTCGCAGCCCGATTCGTAACCACTACGCTAAACACCAGGGAACACCAGCATGGGTTCCCATTGCTGCCCAGCTCAGAGGGACACTCTGCATTGGTCAGGTAAGCCCACATTGATGAGGGTGTGTGGTTGTTCTTTGTAGGAAAAGGGAGGGTGGTACCCACTGAGTCCCCTCCCCTCTGCTCCTGCTCTTTCAATCTCTGAGGGGACCAGTCCACCCCTGAGACTGTCCTTAGGAGAATCTTTAGCGGGCAGCTAAGCTGAGGTCTCTGAAGCTTTATGTCCTCCTGGTAGCATAGTGGTTATGAGTCAGGCTGCTAACCTCAGGGTCAGCAGTTCAAAACTACCAGCTGTTCCGCGGGAGAAAGATGAGGCTTTCTGCTCCCGTAAAGATTTACAGCCTCGGAAATCTGAGTTGGAATCGACTCCACAGCACATAACAACAATAGCAGACGTGGGCTGACAGCAGAAACGCTGGCCTTGGGTACACGTGAGAAAAAGGAGGGGGAGAAAATGCACGAGGAGGGGACATCTGGGTCAGTTCTTTTCTGCATAACCTGCCTCAAGTATGGCAGGGTCTTACTGTGCCATAGGTACCAGCCAAATGCATCATCTACATAGTCGGACAGCGCTGCCCAAGATGCAGTTACATCAGCCCACTCTACAGATGAGAAAACTGTGGTTAGCAAACTCCTCTAAGGCAGCAGGATTCAAACCCAGGCAAATCTAGCCCCAGTTTCCACACACTGGACAGAAAAGACCCACCAAAGCTGACACCTGATCTTTGGGGGCAAGGGTGGAATGTGTGCTTGAAGGTGGGAGGGAGAGGAAGAACCTGGTGTCTGCCATCAAGGTGTTTCTTAGCGTTGTGTCTCTAGAGGACAGAGTAGAACCGCTCCTTAGGGTTTCTTACTGTCGGGATCTTAATGTGCAACTGTTCTTGCTCTTAAGTGCCATCCAGTTGACTCTGACTCATGGTAACCCTGTTTAGGGTTTCTGAGGTGCAGCTGGTAGTCTTGAACCACTGACCTTGTAGTTCACAGTCCAGTGCTGATCCTTTCTGTAGGATCAATTACAACTGATCAATTGTGATTGTTGTTATGTGCCGTGGAGTCGATTCCAACTCATAGCGACCCTGTATAGGATTTCTGAGGTTGTAAATCTTTACGGGAGCAGAAAGCCTCGCCAGAATGTAAACCTTTATGGGAGCACACAGCCTAATCATTCTCCTAAGGAGAGTGACTGGTGGGTTTGAACTGCAGACCTTGCCCGATGCTCAGCCCAGAGCACCACTAGGGCTCCTCAGGCAGAGGCTAAGCAGGTTCCAATTGAGGGGTGTGAACCTGGGGGGAAGGGGAGGAGCAACACAATGGGACTGAGGCTGCAAGCTGGCTGCTATGGAAATAGTCCAACAAAAGAGGGAGCTAGTCTTTAACCTTCTGTGTGTGTTTCATGGTCCTGTGTTCACGTCCCCTCTTCTGCTGTCTTTTTATCAGGTCTTAACAGTCATCATCTCAACATGTTCTTGTTGTTATTAAGTGCCGTCGAGTCAGTTCTGACCCATAGCCACCCTGTGGAGGGTTTCCGAGGAGCAGCTGGTGAGCTTGAACTGCTGACCTTGCAGTTCAAACGGCTTTGCAGTCTGACGCATTAACCCACAGCGCCACACCAGGACTCCTCATCTCAACATAGACTCTTAGAAATCGTGAAGAAGGCATCGTTCTTGGAGAACGTGTTCACAAACTTCTGCCTAGCTGGCTTTCGATTTGAGACAGGTTAAGTGAGACCTCTGAGGAGGTACCTGCATCTGAAAGGTGAACTTTGAGTCCTTTTATGTGACTGTACATTTTGCCACACAGATTCCATTTCTCAGTGTTCAGGTGCACCTATCCTGCGCCATTCTCGCAACTTGAGACCATTGTTGTTAGCGATGTGCCAATCTATCTCGTTGGGGATCTTCTTGGTTTTTTGCCAAGTTTCCACTTTTTACGCAGTCTGGTCCCTCCCAATAACAAGCCCAAAGTACCTGGGACGAAGTCACTCTCACTTCTAAGGAACATTCTGGCTGGACTTTTTCCAAGACAGATTTGTTTGTTCTTCTGCTAGTCCGGGGCACTTTCAATATTCTTCACCAACACCATAGGTCATATGCTTCAACTCTTCAGTTTTCTTAATTCATTGTCCAGCTTTCACATGGCTATGATATAACTGAAAACACCCTAGCTTGAGTTGTTGTTGTTAAGTGCCGTGGAGTCGATTCCGACCCATAGCGACCCTGTACAGGATTTCCAAGGCTGTAAATCTTGACGGGAGCAAAAAGCCTCATCTTTCTCCCACGAGGCGGCTGGTAGTTTCGAACTGCTGATCTTAAGGTTCACAGCCTGATTCGTAACCACTATGCTATGTGCACCTTAACTCTCAGAGTAACATCTTTGCCCTTGATCTCTTTAAAGAGGTCTTTTGAAGCAGATTTGCCCAATGCAATGCATTGTTTGATGTCTTGACTATTACTTCCATGAGCGTTGATTGTAGATCCAAGTAACATGAAATCTCTGACAACTTTAGATTCTCGGATGCTACACTACAGAGTTTGAAAACTTCTTGTGGAAAGTTTCATTCAGAGCATTCACAGAACATGCAGTAATGGCAGTGGAGAGATGGAGTTGAAGTGTATGGATGGGGGTGGACATTTTTCTCCCCAAAGCAACCGAAAGATGTCTGAAGCATCTCTTTTGCTATGTCATTGTGAAAGGAAACCTCTACTTCTGGCAAAAAAAAATTGTGTTATCTGTGTATCGCAGGATGCTAATGAGCCTTCCTCCAACCCCGAGGCTGTGTTTTTCTTCATATGTTGTTGTTGTTGTTAAGTGCCCTTGAGTCAGTTCTGACTCATAGTGACCCTGTATAGGGTTCCCAAGGAACATCTGGTGAGTTTGAACCACTGACCTTGCGGTTCAAATCGACCTTGAAGTCCAGCGCTTATCCTACAGCGCCATACCTCTCTCCCTTTAGGGTTTGGCTGTAAGTTTCAAGTGTTCTGGATGACTTTAGATTCAGAAAAGCCCCATGCATAAAGTTCCTCACCAGCTCTGACTTTAGCAGTATGATTATTTTAGTGCATTCTGTTTTAGATATGCTTCTCCATCCAAGGAGAAAGTGGGTACTTCTCATTTCTTTAGTACATATGCATGCTATTAAGTGCCATCGAGTCGGTTCTGACTCACAGCGACCCTGTGCAGAGTTTCTGAGGAGCAGTTGCTAAATTTGAACCTCTGACCTTGTGGTTCAAACCGACCTTGCAGTCGAGTGCTTATCCTATAGTACCACATCAGGACTCCAGCACATCTGCATATGGTTTTAATTTAAAGAGATGCCAGGCAGAAATAACCAGTCCACCTTTGAAGGGAATTTACTTATTTATTTTGAAAACTACATAAACAATGATTGACTTTCGCACACAGATTCAAAAATTATGTAAGAAAAAATGTGAATGTTGGTGTCATACAGAACACAGGATTTAGTCCTTCAACTAGGAGGTAGGTGTCTGGGTTTAAGTTCAGACTCTGCCGAGAACTTACTCTAGGACCTCTGGCAAAGTTTTACTTTCTTATCTAGGACAGCATTTTCCAAAATTTAGAATTATTCACTGGCGGTATATGAGATATTTTTTGTATGCTACAGAGACAAACACTTTTTAAATTATAATAATTAGATATTTCCTCTAAGGTTTAATAAAAATCCATAGCTAGTATTCCTGAATACTTATATTTCCTTTTAAGATAATTAGAAAATTTAAAGGGAGGCAACTGAAAGAAAAATTATAAGTAAATGATGTAAGTTTTTTGAGGATGTGGTAAAAACTGTAGCGATGGTATGCAAATGACTGAAGTTGAGTAAACAGTGGACTAAATGTTTATTTCTATTCATGCTCTATAGGTTGATTGAGCCTCTAACCCTATTGATGTCTCTTTAAGAAAATGAATCCCTACTGAAGCAATTCTATTACTATAATACTGTGCCATATTCTAACTGGTCTCTTTCATATTACTCTAGTATCGTTGGTTCTTGGGCTACTTCTACTTGCCCTCATGGTGATTTGCTTCCTTGTGTGGTTGTAATTTAAAAAATTGTACCCTCATTTCTCATGGGAATTGTTTCCTACGAGAATGCTGTGCACGGTCGATTACAAAAATGTCTCTGCAGAATGGCATTTGTGAGTTTCATTTGTCCTGGACTAAGTTTTATGCTAATGTCTCAGATTAGGGCTCAAATCTAGAGGTCTGGTGGCTGGACTGGGCTGCTAACTTAAGGGTGGAGGTTTGAACCCACCTAGCTGCTCTGAAAGAGAAAGACCTGGTGATTTGCTTCTGTAGCCATTATAACCAAGAAAACCCTATGGGGCAGTTGAATTGGGGGCACCTCAGCTACACCCAAAAGCCATGTAAAGAACATCATAGACATGGTCAATGAATGTCTAGAAGATGGCTTTTTCTCTCATTTTGTCTCCCTACCTAAGATCTTAAGGAGCGCTGGTAGGGTAGTGATTATAAATTGGGCTGTGAACCGCAAGGTCAGAAGCTACCAGCTGCTTCATGGGAGAAAGATGAGGCTTTCTGCTCCTGTAAAGATTTGCAGCCTTGGAAACCGTGTACATGGTCGCTGTGAGTCAGAATCGACGCCATGGTACATTACCACCACCACCACTACCTAAGACCTTAACTACATCTCAAACTCCCTTAGCATTTTTCTGCTCGTAGAGGATCCTTAAGGTAGATCTTAAAAAATCACCATGCACAGTTTTCCTTCTAATACCTCCATACACAGGCCTGAGGCTCTGCTGTTGAACTAGGGAGGGAGACATAGGGAGCCACAAACGGCAGATCTGGGTATCATGGGAAGCACATTGAGATCCTCCGGTTGGTCATTGATACAATCATTGGTTTATTTATCACCAATATTGATGGAACATCTGCCATATCCTAGGCTCTCTGCTGGCTTCCTAGGAAAAGATCGCAAAGAGCTTCCCTTCTAATAAGACAGATGAACATTTCAACTCGACACTTCATTTGCTATGAATCTTGGACAAGTGATTTTGCTTCTCTGGAACTTGATCCAGCCCAAGGAGAGGAAACAGCAAAGAGCAAGGCATTCATTTGTTTTAACAGGAGGAAAATGCCAATGTTCAGCGAAAGATAGGTTGGTCAGTTTCATAACAGGTCATTGGGAAGTTCTCTTCTGATAGCTTCAAAAGGACTTTGATGAAATGAAATAAATGCAAGAGCATTAGCTGAGAGTAAGCAGGAAGGGAAGGGTGTTGACAGCTTGAGGAGATGGTGGTATAGGACAGTCTTCTAGAAGAGATATGATTACAGAAATAGAGAACAACTTCTGGAGCCACCAAGAACCCAATGAGGCTTGAGGTCATGAATTCAAAAACATCTCAGTCAGCACAGCATGGTTTATGTACCTTTCCCCAGCCATATTCAACTGCATGGATGTCACTGTGAAGCAGACAGCTAGATCGAATGAGATTTTAATACCAAAGGGCTTCACAAAGTTCCTGAACAAATAGAATGAAAAGATAACACAGTTTCCTCCACACGCTCTTGGAAGTCTCCTTGTAAGCATCATCTCATTCACCCTTGTCAAAGACCCCAGAAGCTATACGAAGGAACTCCAAAAAAGGTGTGGAAACATTCTATTATCTTTTCATTCCATTTGTTAGCAAACTTTTGGAAGCCTCCTTATATCATGCCCATTTCACAGATGAGTAAGCTGAGACCTGGAAAGATGAAATGACTTAGTCAGGACCACATTTAAGAAAGGGTAGAGACTGCTGAGTGGCAGCTGTCCATTTGATCCCCATAGATAAACCTTATAAAAGCACAATGCAGCCATTCTTTGCTAATTATGCTAAAGTGTTGTTTGGACTCCCGGTGTGATGCTGTAGGATAAGCATTGCTAACTGTATGTTGGCAGTTCAAACCCTTCAACCGTTCCTTGGAAAACCTATGCAGGACTGCTATGAACCAAATTGATGGTACTTAATAACAAGCGCTAGGATTAGAACCCAGGTCTGACTTCAAAACTCTGATTCTTAACCCTTATGCTGTGCTCCAACTGCTGCCATTCATAGCCTTTAAAGGTTCTAGAAGGGGTTTTATTTGTTTAAACAAATGGAAGTTGCCATGCAAAATGTATGCTGAATTCTAGTTCTGATTCTGCTATAAATTTTATGGTATCTTCCGCCCTCTGTGGGCCTCGATTCTCTTCTCTAAAACGCAAACGTGGTTTATTTAGAGAGTTGTCTCCATTCTGTTTCTGCTCTTCAATTCTAAGAGATTCCCACCTCCTAGAATACACCCGAAATAAGGTGAAATCAAACAGATAGACTAATAGAATTCTGCAGAAACTCCACCCTGTGTGAACCCAAGTTTCTTCTTATGTGACTTGAAAATATCTGGTCCCTCTACTGTTTCCCACCACCATCTCCAAAATCCGAAGCAGACCAAAGCTGAAGCTCATTTAGAGTGGAAATATGGGACCCTGGACAGGCCAGGCCACTGAACCGCCACTCAGCCAGCTCACTGCGGGATTTGCAAAGCCAAACAGGGGCCATTCTCTTTGTCACCGTGCTGGCCCCGTAATTACGATAGGCTCTTTTGTTATTAACCAGACCCAACCCGAACAAAAGGAATCCTGTTTCTTTTATGAGTAATGTGTGCTAACCCACCCCTAGGAAAAAAATAAAAAGTTCAAATCCAGCGTAGGGACTAAGACAGCGTAAGATTTATTACGAAGGCTACAGAAATTATTTCTCCTTCACAGCACTTAAATTGTCTAATTATTCCCAGCTGTTCCCAATTTGTCTCGGGTTGTTAATTAAGGGGTGTGGGTCTTCCCCTTTCTCCAGAGACGTCCCACTGCCCATGGGAGCCAGGCAAGGAAGGACCTGGGCTGGGTGGGGGCATCCTCTGTGCGTTGGCCAATCTGTGTGTGTCCAGTTACCTCCTGCTGCGATGGAAATGAAGTTTAGGAGACACTCATTTCCTTCTAGAAGGTGAGGCGTGCTGAAGGCAGGATTGCCCACCAAGGGAGAGGCCAGATCTCTTGACTGCGCACCCCCCTTCCCCCGGGAGCCCTGGGTTCCTCTGATCATCTAGTGTATTCTTGGACATCATGGGAAAGGCATCTTGATTGAGATGGAGAAAGCCAGAGGGGTCTCTCCAGCCCTAAGTCCAACACACAGAAAGGGGTACAGGGGGTCTGTGCCTAATTCCCTACCTACCAAGGCTGACTTGTCCTATCCCAGCCTACAAGTCCCTCCTCTCTACAGTGCTTAGTCCCTTCTGGGTGCCTCTGCCTCCCCACACATATTCATGTATCGATAGTCTTGGGCATCCTATTCTGCTTGCTTTGGAGCTAGGGGATGACAACCCACATTTGTTCATCAAGCACCGAATGGACACCTGCTGTCTTCAGGACTTCAAGCTGAGCACCAGTGATTTCGAAATAAGATGTCCTGGTTACCTTCAGGTTGTAAGCTTACGGTACATTATCGTAATCACTTTTAACTTCTTCCTGGTGCCTCAAAGGGTGGCTGATATTCAGAAGTTGCTCAAGAAGCATGAATTGAATAAATCAATGAATCATGGGATGTTCTTCAGGGGAAGGGAAACTTTATCCTGCCAAAATTTATAACCTCGTTTGTGGACCCTACAAAATTATCAACTTAAAAATTAGCCTATTCTATTTGGTCAAACATTTCATTAATCCACCACCCCCAGTGAGATGGATTGACAAAGTGGCAGCATCAATGGGCTCAAGCGTGGCAACAATTGTGAGGTTGGCCCAGGGTCGGGCAGTGTTTCATTCTGCTGTGCATAAGGTCGCTATGAGTTAGTACCTACTCAATGGCACCTAACAACAACAATGTGATAGTGCTTTGGGCTAATGTGTCAGACTGCAAAGTCATTTGAACTGCAAGGTTGGTGGTTCAAGCTCACCAGCTGCTACTTGGAATCCCTATACAGGGTTGCTATGGGTTGGAATTGACTTGACGGCAGTTAACAACAACAATGTAATGGTGTGGATGAATTAAATGTTTAACCAAATAAAGCAGGCTAACGCGATGGCAAGGAGTGCTGGTGTGGTGCTGTGGGTTAATGCGCCAGACTGCAAAGCCGTTTGAACTGCAAGGTTAGTGGTTCAAGCTCACCAGCTGCTCTTTGGAAACTCTATACAGCATTGCTATGGGTCAGAACCGACTTGATGGCACTTCACAACAACAATGTGATGGTGGAGTCCTGGTGTGGCACTGGAGGATAATGCACTGGATCACAAGGTCAGTTTAAACCCCAAGGTCGGCAGATCAAACTCACCAGCTGTTCCTAGGCAACCCTACACAGAGTCGCTATGAGTCAGAACTCACTCGACGTCAGTTAACAACAACAATGTGATGGTTGGAACTTCGTTTGCCTTGGCAGGGCCAGACCAAATAATTTCTCTGGTCTTCTATGGCCCGAGAAGGAGCTCTAGTAGCGTAGTGGTTATGAATCGGGCTGTTAACCTCAAGGTCAGCAGTTCAAAACTACCAGCTGTTCCATGGGAGAAAGATGAGGCTTTCTGCTCCTGTAAAGATTTACAGCCTCGGAAACCCTGTACAGGGTTGCTATGAGTCAGAACCAACTCCACAGCACTTAACCACCACCACCAGATGGCCCCAGGGCTGGGCATTCCTCACCACTGTTCTAGGTGGAAGGAACTTTTCTGAGAAGTACTTGTATATCCATTTATTTCATAGAAAATTTTATGTAAAGCTTTAACATTTCTCCTCCAGAAACAAACATAAGACATATTCATTTTAGAAAAATAGAAAAACACACAGGAAACAAGTAATCACCTTTAATCCTACCTTTAAAATCAAACTGTTGTTAACAGTTTGCTATATATCTTTCCAATATTTTTCAAGGGATATTATGTATATTTTAAGACAAAACTTGGATCTTGCTATTATATTTAACTGTTTCAAAACTTATTTATGATATTAATGACCTTTTCCTTGTCATTAACATCAGCAAAATAATTCTTAACAATGATGCCATATATTACATCGTTTTAATATAATTTCTTTGGCCACATATTTTCTTTTGCTATTGAACTCATATATACTGCTGAATAAAGCATCCAATACTCTGTAGGTGAAAAAAACAGAGACTCAGAGGAGAAAGTCCCAGTTACAGTAAAACCTATGGAAGATGGAGTCTGTATAAGGCAGAAACTTGTCAGAGAAACAAAGGAAGACAAAAAACTCAAATATTTTCCACTAAAACAACTGATAGAAAAGTGTTAACACTTTTCAAGACCTGGCATTTGCAAGATCTGGAAAAACATGATAGATTGAATTCTGGCTCTAGTCCTGGTGTGGCGCTATGGGTTAATGCGTCAGACTGCAAAGCCGTTTGAACTACAAGGTTGGTGGTTCAAGCTCACCAGCCACTCCTTGGAAACCCTATACAGGGTCGCTATGGGTCGGAATCAACTCAATGGCACTTAACAACAACAACAACAGCTCTGTCAATGCTCTTGAGTGGTCCTCTAACTCTCCCAAAGGAACACCTGGTAGTTTTGAACTGCTGACCTTGAGATTCACAGCCCGACTCATAATCACTATGCTACCAGACATAGATTAATGAAATGTTTGACCAAATAGAGCAGGACTCTGTCGAAAGAGTAGCCACATAGATATTTAGCCGTAGACCTCCTCCTAGCTCTGCTGTTTTCTCCTCTGGTCCCGTCAGTCATCGTCTCTGCTTTTCCTGTCCTCGTTCCCAGTCGTGGTCTATGGAGTGAGAGAAACCCAGCCCTACAGGGAGGGGACAAGCCCAGCTTCTGTCTGACCAAGAGGGAGACAGAGCCGTCGGGACATGTGGCGATCCACGTTCTAAGCAGACATTGGTTCCTGCTAAGCTGTGAGACCTTGTACAAGTCCCATTCCCTCTCTGAGTTTTTATTTTCTCAAATGTGAAATGAAAGATTGTTCAAGTGCCCTACACACGTGGCCTGAGGCTGGTGATGTAAATGGTGAACTGGGCCAAGTGTGAGGCAAAAGGAGGGTGGCACAGTGGTCGGAAGGTTTTAAAAATGCGGAACATGCTGGAGAAAACACATCTGTAGGTCGAGATGACTCTTAGACTTCTTGTCTGAGACTTTCTCTTGGTTTTATAATTTTTATAATTTTATTTTATTTTTTCTTAAATGTTGGATATGCCAGTATTCAGGTGGAATCATGCTCTTTGTGAATGATGTATTTCCTCTAAACCAGGAGTAGGGAATATCCAGCTGGCAGACCGTCTAAGGCCCTGGAAATCATGTGGTCTGGCCCTGCTAAGGCAACTATAATTCCAGCCAATCATATCAGGGGTGAGTGAATTGAATCCTGACCAAATATAGAAGGCTAATTTTTAAGTTGATCATTTTGTAGGGCCCATGAGGGATGTTACATGTTTTGGCAGGAAAAAGGTGCCGCACCCTGCTCTAAGTAAAAGCACCCATCTTTTGAACAACATTCTAAGAGATCTCTGGGCATGTCAATCAATCCTCTGTGAAAATCCTTTGTCCATTCCACAGTGTTTATTGAATGCCTGCTGTATGCAGGCTGGGTGATGGGGATACAACAGTGGAAGGAACCTGCCTACTAACCAGTGAGGTAAGCAGTGAATACAAACTCTGGTAGTGATTAGTGTGTTACATGAAGTTGCTTGGGAGAACTGAGAGGGGGGTGGATTTTCCATTAGGGAAGTCAGGCTGAGGAAGACTCTTTGGAGCACAGATTAAAACACAGGAGGCAATGGGTTCCCATGCAGGAGTGGCTAGATGGGAAAAAGGGAAATGCATTCTGGGAAATCCTCTGGATTCTTCCCTAGAACTTGAGACCTCGTCAGGGCCAGGATCTGGGTTTATCTAACCCCATGCTCTGTATATCACTCAGAGCTTTGCTGAATAAATGAATGGATAATGGATGGATGGATGGGTGGGTGGGTGG
>NW_006408543.1:13160609-13164533 GCF_000296735.1 Chrysochloris asiatica
AAGATCTTATCTCTCTCCGTGAAATAGTAACCATTCTTTTTGAAAAAAAAGGATTAGGCCAAAATAGTTCACGTAAAGAAAAGAAGAGAAAGAAAAAAAAAAAAAAAAAAAAAAAAAAAAAAAGGCTTCATGGCTACATTTATTTACGTATATGCTCATTAGGCAGTTTCTTCTCTTAATTATGAACAGGAGGAAAAGCTCTAGGGTCAGGCTGAGGGTATATTGTGTGTGAACTTGACCAGGGGTGAAGTTCACTGAGGGCAGTACCTGAGAGCTCCAAGGAAGCAGCGAAACCCGTGAACCTAAGGCCATTTACCTGGAGCTACACAGGGGGGTTGAGGTCAAGCCCCAAACAAGTTTCTGATTCTTGGCCCAGTGCCCTATTCTGTTGGTCCTTAGGTTGGCCAGACAGGTGGGGCATGACCAGAAACCAAATAGGGCCCCCAGAGGCTCCCAGCTCTGTGTTGCCTTGTCTGATACTGGGAAGGTTCTTCATTGACCTCAATCTGAGGAAGGTAGGTACCAGGATAGGCAGACTCTGAGCTGGAACTCAGCTGAGTTTAGTACAAATTCCCCACCCTGTCCCTAGGTGGAGCCCATGCTTAACACACTCACTGCTAACCCAGGAGTGGATTGTTCGAGTCCATTCAGAGGTATCTCAGAAGAAAGTCCTGGTGATCAGCTTTCCAAAAAGCAGACATTGAAAACCCTGTGGAGCATAGTTCTCCTCTGACACCCAGGGCACCAGGAGTAGAGACTGACTGAGCGGAAACTGGATTTTTTTTGGTTTGGGGTCAGTTGTTTCCTTTCTCTGATCCTTGGTCTCTTCAATGTTAAATCTAGGATGCTGATGTCTAAATTAATTGGCTATGCATCCTCATTTATGTTGATGGAAGTTAATTTTTAATGCCACTAATTATTTAAAAGAGTCCTGGTGTGGCACTGTGGGTTAATACGCCAGACTGCAAAGTCATTTGAACTTCAAGGTCGGCAGTTCAAGCTCACCAGCTGCTCCTTGGAAACCCTATACAGGGTCACTATGGGTCGGAATCGACTTGACGGTACTTCACAATGACAACAATTATATAAAGGAGTCCCGGTGTGTACTGTAAGATAAGCACTGGACTTTAAGGTGGGTTTGAACTGCAAGGTTAGTGGTTCAAACTTAACCAGCCACTCCTGGAAACCCTATCCAGGGTTGCAATGAGTTGGAACCCACTCGACAATACTTAACAACAACAAGAATTATACAAATGGGGTACAGCTCAACCTAAAGAAAACAAAACTCCTCACAACTGGGCCAAGAAGCAACATAGTAATAAATGGCGAAAGATTGAAGTAAAATGAAGTCAAGAATTTAAGTTTACTTGTATCCAAAATTAACACTCAAGGAAGCAACAGTCAAGAAATCAAGAGATGTATTACATTGGGCAGACCTGCTACCAAAGACCTCTTTGAAATGTGAAAGAGCAGAGACTTTCCTTTGAGGACTAAGGCACACCTGACCCAAGCCATGGTATTTGAATGGCTTCGTATGCATGAGGAAGCTGGACAATGAATAAGGAAGACTGGAGGAGAATTGGTGCTTATGCATTCGGGTGTTGTTGAAGAATATTAAGTATGTGGGGGGTGGATTTGTAGAAGAAGAAGTACATCTGTCTTGGAAGAAGTGGTGATGGTTGGTGGTTATGAACTGTAGAGTCGATTCTGATTCATAGCGACCCTGCACATGGTTTCTGAGACTGTAAATCTTTACGGAACAGAAAGCCTCATTTTTCTCCCACGGAACAGCTGGTAGTTTTGAACTGCTGACCTTGCGATTCGCAGCCCAATTTGTAACTACTACGCTACCAGAGATCCTTCTAGGAAGAAGTACAGTCAGAATACTCGTTAGCAGCAGGGATGGTGGGCTTTGTCTGAAGCATTTTGCATGTGTCATCCCAAGAGACCAAATCCTGGAGAAGGACGTCGCACTTGCTAAAGTGGAGGGGCAGTGAAAACAAGGCAGAATGTCGATAGGATGGATTGTCACAGTGACAGCAGCAATGGGTTCAAATAGCAGCAATTGTGAGGATGGGGTCACTGGGTTGGAACCGACTCAACAGCACCTAACAACAACAATGGTACAAATAGTGCACTAGTACAGCCCTGGTGTGGCGCTGTAGGATAAGTACTTGACTGCTAACCATGAGGTTGACAGTTCAAATCCACCAGCCACTTCTTGGAAACCCTATACAGGGTTACTGTAAATCAGACCTGACTTGATGGCACTTCACAACAACAGCAAATTATATACTGAAATCCTGGTGTGGCACTATAGGATAAGCACTTGACTGCTAACTGCAACATCAGTGGTTCAAATCCACCAGCTGCTCCTTGGAAACCCTATACAGGGTCATTATGAGTCAGTCCTGACTCGACGGCACTTAACAACAACAACAAATTATACACTGGAATCCTGGCGTGGCATGGTAGGACAACTAATGGACTACTAACTGCAATATCAGTGGTTCAAATCCACCATCCATTCCGTGGAAATTCCATGGTGGTGGTAGTTATGTCCGTGAACTCAGTCTGACTCATAGTGACCCTGTGTAGGGTTTCCAAGACTGCAAATCTTTACAGGAGCAGAAAGTCTCATCTTTCTCTCACTGAGTGGCTGGTAGATTAGAACTGCTATTTTTGTGGATTAGCAGCCCAACTTGTAACCCACTATGCCACCAGAGCTCCTTTAGAAATCCATATAGGGTTTCTATGAGTCAGAACCAACTCGACAGCAATTAACAACAACAACATACATTTACAAACACGAATACATTATAGCCAAGGCTGTGATCCATTTTGACCATTGTTCTCCAATCCAATTCAGGCCCCTGCTCAATTCCTTGATGACACATCATTATCTTGGTATGTCTCTACATTTATTATGATGATGTTGTTGTTAAGTGCCATTGAGTCGCTTCTGACTCATAGCAACCCTGTATAGAGTTGCTGAGGAGAAGCTGGTGGGTTTAAATGGTCAACCTTGGGGTTAGTACTCCAGTGTTTATCCTACTGCCCCACATAGGACACGTGCATAGTTTTCTACGCTTACGTGCTTGGGAACATGGTGGCTCTGTAGGATAAGCACTGAGCTGCAAACCACAAGGTTGGCAGTTCGAGCCCACCAGCTGCTCTGCAGGAGAAAGATGAGGTTTCTGCTTCTGCATAGATTTACAGCCTTGGAAACCCCACACAGAGTCGCTATGAGTTGGAAGAAGACTTGACGGTACTTAAAAACAACAACAAGCCGGATGTGTGTTTATATGGTTTTTGCTTTGTTGTTAGTTGGTTGTTACCATTCTGCACTTGGCATTGAACACTAATGACCAAGGCCAAAAAAAAGTGTGGAATGACATCAAGGACATCACACATGAAGCAAGCAAAAGATTATTAAAAAGACAGGAAAGGAAGAAAAGATCAAAAATGGATGTCAGAAGAGACTTTGAGACTTTCTTTTAAAAAAAAAACCAAATAAACCAAGCAGGAAGGTCTTTTAACATGGAGTTGGTAGAATGTGAATTTAACCCAGGCTTGAAAGAAACATAATGCTAGCTATTGTTAGTCACTGTTGTTATTGTTAAGTGACTTTGAGTAGGTTCCAATGCATAGCGACCCTGTGTGGGGTTTCTGAGGAGCAACTGGTAGGTTTGAACTGCCGACCTTGCGATTCTCAGTCCAGTGCTGATCCCATAGCTGTGGAAGCCTTGTTAATCACTATTAGTTTATTATTACTGGTAAATGGACAGGGAAGTATGTCTTAATTCTCTAATGCCTTTGTAACAGAAATACCATAAGTTGTTGTTGTTGTTGTTGTCAGGTGCCATCGAGTTGGAACCGACTCATAGCGACCCCATGCACAGCAGAACGAAACAATGTCCGATC
>NW_006408543.1:13166706-13196089 GCF_000296735.1 Chrysochloris asiatica
TTATGCTGTCTAAAGAAGGTATTTGAAATAAACAAATCATTTGTCGTGCAGAAATCTATCATTCATTCTCCAGCATCATTTCTATCACCAAGTCCAAATTCAAACAGAAATTTATTCTTCACAGGTTAGGAGGCTACAAGTCCAAATTCAGAGTGATGTCACTAGAGGAAGTGTTTCTGTCTTTGTTGGCTCTGGAGAAAGGTCCTCTTTCGTCTCCTTTCAGCTTCTGAAGCCCAGCATCACTTGGAGAGCGCCATGCATCAGTCTTCCTCTGGATCTAGGAGCTTCACAATGCAGAGACCCCAGGTTCAAAGAACATAGTCCACTACTGTCTCTTTTGTCTTGGTGGTAACAGGCCCCTCTGAGTTTGAATTGCTGGTTTAATCTCTTTTATATCTCAGAAGAGACTGACTAAGATACAGCCTTCTCCTACAGATTACGCCCAGCCTCATTAACATTCCAGAAGTGAGGATTTATACCACACTGGATAATTCCAGCCAATCTGAGCTGGTCACATCAAACCCCATCATGGGCTGGGGGTAGATAACGTGGTGTTAGAGTTCATCATGGAGAATGTTGTTGTTGTTAAGTGCCATCGAGTTGGTTTCCACCCATAGCGACCCTGTATAGGGTTTCCCAGGAGTGGCTGGTGAGCTTGACCCTCCGACCTTGCTGTTCAAACCAACCTTGCAGTCCAGCGTATTAACCCACAGTGTCACACCAGGACTCCCTCACGGAATGTTACTACCTCTTAACTGCCGAACCACTGAGAGTCCAGTCCCAGCCAAGTTGACACAAAACCTGTCAATGGGGTTCTAGGTTGGCTTTTTATGCATTACTTAATATTTAGATAACGTTTTTCTGAGTATAAAAGTATTTGATCATCATGGAACATCTATAAAATATAGAAACAAAAGAGTATAAGAAAGTAAATAGAAAGATATGTAGAGGTCACCTCCATGTCTACCATCATGATAAAGTATTCCCTGTTTGGTATCATTTCTTTGAAGTAGTTTTTCTGAAAACACACACACACACACACTTACTTTACATGCTGAAGTCATTAGGGTTGCATAGCTTCATAGCCTTTGTCTTTTTCTCTCCACATTCCATAAGCATTTCTCTGGTTTCATTCACAATTATTCAGAAATACTCATTTCCACAGCTCCCTAGTATTCTACCCTTCAGATGAACAGCTTGATTTAACCAAGCCAGACATAGGATGCTTCCAATCAATGCCTTACCAGCACGGATTCCGTAAGACTGCTTCACAAGCCAATGCCTGTACTCCTTGATCATTAGCCAATGGATGTACGAACTCAGATACAAAGAGCATTTTCTCAGAGCAATTAGGAAACTGACCTCATGGATGATGCCAGTGCTGATGGAACGAAGGAAGAAGCGGCTACAAATTGAGATCCCTGTGCGGATTTCATTTCTGACTCCTGCTCTTTCCACGTTGAAGATATTGGTTTTGAAACTCCCAAAGTTGTCCTCACCAGGATGCTGTCAAGTTTTCATGGTTTTGTTGGCTTCTGTTGATCCCACTAGATACACCTCAAGTGGGAGCTTGTAGCTACTGGCTGTAGTAAAATACTCCATGAGCCCAAACCCAGGCTACCCTTTCTCTCTCTGCGCATTTGTGATCGACACCTTCCAGTGGATCTCAAATCAGTCAAATGACGGGATTTGCCCAGTTAGCCTGCCCACCGCCATGTTTGAGCACGTGACCCTGTACCAGACACTGAGGTAAGTAAGAACTTTAGTGCGTCATGCCTATTAACCAGATCCAAGGCCCTCACCATCAAGTCGGTTCTGACTCATGACGTCCCCAGTAAGAACTGTGTTCCACAGCTGTAGGATAAGCACTGCATTGCTAACTGCAAGGTCAGTGGTTCAAACCCATCAGCTGCTCCTTGGAAACCCTATACAGGGTCACTATAAGTCAGAACTGACGTGATGGCACTTAACAATATTTATAAAAACAGTTCAAACCATACCATGATTAACCCATTTCATAAATGAGGAAACTGAGGCCAATAAAGCAATAACCACACCCCCAGCTTCTTAGAAGCTGTGACCACTGCCCAAGTCTAAGACTGGAATATTGGATCCGGAGTGAATAAAGGTCTGTGGGTTCAGACTCAGACTTAACTCCTATTTCACTCATACTTACCTAGGGGCCCCTTGTGAAAAAGTTCTTTCCTCTTACTTATTTTACAAGGCTCGTAAGTCCATGAAACAGTGCAGGCTCACCTCAGAGATATCGTGGGTTTGGTTCCAGTTCACTGCAATGAAGTGGATGTAGCGATAAAGTGAGTTACAGCAATTTAGGAGCACCCCAGTACATTTTCTATAGACTATCAGTCCTGAGGTGGCGCTGTGGGCTAATGTGTCAGACTGCAAAGTCATTTGAACCGCAAGGTTGGTGGTTTAAATTCACCAGCCGCTCCTTGGAAACCTTATACAGGATCGCTATGAGATGGCACTTAGCTACACCAACAATCATAGTGATGTTGAGCCTGCATTACGGTCTATGATATGTCTGATAACATAAACAAAATGTTTGAAACATTGTAAGACCAACCAACATGTGACACAGGGAGAGGAGGAATGTGGGGAAATGGTATTGATAGATTTGCTTTGTGCTCTGGTAGCGTAGTGGTTACGAATCGGGCTGCGAACCGCAAGGTCAGCAGTTCGAAACTACCAGCTGTTCCGTGGGAGAAAGATGAGGCTTTCTGCTCCCATAAAGATTTACAGCCTCAGAAACCCTGTACAGGGTCACTATGAGTCAAAACCAACTCCACGGCACATAACCACCACCACCACCACCAAGGTAGTCACAAAACTTCTTCTTTTTTTTAAGCACAATATCTGTGAAGCTCAGTAAAGCAAAGTTTAAGAAAATGAAGTGTTCCTGCATTATTACTCCCCAGAACTATTACTCCCCAGCTGAGGAAGTCAATAACATTCTGAGAGATGAGGTGTCTAGCTCAAGGCCACGCAGCCAGGAGGAATGGAGAGAGACTTAAGCTTCCTTTCCACCTTAGGATCCTAGCAGGAGACAGAAACAGACCAGTTTCAAGGCCCGTGTGGTGGCAGGTGGAGAGAGAGACAGTTAGTTGGTTTACCTGGTTTCTGCAGCAGGTCCGGACCCCTCAGGATTTCAGTACCTGTTTCTCAGTGCATCCCAGGGTTTCACTTTCCACTTGGTCTCCCACATACCCACATTTCTACCATATTTGGGACTTACATCTGACTGCCCAGTGATCTCCATTCCCATCATATTTGGGGTTTCCATCTGGCCACCCACCTACCCCATTTCCACCATATTAGTGGCTTCCAGCTGGCTGTCCACTTACCTCCATTCCCACTGTCTCTGGACCTTTCGCCTGCTATAAGAAACCCACTTCTCTCTCACACAACCGTTTCCTTTTCTCTCCCCTTGCAAAATACAAAAGCAGAAATGAACTGTACACAGAAGTCTGTAAACACTCCGGCTGAGCTCCTGCCAGGATCTGAGCTCCTGGACCCAATCTTGAATCTCAATTAAGCCATTGGAGAAACGTTTGTTGCTGGCAACTGGATTGGGGAGAAATAGTTTCCATCATGCAGTATCTGGAATTAGAATTGGCTAGCAGGCCCTTGCTTGCTGCTTTCGATACCTAATAGGCAGAATCTCAACTGTTATTAATCTAAGTGAACCATGCGAGACATGGGGAGGGTGCAGTGAGTAGGCTGGTTCGAGTTTAAGGCAGAAAACAGAGAAAAGAACTTTCTGTGTCTATAGCATCCTGAGTTTTCTGCACCAAGCCATTAGTTTAGGAATACAACTATGGTATGCGGCACAGGATTTAATGAGATGATGAAAATAAAGGATGCTCTGGCCAAGGTGAAACATCACAATTCCTGGCACCCTCTCCTGGGTGCCTCAGTGTTCTCCAGATGGGGGAAGGTAGTACAATGCATACTTGATGGCAGAAAAACAGAATGTTTGATATGATTACTTGTTAAGGACTGGACTCCTGAGGCGGATTCTGCAAGGATTTTCCGAGCCCCAGGGAGGGCTGTCCTTGTGTTGGAAAAGATGATGGGGAATGTTCTTAGACTAGCCTGCTCTTTGGCTCACTCTCAGATTCCCCCAGAGCCTTGCCCTCAGTCTCAGCCGCTTCCTCTCTGTTTTCCTAACCTCCATTTCTTCTAAGCCTGTGAAAGCTGGACTATGAACAAGGAAGACCAGAGAAGAATCAAGGCCTCTGAAATACGTACGGTGTTAAAGAAGGATATTTGGATATCCCGTGGATTGCCAGAAAGACCAAGAAATCTATCTTGGAAGAAGTATAGCCAGAATGTTCCTCAAAAGCAAAGATGGAGAGACTTTGTCTCATGTACATTGGATATGTTGTCAGGAGGGACCAGTCCCTGGAGATGGATCCCATGCTTGGTAAGGGTCAGTGAAAAAGACGAAGATCCTCAAGGAGATGGATTGGTACCCTGGCTACAAACATAGCAATGATTGTGAGAATGGCGGTATTTTGTTCTATTGTACACAGGGTGGTTATGAGTCGAAAGCGACTCAATGGCATCTGCAAATAACAACATTTGCTTCTAACGTATGGCAGGCAAGGTTAGCTGCCCACTTCTGCCTGGCTAGTAGAGACTTATGCTATTATTTTGCTTGAGTGGCCCTGTTCCCTGTCTCACTGGCTGAATCATAGTTGGTCTAAGCCCATCCCAGTGACTGCTGTGTCTGTGATTGGTCTAGATGTGGCCATGGGGTCCAGTCCTGACAAATGAGACATAAGGTAGGAAAGGGGAGCTTCTGAGTTGTACTTGTGTTTCCTGACAACAGATGACAATGGCTAAGGAGAAAGTTCTACTGCCCTCTTCTCTCCTCTCCTCTCTACTTCAGAGGATCACGAGCTTTGGTAGCATAGTGGTTACAAGTCGGGCTGCTAACCTCAAGGTCAGCAGTTCGAAACTACCAGCTGTTCCATGGTAGAAAGACGAGGCTCTCTATGCCTGCAAAGATCTGGAGCCTCAGAAACCCTATGCAGGTTCACTATGAGTCAGAACCCACTCCACAGCACACCATCACCATTTCATAGGATGTAGGAGGAATATGTGATGTCTGGAGCTGTGGCAGCCATTTTGTAATTGTGAGATGAAAAAGTTAACATATTTTATTTTTATAAGCACAAGTGCTTTGCAAGTATTGACTAATTTAATAATAATTCATTTAATTGAGATCCAATACCCTGAACATGGTAAAATAAAGGATAGAAAAATAATCTATATCTTGATGCCATTGTGGAGTCACAAACTCAACCCTGGGGTCATGTCCCTCTAGATTTCTTATCAAGGAAGTATTCAGATCTGGTTAATACGCCCATTCCTCACTTACCGACATAGTTAGGTTTCAGAGACCAGTCATTATGTGAAATCGGCATCATGAGAGTTGGGGCTCTGCCCTGTATGCAGTGCTGGCTCACCCCACCCCTCCTCTCACTCACTATCCATTGGGCACCCCTAGCAGGTCTCAGGATGTATGTGGTGCTGTGAGCCCCCTACCCCACGATGACTTCCTTATCACCCATGGAGGTGATGGTGGCCGGGTTACCTGCCGCCTTCTGGCCACCAGCCCTGGACAGGTGGTCTACTCATTCTCCATCCACTCTGGCCTCCCAGTCCTGGGCACGGTACCCCTTTCCCTCCCCTTCCCCCTGCCCTGTAAAAAAGAACATCAAACCATGCTTCTCACAACACTCTCTACTTTTTACCTGGGTTGTCAACACTGTGAGGCAGGTAGGGTGAACGGAAGCCAAGACCTGGAGAAGGGCTCACAGGCCAAGGTCAGAACTCAGCCAGCCCTTTTCTGCTCCATCCTCTCATTTCATTAGGTGGGAAGGAAGAACCATTTCATCTGGCATTTTATTTGGGATCAGATTTAGGAGGAAGGAGAGACGAAGAAGCTTCCTGGCCTCTTGATAGGATTCTCTTTCTTGTGGAGAAGGGTCACCCCGAGGGTCAATGTCCCATGGCCTCAATAGCATTCCTGGGCAGGTCTTAAGTAGCTGCAATCACCTGCCAGGCTCTGGCCTAGGTAGGGGTGGGTCTGAGACAGGTATGGGAGACAGATGCTGTCACGTAAAACCAAGCCAGGGGTAGGTTGGAGATTTTACACTTTTCAAAACACCGAAGGCTTTGCTCATCCCCTCACTTACTCTGTGTGGCTTTATGTGGGTGGTGAGAAGCCGGGGTGTTTGGTGGTGAGTGAGGGGGCTCTGGAGTCAGGCTGCTTGGCTCTAAACCTTGATTCCCCTGGGTAGTGGCCATCTGATGTTGACCTGAGTATGCACTCTATCTGCGTTTTATTGGCCCATTTGTAAAGTTACTAAATCATGCCACCAAACATTGCTAAGTATTTAAAACCAAAACTGCCTTCCTTGCAATCAGGTTGGGTCATTTTTTCCATACACAATACTCACTAAGCACCTACTATGTGCAATGGGGATACATAGTGAACAACCGGGCAGACATGTATGCCTGAGCGGAGCAGTCTTCTAGTGTGACAGCAGAGACAATGGGTTGTACGCGTGGGTCTCCGTGCATAGATGCATGTGTGAGTGTGTGTGTCAATGTGTGTGTGTGCGAGTCTGGCTGTGTTCATGTGAATCTGAGTGTGAGAGTGCATGACTCTGAGTGTGTGTTGTATGAATGAATGGTTGTGAGCATGTGAGGGAATGAGTGTGTGGCTATTGTGTATGTCAGGGAAGGAGGGTGTGAGTCTGAGCACGTGAGTGTGCTGTGTATGAGTGTGTGAGTATGAGTCTGTAAGCATGTGAGCAAGCATATTGTGTGCTATGTGTGTTGTGTGCAGGTGTGTGTGAGCATGTGACTAGTATGTGTGTGTGTGAGTTAATTTGAGTGTGTATGTTGTGTGCAGGTGTGAGTGTGAGCATGTGTGTTAGTATGGATGTCGGTGAGTGTGTGTCTGAGTGTGAGTGAACATGAGTGAGTTTGTGTGTGATATACAGGGGTGAGTGTATGAATGTGAGTGTGTGAGTGTGTTCTGTGTGGGTGTTGTGTGTGAAGGGGTGGGTGTGAATGTGAGTGTGTTTTGTGTGGGTGTTGTGTGTGAAGGGGCAGGTGTGAGCGTGTGTGAATGTGAGTGTGTAGCATCCATCACAGTTCTGAGTTCAGGATGAGACTGTCCTCTCCCTCATTATTAGACATCATTTCAAGGCCTAGGAGTCAGGGTGGGAATGAGCGGGAATCATGCTCAGAGAGACTTTGTGGGGCCGTGAGCACAAGCAGTGTTCAGTGGGGCGATGGGAGATAGAAGCAGCATGGGGTGTTCTGCCAGGAGCACCAGGGAACCTCTGAGGGCTGATAGTGAACACCAGCAATGGACGGCTGTGCAGGGAAATGGGTATCCTGGTGGGCACTAGTTATGAATCACTGTGCAGGTGGGCTGTTCTCATGCAGATGAAGGACGCCTGTCATGGTGGGCACTGACTGCTGATGGCTAGGCCAGGTGGGTGGGTCTCATGCAGATGAAGGAGGCGTGTCCTGATAGGCACTGGCTGTGGACCATATGGCAGGTGGGCGGGTCTCATGCAGAAGCGGTGGGTTTGGGGAAGGGGGTGGGTCTTGAGCGGGACGGGTGGATCTTACAGTGGGTGCAGGCATCCCACAGGAATGGCTGGTGAAGCTGGTCTTGTGATGGCACCAGCTGCAGTGACCTTTTGGCACCTCCTGGGACACTGGAGTGGGGGGACAGAAAGTGTCTCTGATAGTGGGGAGCACCGCTTGCATAACCAGGGAGGAATTGGAGAGGTGAGCTGGAGGGACTTGGAGCCAAGCAGAACAGAGCGCAGCCCACACTGAGAACCCAGTGTGTGCCTCTTCAGGACCCATGGGAGTTTCACGGTGCTCAACCTCCATAGGGGTACAGCTTTGGAGTTAGACAGCGCTGGCTGGGATGTCAGCATTTGGGGGCTAGGGCAAAATCCCATTTTGCTGTGGGGCAGAGAAGGGTGTGCATAATGGGAGAAACTGCCCAGGCCCCAAATGCTTTGTGAACGATTTTGATGAATTAGGTGCTGGTGAAACAAAAACATATGCCACCAAACTCTGCAAGATCAACCTCAGGCTCCAAGGTGGAGGGGCAACTTGTGGGGCAAAGTGTCTTCTGGGCTCTGCCCAGACCCAGAGGGCTGAAAACACATTTCCCTGGCCCTTTTTTTGGACCTTGATCACCAGAAATTCCAAGCCAGCCCTGAGCAGACCCTAGCAGCCCCTTCCTGGTGGCCACCACTCTGCATTCCATGAACCTGTGTGTCTGGCCCCAGCTCCCTACAGGTGCTGCAGGCAAAGCTAGAAAAGGCATTCAGACAACCTCCATGTGCCTGTCTCTGAGCAGAATTAGTCCAGGATGCCGGGCTGCCCCCATAAGGCTTCATGACCAGGCTCTGTGTCCTTGTTGTGCGGTTATTGTTGTTAACTACTATTGGGTCGGTTCTGACTCACAGTGACCCTGTATAAGGTTTCCGAAGAGCAGCTGGTGAGCTTGAACCTCTGATGTTGCAGTCTAGCACATTAACTGACAGCGTGCTGTCAAATTGGTTCCGACTTACTCCAACCCCACATACAACAGAACAAAATACTGCCCAGTGCTGCACTGTCTTCACAATTGTTGGTCCTTTTGAGTCCACAGTTGGACTCACTGTATGGTTCCATCTTGTTGAGAGTCTTCCTCTTTGCCACATATGATAACCTTTTCCTGGGATTAATCCCTCCTGCCCAAAGGATGAGTGAAGTCTTGCCCTGCTTATTTCTAAGGAGCATCTGACTGTACTTCTTCCAAGGCAGATTTGTTTGTTCTTCTGGGGGTCGATGGTATATTCAGTATTCTTCACCAATGCCACAATTCAAACATATCAACTCTTCTCCAGTTTTCCTTAAGGAGCTGGTAGTGTAGGGGATTATGTGCTGGGCCGCTAATGTAAAGAAAGTTCAGCAGTTTTAATTACCATGGAAAAAAGATGAGGCTTTCTGAGGTTCTGTGAAGATTTACAGGGTCGCTATGAGTCAGAACCGACTCAGTGGCACAGAACCACTAGCTAGTCTTCCGAATTCGTTGTCTAGCTATCCCGTGTGTATGCGGCAGTTGAACATACCATGGCTTCATCCTCAATGTGACAGCTTTGCTTTTGAACAAATTGAACAGGTCTCACTCAGGTAGCAGATTTGCCAGTGCATACATCATTTGATCTCCTGACTGCTCCCTTCATGGTTGCTGATTGTGGATCCAAATCAAATGAAATCCTTGACAACTTCAATCTTTTCTCCAATTAGCATGAAGTTGCTTATTGGTCCAGTTGCGAGGATTTTGGTTTTCTTACTCACCCATCATATTCCCAGTCCCCTAGCGCAGACTGCAGTATAAGTTAGGAGTGATGTGCAGAAGAATGAATGAATGAATGTGTAATGTACAAAAGAACAAACAAATGAAAGAATCTTTTTCTTTCCTCATGACAGCCCATGAGGCAGGTAGAAATACCCTAGATTTACAGTTAAAGAAATTGGCTCAGCAGAGTGGAGGTTGTTGTTGTTAAGTGCCGTCGAGTTGATTCTGACCCATAGCGACCCTGTATAGGGTTTCCAAGGAGCAGCTGGTGAGCTTGAACCGCCGACCTTGCAGTTCAAATGGCTTTGCAGTCTGGCGCATGAACCCACAGCGCCGCACCAGGAGTTGAGGTACTTGCCCAAATTCACACAACAAGGTCATAGAGGAATTGTGACTGTTATTGTTAAGTACCATAGAGTTGGTTCCAACTTGTAGCAACCCAGTATAGGGTTTCTGAGGAGCAGCCAGTGAATTTGAACCTCCAACCTTGCAGTTGAAACAGCCTTTGTGGTCCAATGCATTATCCAACATACTTTCATTAATGTAACAAAAGAAAACCTGTTTCCAGGTAGCATCAGGCTTGCAGGTACAGGATCCAGGAATTAATACATAGTTGGGGGGGAGGTGGCGGCGGCACAATTCACTACACAGCAATGTAACGCATGCTGCAGAATACTTTGGCATACATTCTTCTCCAGGGAAAACGGGTCATATTGCTGAACGATTCATTCTATAAGTGGATCCCCATCATATATATATATAGATGAGGAAGTTGGGGGGTCCTGGGGGCTCAGCAATTTCCACCCACTGATGAGTGATGGCAACCAGGACTGTCTGACTCAGCCCACACCTGCAGCAGCCAGCCCTGTTCTGGACCCTTCTCTGCAAACCCACCGAGGGCCCAGATGGGAGCGAGCTCTTCAGCAGGGCTGTTGGGAAGATCTCTCCCATTTCTTCTTCCTGCTGACCATCTCTTCAGGGAAGTAAGTCTGATTCATCTGAGAAGTGAAACCTTCCCAGAAAGACTGTGATACATACCGTGGAGTCCTCCTGAAGGTGTCTGAAGTCATCTGAGCTCAGTGTCCAGGGAGCTCAGATAGGTACAAACAGCATGCATGGCTGCTAAGAGGAAGGTGCCTCGGAAGAATGACCTGGCAATCTGGTTCTGGAAAAGCAGTTGTTGAAAACTCTATGGAGTGGAACACCGTGCTACTGTGACACACATGGGTCTCCATAAGTCAGTGATGACAACAATAGCAATTGTTTTTTGTGGGTTTTTGTTTTTTTTTTTTTTCCTGATATGGGAGGGAAGGTATGTTTTCCAGCTTCCAAAACAGTTCTGCTTGTCGAGTTAATTCCAACTCATAGTGACCCTGCAGAACAGCATAGAACTGGCCCACCGGTTTCCAAGGCTGAATTCTGTATGGGGGAGCCCTGATGGTGTGTGTAGTGGGTCAGCAGTTCAAATCCACCAGCCGATCCGAGGAAGAACGATGAGGGTTTCTGGTGTGGCAGTATGGATAAGCACTGGTCAACATAGTTGGTTTGAATTGCAAGGTTGGCTATTCAAACGTACCCGCCGCTCCTTGGAAACCCTATACGGGGTAGCTATGAGTTGGAACTGACTCTACTTCACTTAACAACAACAGCCAAGATTTACAGGTGTGTCAGAGAGAAAGAAGAAGACCGTAATGAGATGGACTGAAACAGTGGCGGTAGCAAGGGGCTCAAGTGTAGCGACAATTGTGAGGGTGGTACAGGATAGTGTTCGTTCTATTGTCCATGTGGTCACTGTGAGTTGGAATGGACTCGATGGCACCTAACAACAACAACAAAGATTTACACACTCAGAAACCTCATCATTATAAGCCCAATGTCACAATTCAATGTCACATAATAACAACAATCTTTATGGGAGCAAACGGCCACGTGTTTCTCCCGCCAAGCAGAACAGGGGCTTAATCACTGCGCTACCAGGGCTCCTGTTTGCACATGTCCAAACTTATGCATTAAGTCTGGGCTCCTTTTTCCAGCCTCAGTGGTATTTAAATGTAGTGGAGCGTGTTAAGGTCCCTCTCCCTGGATTCCCTGTGGGTTCTGGGAGCTCCCAGAGGCTGATCCTGTTCTGTCTGGCCTGGGAGGTGACTTTTGACCCCAATCTGTGCTGGCCAGGGCGTCATGACAACGCAGTCATCTCAGCCCCCGCCCCCACCTCCCAGCCGACTCACCCTCCCTCAACTGCGCTTGGAGAAGCCTGCAGTGTATAAACTAGATTCCCACACGCTCAGCTCTGTCATTACTGCCTTCTCCAGACACCTCCAGACATTCATCTGGGAGGAGGCAGCTCCCTGTCAAGGCCCCGTTTCCTCGCGCTCTGCTCGGGGATTCAGGCTAAATCTCAAACTGACAGAACCCCGTTTATAATGCTTCCCCGTTACTCCTGGGTTATCGGGTCCTCCTCACAAACCCACTTCCGGCCTTTCAACTCGTAAATCTACACCAGGAGCAAGGGCATGCAGTGCAGGGACAGGGACCCTGATGCAGTGCCCATTTATTTTGAGGTGACAAAGGGTGGCCAACTCACTATGTGAGCCTGTTTGTTGTTGTTGTTAAGTGCTGTTGATTCAGTTCTGACTCATAACGACCCTGTAAAGGATTTCTGAGGAGCAGCTGGTGAGTTTGAACCACTGACCTTGCAGTTCAAACCAACCGTGCAGTCCAGTGCTTATCCTATAATGCAACACCACGACTCCACTTGAGCCTGCAGTGCTAAACAATAAAGAACCACAGCAGAGGGGGGAGCAAGGAGGACAGGGGGCAAAGAAAGCTCTCCAAGCAAGGAGGCTCTGATGGGCTGAACTGTATTCCCTCAAATATGTACTGGGGTCCAAGCCCCTATACCTGTGGATGGAATCCCTTTGGGAACCCTGGTTTTCTTTGTTATGTTATTGAGACCATATTCAGCATAAGGGTGGGTCCTAACCCTAATTACTCTCTCTCTCTCTCTCTCTCTCTCTCTTTCTCTCTCTCTCTCTATATATATATATTTTTTTTTTTTTATTGTGAATTGAGTGATAATTTACATGGGAGAACATCGGTTTTACACTCATTGTTTCATTGTAATGATAACAGTCTCCTCCGTGCATCATTGTTCAACAGTATTTGCTTCTATTCTCTCTGTTTTTTTGAAGAGGTGGGGTGGGGGGGATGCTCACAAAAGCACTCAGGAATACATAATCATTTAAACAACCTAAGGGCACATTCTGCAAGCCTGCCTCCTGGCCACCAGCACTCAGTCTTTGTCTTTCCATGAGTCTAGAGTCCTCAGCTGCTTCTCTGGTTCTGTGTCCTCAACTCTACCTCCATCTCTTTTGATTTAATACAAAAAAGCAGATTAGACACAGAACGAAGCACAAACAAGGGAGGTGACAGACCATATGGGAATCACCAAGGGGCCAACAAAGAACATGGGGGCAGAAGCTAAAGGAATGTTCCCATAGCCAACAGAGACAGAGAGCTTTTCCAAGAGCCAACACCCAGAATTTGAACGGTTATTCTAGCTCCTGAGCTGTGAGAAGATACATTTCTATCAAGTTTATAAAGATACTAAGCCAGCTGCCCTCCTGTGGGGTGGGCAGGAGAGCCTTGCCAGAGGCCTTAAACCAGAAAGACCATGTGGGCACCAGGACCCTGGCATGATGCCCTCATTCACACATGCATGGACTCCTGTGCACACGCATGTTCCTTCAAACATTCAGGGAGGGCAAGGCTTTGTGTAGCAGCAGCCCTTTTGGTGAGAATCCTTGTGTAGCAGTACAGATAGCTCCTAGACAATGGTTGTGTCCTCAGGGGCAGTTTCAGGCATCTTGCATGGTTGTTCATTGAATCCTCACAACAAACCTCAGGCTGGGAGGCACAGAGAGGTTAAGTAACTTGCTTAAGACTACACAGCTCGCAAGTGGCAGATCCTGGAATGATAGCCAGATCTGTCTGAATGTCCTATGCCTGTGTTCTTAGTACATAGGATGCAGTTTGTCATTGGGGTGGGGGGCACCGGTCTGTCTTAGAGAGGGCTCCAGTCTGTCCCTAGAAAGGGTTCCAATTTGTCCCTAAAGAGGGCTCCAATCTGTCCTTAGAGAGAGCTTCAAACTGTCCCTAGTAGGGGAATCCAGGCTGTCTCTAGAGAGGGTTCCAATCTGTCCTTACAGGGGCCTTCAGTCTGTCCCTAGAAAAGGCTCCATTCTGTCCCTAGAGGGCTTCCAGCGTGCCCCAGGTCCAGGTGGAAAGCAGTTTCTGGAAGCAGAGATTGGGAACTGGGGCTTGGAGATTCTGCCCAGAGACTCAGAGAGTGGAGGCCCTGGAACAACCCAAGGACTAGCACTGTCCCTCTGTTCCTGTCACAGCTTCACAGCTGAGCTTCTATGGCTCTGTCACTCCCTCCAGAGTCCTACTGTGTGTTGCTGAATTGAAACTTTGAGCTGTTGTTTCTGGCACTAAAGGCCCAGCTTGACTTGAGTCATTTTTGGTAGTGTTTGCATATCTCATGAAGCTTGCCTTTAATGAAGAGATTAACAGTTACATAACATTCCACCAACACCCTTTTTAGGGTTTTCGAGGAGCACCTGGTATGTATGCTCTTTTAACCAGAGACTTAGTGACTAAAAGTCCAGTGCCTATTCCACAGCACTACCTCAGGGCTCCCTTGATAATGACCTCTGAGTAGGCTTTAACATTCTTCCTACGTTAAAAGAGAAACAAAGAGAATTGTCCCAGGCCACTGAGCTACTATGGAATGTTAATACGGTGGCAGTTGTTGAACATCTAAATGTAAGGGTATGATTTTGGCTTGCTTACTTTGGACACATCCTCTGAACGATCATCATGTTTGACAGAGTTGTTGTTGTTGTCGTTAGGTGATGTTGAGTTGGTTCCGACTCATAGCAACCCTACACACAGCAAAACGAAACACTGCCCAGCCCTGTGTAGTCCTCACAATTGTTACATTTGAACTCATTGTTGCTGTTGCTGTATCAATCCATCTTGTTGGGAGTCTTCCTCTCTTTTGCTGACCCTCCACTTAACGAAGAATGATGTCCTCCTCCAGGGACTGGTCCCTCCTGATCACATGCTCTAAGGAAGATTCTGGTTATACTTCATCCAACACAGATTTGTCTGTTCTTCTAGCAGTCCATGGTACTTTCAATAGTCTCCTCCAACACCATAACTCAAAGGCATCAATTCTTCTACAGTCTTCCTTATTCATTGTCCAACTTTCACATGTATATGAGGTTATTGAAAAGACCATGGCTTGGGTCAGGTGCACCTGAGTCCTCAAGCTGACATCTTTGCTCTTGAACTCTTTAAAGAGGTCGTGCGCAGCAGTGGCAGCAAGGGACAACCCTAGGAGATGGCCTGACGTAACAGAATAACAATTAGTCAAACTTGCCAAGATGGAGTAAGACCATACAGCAGTATTTCATTCCAGCAAATGTGAGTCAGAACCAACTGAAGGGCACCTAACAACAACCCAGGCGTTTTCTGTCCATTCTCTCCAGTACTTGTGCTCCACTAAGGTAGGAGGGAAGGAGCTCTGGTAGCGTAGTGGTTACGAATTGGGCTGCGAACCTTAAGGTCAGCGGTTCGAAACTACCAGCCGCTCTGCGGGAGAAAGATGAGGCTTTCTACTCCCGTAAGGATTTACACCCTCGGAAACCCTGTACAGGGTCGCTATGGGTCGGACCCAACTCGATGGCACTTAACAACAACAACAACAAGGTAGGAGGGGTGGCCAGACAGATAAGGAAACTGAGGTTCCGAGTGGTCACCCAGCCTTGGGATCTGAATGATCAGAGGATTCTGACCCGGCATTGCTGCCGCCTCCCTGTTCATCCTTATACAAGTTTTGCTTCTACTTGTGAGTTTTAGGCAATCATTTTTTTTTTCAGTGCTTGTATCCTATCTCTGCTTTCTCCTTCAATGTCTCAAGCATTCAGCTGGGATAGGTTGAGCACCTACAGTGTGCCAGGGCCTGTGCTGGGCTCTGGACAAGGCAAGAGAGGAAGACACCGACACCATTCTGGGGAAGTTTACAGAAATAGGGATGACCGTATCATGTGGGGCAAGCTACCAGGCTGCCAATCTGTAAAATGGGATCCCAGCGGGACTTAGCTCTGGGCCGTGGGCAGCATTAATGAGTATGAGTGGGCACAACAGTGAGACAGCGATGCTTGTCCATGGGGTGTGGGCCGTGGGCTACATATGTAAGGGTGTGATGATTTATTTTGCCTTTCTCAGAGAAATGGTGGGGTTTCCCCCTAAGAAGCACGTAAAAAAAAAAAAAAAGTTTACATGTTTAAATGCTTACATATCAATCCCTGGAAAAGGCAAATCTGTTGAGAGAGAAGCAAAAAAATGAATACAAATAAAAATCAGTGATTGCCAAGGAACTGGAGGGATGGAAGGGGGCAGGAGGTGGATCCCAGGGCACTTGAAGGCGAACTGTTCTCAACACGGTCCTGGTGCACAAAACGACACAACGTCACACACTTACCAGAGCCCACAGGTCTGAAAGCATAGAGAGTCCCTGAAGTGAACTGTGGACTGTAGTTAATAAAAGTGATGTTGTTGTTGCTAAATCCTCATTTCTTACAGTGAAAGGATACATAGTAATAATAATGTATCCATACTGAATCATCAGGCGTAACAAATGTATTACATTAACGGGATACTAATCATAACAAGGAGCTTTGGTAGCGTAGTGGTTACGAATCGGGCTGCGAACCTTAAGGACAGTGGTTCGAAACTACCAGCCGCTCCGCGGGAGAAAGATGAGGCGTTCTACTCCCGTAAGGATTTACACCCTCGGAAACCCTGTACGGGGTCGCTATGGGTCGGAACCGACTTGACGGCACTTAACAACAACAACAACAATCATAACAACAACAACAACAACAACAATAATCATAAGAGAAACTGTGTCCAGGGAGGTGAGGAGAAATCTGGGAATTTTCTCTTCTTTCTGTGCAATTTTCCTGTGTCAAACCTAAAACTGCTCTCTGAAAAACTGAAGTCTATTCAAAATGTTAATATTTCTACAACATGGGTTCTACATGAGCACTCATGGCAGGTAAATATTAATATTTTTAATTAACTTTGTTAGGCTCCTGTGGAACCTGTACTTAAACCAAGACACAGTCATTCAAACAGAACAAGAGGACACTGAATGGTTTTAAGTCAGGGAAGGTGTGCACCAAGGTTATTTTCTTTCATCATACTTATTTAACCTGTACACTGAGCAAATAATCTGAGAAGCTGGGTTCTGTGAAGAAGAACATGGCATCAGGATTGGAGGAAGGCTCACTAACAACCTGAGATATGCAGATGGTACAACCTTGCTTGCTGAAAGCAAAGAGGACTTAAAATGCTTCCTGATGAAGATCAAAGAGCACAGCCTTCAGTATGGATTGCATCTCAGTGTAAAGAAAACAAAAATCCACACCACTGGACCAATAAACAACATTCTTATCAATGGAGAAAAGATTAAAGTTGTCAAGGACTTCATTCTTCTTGGATCAACTATGAACACTCACGGAAGCAGCAGTCAAGAAATCAAACGACGTATTGCATTAGGAAAATCTGCTGCCCAAGACCTCTTTCAAGTGTTCAAGAGTGAAGATGTCAGTTTGAGGACTGAAATGTGTGCCTGACCCAAGACATGGTATTTTCAACAGACACATATGCATATGAAAGTTGGACAATGAATAAGGAAGACTATAGAAGAATTGATGCATTTGAGATATGGTATTGGAGAAGAATATTAAAGGTTCCATGGGCTGCCAGAAGAACAAACAAATCTGTGTTGGAAGAAGAATAGAATGCTCCTTAGAAGCCAAGATGACTAGACTTCAACTCTTACACTTCGGACATATTATCAGGAGGGACCAGTCCCAGGAGGAGGACAGCATGCTTGGTAAAGTGGAGGGTCAGCGAAAAAGAGGAAAACCGCCAACGAGATGGACTGACACAGGGGCAGCAGCAGTGGGCTTACACATAGCAGCGATTGTGAGGTTGGCTGAGGAGGGGGCAGTGTTTTGTTCTGTTGTACATAGAGTCGATATGGGTTGGAACTGACTCGATGGCTCCTAACAAAAAATAACAATAACTTGGGCAAAATATTGAATGATGGAGAAAGCATCATAAGAAAATGGAAGGAATACACCAAGTCACTACACCAAAAAGAAATGGTTGATGTACAATCATTTCAAGAGGTAGCATATGCTCAAGAACCAATTATAATGTTAAAGAAGAAGTCCAAAGTGAATTGAAGGCATTAGCAAAGGACAAGAATTGATGAAATACAAATAGAAATCTTTCAACAAACTGATGCCAAGAAATTTGGAAGACAGCTACCTGGCCAACTGATTAGAAGAGACCCATATTTGTTCCCATTCCTAACAGAGATGACTCAGTGGATTGTGAAAATCATCAGATAATCATTAATACCACATGCAAGTAAAATTTTGCAAAAAATAATTTTAAAACGGCTGCAACTTTACATTGACAGGAAACTGCCAAAGGTTCAAAATGTATTCAGATGAGGACACAGAACAAGGGATATTATTGCTGATGTCAGATGGATTTTGGCTGAAAGAAGAGAATAGTAGGCATGTGTTCACCTGTGCTTTATTGATTATGCAAAGTCTTTTGACTGTGTGGATCATGACAAGCTATGGATAACATTGTGAAGAATGGTTATTCCAGAACAATTAAACATACTCATAAGAAACCTGTACATAGACCCAAAGGCAGTCATTTGAATAGAACAAGGGGGACACTGAATGGTTTAAAATCCAGAAAGAACATGGCATCATGATTGGAGGAAGGCTCATTAATAACTTGAGATATGCAGATGATATTGTTGTTGTTAAGTGCCGTTAAGTCAGTTCCGACCCCTAACCACCTTGTATAGGGTTTCCAAGGAGACCTGGTGTGCTTGAACCACTGACCTTGTGGTTCAAACTGACTTTGCCATCCAGCGCATTAACCCACAGAGCCACACCAGATGATACAACCTTGCTTACTGAAAGCAAAGAGGACTTAAAATACTAACTGATGAAGATCAAAGACCACAGTCTTCAGTATGGATTGCACCTCAAAGTTAAGTAAACAAAAACTCTCACCGCTAGACCAGTAAATAATATCATGGTAACTGGAGAAAAGATTGAAGTTGTCAAAACTTTATTTTGCTTGGACCCACAATCAATACAATCAAGAAATCAAATGACATATTGCATTAGGCAAATCGGCTGCATCAAACATCTTTAAAGTGTTCAAGAGCAAAGATGCCAGTTTGAGGACTAAAGTGTGTGCCTGACCCAAGCTATGGTATTTTCAGTAGCTTCATATGCATGTGAAAGTTGGACAATAAATAAGGAAGACTGTAGAAGAATTGATGCATTTGAGTTATGGTGCTGGAGGAGAATATTAAAGTACCATGGACTGCCAGAAGAACAAACAAATCTGTGTTGGAAGAAGGACAACCTTGATGCTCCATGGAAGCCAGGATAGCCAGACTTTGTCTCTCACGCTTGGGACACATTATCAGGAGGGCCCAGTCCCTGGGGAAGGACATCATGTTTGGTATAGTCGAGGGTCCGTGAAAAAGATGTGCAATGAGATGGATTGACATAGTGGCAGCAGCGATGAACTCAAGCATAATTAAAAATTATGATGAGATTGGTGCAGAACCAGGCAGGGTTTTCTTCTGTTGTGCATAAGGGTGCTCTGAGTTGGAACTGACTCAATGGCACCTAACAACAACAACAACATGGATTGTGAGAAGGACAAACTCATCTGTGTTGGAAGAAGTACAGCCAGAATGCTCCTTAGAAGTAAGCATGGTGAAACTTTATCTCTCATACTTACACCATGTTATCAGGAGGGACCAGTTCCTGGAAAAGACATCAGACTTGGTAAAGTGGAGGGTCAATGAAAAAGAGGAAGACCGCCCCCCAACGAGATGGCTTGACACAGTGGTTGCAACATAACAATGAGTGTGAGGAAGGCACAGGAATAAAGTCTTGTTCTGTTGTACACAGGGTGGCTCTCAGTTGGAACTGACTTTATGACACCTAACAAGAACATGACAACGTACACTGTAAGTAAAATCATGCCAGAACTAGGAGGGCCCTAGAAAACATCAAATATCAATCTCCCTGTTGTATCATGTATAATTTACTTTCTAAAACTTTGGCATAGCCAACTTGATACAGATGTGTGAGTTGGTTAAATAGTATGTACGCACTGTGTCTAGTTTCTTTCATTGAATCTTATTTCACGTGTTCTATGATAATAGTTTTAGTAACTTACACATTCTGTTGGCGGGTGTGCAAAACCCCTTTAGAAAATGATTCAGCTATGTGTATTAAGTTTGGACCATTTTCACGAGGAAATAAATAAATACAAGCTTTAAAATGCACAAAAATATTCATTTCAGTGTGATCTACATGGGTAAGCTAAAAGGTACTGCTCTTAGGGGTCCGGTTCATTCGTGCACAAGTTTATTCCTAACAGCAACAAATGAATTTTAAAAACACATTTAAACATGTTTCTGTGGTGATTGATTAGCAGACAAGTTCTCTCAGTAACACATTTCTCTTAGTTTCATTAGGGTGCTTTCCAAAAATAAAGGTCCAATCAGAACAGTGGCTTCTGAGGGGATCTGTTGGGTCAGTTAAATTCAGGGCAGAGAGGTCAACTCAGAAGGCTACTTTCTGGGGGTTACTCCAAAGGGATCATTTTGAGAGATTTTCTTGAAGGACACATGACAGTCACTTACAACTTATTATGAAGCTTTAAGAAGATGGAAAACTACATGGCTGAGAAAAGGCTAGGAAAATTGTTCTGAGGAATGGTTTTCTAGCATGACTACGTAGCTTTGAGCCTATGAGAATTTCATTAGGAAATCTTACTCTAGCCCTACTTTTTGCCCCTTCAGTCTTCTTTTTGTTCCCCAAACCCAAGACACGATTCAAACAGAATACAATTTGAGTCCCTCGAGGATGCCAAAGTGCCATTTTGATGTGGTATAAATCAAAGAGCACAGAATTCTTCTAGAAAAGTTTAGAGATAGAAACACTGCCTTCAGAAATGGATATACCTAGGGGAGGGATCTGTCAAGAAACTATAGCTTCTCATGCTAATATTTTAGTTAAAGGTGTCCTGATTTTGTAGCAATATTTTGTCTTATCCTTGTATCGTATCAAAGCACTAGAGTTTTATAAACTAGAGCCTATTATATCATTGGAATATATTTGAACATCAATGAAGATGTTAAATGAATAAAAGAAGACAGAAATATATTCAACTTGATTGTCATTTTATTAGTGTAATTCGTCTCCACTTGCCCTTTCTTCTTGTGTAGCGTGGAGTCGGTTCTGGCTCATAGCAACCCTGGATAGGGTTTCTGAGGCTGTACATCTTCTGGGAGCAGAAAGTCTCATCTTTCTCCCACAGAACAGCTGGTGGATTTGAACTTCTGATTATGGTTAACCAATGTGTAACCCAGTGAGCCACCAGGTCTTCTAAATCTACACTTTAGGGGCTGTTTATTAATGGTCCGATGTGTATTTTCTTTAGGAATAACCCTTTACAGGATGCCTAATTAGCATTTGAAGCAGCTCTCCAAAATGTATACTTCCTGAAATCAACTTGAGAAAACTCACAATGACCAAAGTTAGAACAGTTTGAACCACAAAATTCAAGCAGTATTATTAGATTCTAGGAGTCCTGATATGGCTCTGTAAAATAATGCACTGGACTGCAAGCTTGGTTTGAACCACAAGGTCGGCAATTCAAACCCTATACAGGGTCGCTATGAGTCAGAACCAACTCAAGAGCATTTAACAACAACAACATTGTACTATCAGGACTTCTGGTGTGGCGCTGTAGGACCAGCACTGGACTGTGAGCTCAGCAGTTCAAACCCACCAGCGGCTCCTCGGAAATCCTATACAAGTTGCTATGAGTTGGAAGTGACTTGACGGCACTTAACAACAACAACAACATTAGATTATAAAAGCCCTGGTGTCACAATGGTTAAGAGCTTGACTGCAAACTGAAGGGTCAGGAGTTCAAACCCACCAGCTGCTCTGAGGGAGAAAGATGTGGCAGTCTGCATCCATAAAGATTTACAGCCTCGAAAACCCTATGGGGACAGTTCTACACTGTTCTACAGGTCACAATGAGTCTGAATGGACTTGAAGGCAACGGGAGTTTTTAAAAATTAGATTATAGCCCAACATATAAAATAAATACCCATGAGTCTGTACTGATATAAATAAATGATTGAGCCCGAAGAGATCAATCTTCTTCATAGAAGAATTCACTGATGATAAGAATGCAGTAAGTTTAGTCCACACTCAGGGGAAAGGGATTAACCTACCTCTTCCAGGAGACAGAATTCAATCCCACTTCCTTGAGTGTGGGCTGGACTATAGAAAACTAACTTTACAGAGGAAGAACCAGACAAACACATCTTAACCAAGTGAACAAGATTAGCATGTGTTTGCTCATGTGTAAACACGCATAGCACATGCAGGAAACAAACACGAGAGGGGAAGGGGGGCATTGCAGTGTTTGAAAACTCCACATAACACGCACATTATTTGTGGAAAAATGTAGACATGCCATTGGTAATAGATCATGGGGATAGCATGTTCCACTGGTATGATGTAATGTGACAGGCACTTCACCTCTGTGTTATCTTCCCCCCAAACCCATCGCTCAGTGAACCATGAGGAGAATAGCAGACAAACCCATAATGAGGGGCAGTCTCCAAAACACCTGACCAGCATGCCACAGAGCTGTCAGGATCAGGAAAAACAAGAGAAGACAGAGAAACTGCCTCAGACCTCAGGGGCCTAATGAGACATGACACACAGGCACAGTGTGGTTTCCTGAATGGGACTCATGATAAAAAAAATGACATTTTAACAAGGTCTGGAGTTTAGCCAACAGCATTGTACCAATGTTAGTCCTCATTTTGGGCACATTTGTCATAGGATGTGAAATCATCGGAGGAAATTGGGTGAGGAGTACATGGGAACAATGTCCTGCCTTTGCGACGTTTTTTGTGAATCTAAAATTGTTGTTCAACAAAACGTTTATTACTAAATCCGCCTACTCTAGAAGATGCTAGAAATGCCTTGGCTAATTTCGGTGTTGTTAAGTGCTGTTGAGTTGGTCCCCTACCCATGGAAACTCCTAGCCCTGTGCCATCCCCATGATGAATTGCAGATCAGACTATTGTGGGCCAAGGAGGTTTCACTGTCTGATTTTTGAAGGTAGATTGCCAGGCTGTTCTTCCTGGTCTGTATTAGTCTGAAAGCATCTCTGACAGGTGGTAGCTGTCTATGAGGGACGTTGATGGAAAACAGAACCCAGGTCGCCCACATGGGAGATGAGAATTCTACTACTGAATCACTGCTGCCTCCATTCAGTTATCTTGTTTGTGTTGTTCTTGGATGCTGTCAAGTCAGTTTCAACTCATAGCAACACTGTGCACAACGGAACAAAACATTGCATGGTCCTGGGCCATCCTCACAATTGTTCTGTTTGAGCCCATTGCTGCAGCCATAGTATCAATTCAGCTTGTTGGGGGTCTTCCTCTTTTTTGCTGACCCTCCACTTTACCAAGATGATGTCTTTCTCCAGGGACTGGTGTCTCCTGATATCACATGTGAAGTATGAGAGTCATCTTAAGCTCCAATTAAGACCAGAGACTCTTGGATAATGAGCATGATGTCCACTCAAAAGCCACTCCTCATCTATCAATGCAACAGATGGCATTCGTGCTACTGTGATGTTGGAAGTTATGTCACTGGTATTCCAAAACCCCAGCGTGGTCACCCGTGGGGGACAGGTTTCAGCCGAGCTTCCAGACTAAGACAGACTAGGAAGAAGGATCTGATGATCTTTGTCCTGTGTCCATAGGGTCAGCTATGAATTGGAGCCGACTTGGTGGCACCTAACACCAGCCAAGTGCTAACATGGTTTTCCATGTGTGATCTATGTGGTGTTCACAGTGCATGACTCTTTCACCAGTGCTTTAAATTAATCTCTGAGACTCTAGAAGCCCAATGTCCTTTGCCCTTTGCAAAGTTGTCCTAGGTTTACCGTTGCAAATCAGTCCTCTGTTTGAGTGCTTATGGGAGACTAGCTTACCTGCATCTGTCTAGAAAGTTTGCTGCATCCTGAAGTTAACAGATGACCATATCTGCCTCAAATGAGATTTCACACAGGCTGCTGCAGACGCCCCTGAAAAGACAGAGGGCTTGCTAGTAAATATTTACACACATGACTGAATATTGATCAAAACTCGCTTTCACTCTCACACTAGAGGAGGCTCCAACCAAAGAAACATGTGATGAAATGAATCCCTTTATGGGGCTTTTTGTCCTGGTTCTTTAGAAACATGGTTTAAGAGATTTCCCTTCCAAGCCCTGAGGAGTTAATTTTGCCCTCGGTTTCTACCAGAGAGCATCTGTTGCTTTTGTCCAGGTTGGTTGACATTTCCTGGGTAAATTGCAACTTATGGTTACTTACAGCTCATCTGTTGTTGTTGTTAAGCGCCGACGAGTCGATTCTGACCTATAGTGACCCTGTCTGTATGGGGTTTCTGAGGAGCAGCTGGTGAGTTTGAACCACCAACCTTGCAGTTCAAATGACTTAGCAGTCTAGCTCATTAACCCACAGCACCACACCAGGACTCCTACAGCTTATCTATGAAGCTCTTTTACTGGTCATGGATTCCAGACTTCCTTATGATTGTATGCATCTTTCAGGGATTGCTCAACAGACTATGCAAATGAAGTGCCTGAGCCTACTATGTAAATGAAGTGTCTGTGGTCTACCAAGAGGAGATTAGTCATTTTACCGTCCTGCTGGGAGGAGCCATGCCTTGAAATTGACAAGGAGTTGGGTATATAAGCAACCAGTCCCACCAAAATTTATGAGATAGAAGAACACAAAACAAAACAAAAAGTAGAAAGAAGTAGAGAAAAGGAGAGGAAACATCAAACTTCTTAAAAGAGTTGGAACATGGGTCAAAGGCTGCAGCACTGAAGATAGTGGCAGATTCCAAACGGGCCTCGTGGCAGAGATGGAGATGACAGATACCGGGGCCCAGAGGAAGCCTGCATGGTCCAGGAGAACTGAGAGAGCTGTCCTGCACTGAAAAAGGGACAATTTGCCCACATGTTTCCTGAAATAGATCCTGTATTGGAGCCTGTTGACCCTCACTCCAGGTCATGGTGGTGGTGGTGGTTATGTGCCGTGGAGTCGGTTCCGACTCATTGCGACCCTGTACAGGGTTTCTGAGGCTGTAAATCTTTATGGGAGCAGAAAGCCTCATCTTCCTCCCGTGGAACACCCGGTAGTTTTGAACTGCTGACCCTCTGGTTTGCAGCCCGATTCACAACCACTGCCCACCCTTAAGAAACCACTTAACCATAAGTATGATCTGTGGGTTGTGTGTGGTTGTTGCAATGGATTATTGAACACAAAAGAGAACTAGAGAGCTCATGGGAAGGAAGGCTGGTGTCAGAATTGGTAAAAAGGTGAAGGGGTGTCAGCTTTGGGTGGATCCTGGCCATTATGCCATTATCCTGAATTCAGACAGGTTCAGGTACCCCGACTCTTCCATCTAACAGAACCCAAGATGGTCCTTTGTGGGGATCAGCCTTTGGAACAGGTTTTGTCTAAGGACTCTGTAAAAGATGGATCTCTCATTCATAAAGGATCACAATGTAACTCCTATTGGCTTGACTCATAAAAGGAGGTTTACTGGCTGCATCCTTGGGCAGTACAAAGGATGCTGGTGGGACTTGCTTTTCCATACCTCAGTTCAGTTTGTCTTCATTCTCCAACAGACTCTTTCCATGTGGAAGAAAGATGGCCCTGGCAGATTCAGGTCTGTGTTATCTTGATAGATCTAGAACCTTACCTTAAACTGAAATTCTCCCAAAGTGCCAAGGAAGATGCTGATTGGCCCAGTCCTGAGTCCATCACAATGGAGTGCTCTTATTGGTCACGTGTGTTCCTGGGCCAGGCCCAGCTGAACCACACTGATTATCATAGGATGGGGAGAGATGATTACTCCATGAACAATGGCTGGGGAACCCAAACCTATTATTTTATCTCCAGCCATGACTTCAGCTACAACTCATACTGCGCAGAGGCTAATGTGAAAGGTGGCTAGGAAAAAACATGTAGTTAGATTCTGCAGAGAATAGAGCCTTGGTTGGAGGCTGCAGCAGCAAAGGTTTGAACCTAACTCTCCCTGGAATTGCTGTGTGACCTTGGGCCCAACCCCTCCCCTCTCTGATCCTCAATTTTCTCAGCTATAAAATGAAGATACTAAATCATGTAGTCTTTTCAGACTCCTTTAGCTAAAAAGTAAGGCATGTGAGTCTGAAGCTATTAGAATAAGAAAGACTGGGGAAACTAGAACTAGAAGGACAAGGAGATTAAGAAGAGGAAGAAAGGAAAGATGAGAAAGAAGAAGAAGGAAAATGTCCAACAGCAAACTCACACCTCAGTCTAAATCTTATACTACGTCTCGCACTCCACCCTACCTGGATATTTAACCCTTTGAAAACTAGACTGAAAATGAGAAGCAGAGCCCAGCTGCTAAGAAACCCCAGGTTCTGCTGAAAATGTGTTTCTGGGAGCAGTAATAAGAAAAAGTTCTTTAATATGGAAGCTAATATTTCAGTCTCTTGCTGATGTGAAGGCAACTCTCTCTCCAGCTTTCGTTTCTACTTCCTGACTGTGGGAGTGAACCCAAGTACACACACATTTACTCCCCAGTCCCCGGAGCCCCTTTGTGGATCCATCAACAGCATTTCAGGCAATTTGCATCTTGGGTGTGCTCAGAGATGCTTGGACCGAACGTTGCCAAGAACGTGGTGGGCAGCCCCTTCTCTTATTATATGAATTAGGGTCCCAGCCATTCTCATGTTGTTGTTGTTGTTGTTGTGACTGAGAGCTGCCACATCAGGTGTTCTAGGCTATAATCTATACAGGAGCAGATTACCGGGCCGGTCACTCACGGAGCTGTTAGGTGGGTTCGAACCGCAGACCTTTAGGTTCGCAGCCAAGCACTTAGTGATTGCCCCACCAGGGACTCCTCGTGATGACATGGAATTCGTGTCCCTCCCCAATTCAAAGGTAAACTGGCAGTTTTCCACTTTCCCTATTCATGAATTCCATCACTCCATGGGTGTGTTAAGCAACGCCTATGTACATGGTAGAAAGGGAATGTGGAGACTCTCCAGTCTGTGACAGGGCCTTGCGTGGGGACGCTCCAAGGCAGACTGGGCAATGGGGTGGCCCGAGGCCAAGGACATGACTCCCTCCCTCAGTTCCTGGCTCTGCCACTTACTCCCTACATGACTTAATCTCCCAGCTATAAGAAGTGACAATGACAATTTTTTTCAGAGGATGGCTGTGATGTTCAGTGTAAATGTTTCTATACTTAAACATAAAAGCTCTTGGCAAACATTGTAGCTCACAGCACCAGAGACCCCCAACCCTATTGCCCTCAAATTATTTCAACTCACAGTGGGTCTGTCTATAGGACAGAAGGGGACTGCCCCATAAGGTCTTCAAGGCTGTAATCTTTAAGGAACAGACAGCTTCACCTTTCTCCAGGAGTAGCTGGTGGGTTCAAACCACCGACCTTGGGACTGGCAGCGAGCATTTGATCACTGAGCCCCAAGGGCTCCTTATAGCTCAGAGTGGCTGCTTCCCGAACAGTTTTCCCTTTCCTCCACACAGCCTCTAGTCTGGATACGGAGCGGTCCTGACAACTTCAGGAGATCCAGTTCCTAGTCTATCACTGGTACCACTCTCTCAGAAGCTCAAATCCATCGATTCTGTTTCACAGAGAAGGAGCTGAATGCCTCCTCTGCACCAAGCCTTCACAGGGCACCCAGGGACGATCTGGTCTGAGAAGACAGGTACAAAAAAACCGACAACAGTTTAAGATTGTTGATAGTACAACAGAACAAATTATTGTGAGACCCTCTGCTCCCCAAAAGATTTACAGTCTGGCGAACCCTCTGGGGTGAGTATGAGTTGGCAGGGACCTGAAGGGCAGTGGGATTTTGGTTTGATAGCATCTTCATGACATTGAAAGTCATGAGCACTCTCGGTTGGAGTCATTATGTGTGCTAAGTGTCTTACAGCCCAAGGGGCTCAGTGTCCAACACTCTATTGAACAGTTTTCTGATGTCATCCAGAAGATTCTCATTGACTAATTTTCTGTAGTTCACCAGGCCTTTCTTCCTAGCCTGTCTTAGTCTAGAAGCTCCACTGAAACTTGTCCTCCTTGAATGACCATTTGGTATTTGAAATTCCAGTGGCATCAGAGCAACAGACAAACCACTCCAGCATGACGGCGGTAAACAGGTGTTGGCACCTGCAGAGGGGACCTCATGACGCTGCTGTTAACCCACGTGAGACAAGTGTTTCACCTCTGAGCTGCACATCCTCTGTAAAGTGTTGCTGGCAGGAGTCCTCCGATCATAAACACTGGTGCAGGCTCTCTAGGATCCCATGAACTTCAGCTTTAGCCTCTCTCCGCAGCCTGGCAATGAGGAGTGAATTGGAAATGTCGTCACCGCCCTCTCCCCCAGGTCCCAGCGCTCCAGGTGGGACCAGGGCCAGCCACAACCCAGAGGTCATGTTTGCATGAGCTAACGGCCTTCGTGGATGAGTCAGGCAGTCCCCCTCTCTAATTTCTCCAAGGGGAGCTGGGAACGTGCCTTTTTGAAAAAAAGAGAGAGAAAGAGAGTTTTTATTTTGTCATGAATTAATGACGTGATACAACATAAAGTGTCTTGGACCACGGTGGAGGTTGGGGGAGTAACATGTCATCCACACCAGGGCCTCTGTCAGAGCGGGAGGGGCAGCCTCTGAGCCGAGGTTTATAGGACAGCCATATGACCACATGGCATGGTCATCACACCCATGCTGTCCAGCACACCAGGAAGTGTGAACCAGAGGGTGCAACTAGCCAGAGAGAAGTGCTCTGGTTTATAATATCCGGCTCTGCACAGCGTGAAGGTTTCTACAACATGCCTTGGTGTGGAGGGTGAAGAGACAACTGGCCAGAGGCAGCCACTGATGACCTGGACTTTCCTTGGTGACCTTGAGAAGTTACTGGGATTGCGTGGTGGGCTCAGACCTGTCCACTCTCCTAGGCTTACAGGCCTGAGAGAATAAGGACATCATTGGCTCTGTCTCCTCTTTCCTTCTTGCAAAACTGTGTACAGTGTCAGAACTGTAACTTCACAAGACATAGGAGGAGGATCAAGAGCAACAGCCCAGAGCTGATTTCCATGAAGCGAAGATCAGACAGGCCTCCTATCTCCATTCTTCTTATCATTTCCCACGGCGCTGTCCACTCCTCTGCTGGTTTGACAAGTCGTTGCCATGGCCACACAGAACTCAGAGACCACGCTCACAGTTCCAGGGTTTATAACAGGTTTACAATTCGGGCTCAGGCAGGATCTGGTTATAATTCTGCATCAGAACAGTTTCTCCTTTGTCTCGACCTTGGCCTCTGATCTCTTAGTACCACCAACCTGAGGGCCCCTGGCCCAGCCTCAGGCCTGCTCAGGCAGGTGTAACAAAGCTCTTTAGCTCCTCCAGTAAGTGCTCAGTGGCACACCATTCCAGCAGGAAGCCTTATCCACAGGTTCTCAGTTCTCTTGCTCCATGACTCAGTACACACAATGTAGCTGCCTTGTTCTGGGAAGCCATTTCATGCTGGTGTCCTGGTTCTGCCCTGCTTGCTACTGCTTCTCCCCAACTTGAGTCCTCCTCAGTGTTATGGCTCTCCTGGTCTCCTTTGTCTAGGAGGTTCTCAGCACAGAGACCTTGGGTCTAAAGGACATGCTCCAC
>NW_006408543.1:13203308-13207794 GCF_000296735.1 Chrysochloris asiatica
TTGCTTAACTCAGAGTAACTTTTACAGGTGTTGTTTGTTTCCCTGGTTTATGGCAGCTGGTATTGGTTCTTGCCTGGGTTTTGGTGTTTTATAAAATGTTATTGCACCTCGGCTATTTGGCAGCAGTTGCTGACTCTTTTCATTTAATGTAGGGGAACAAAGGGTCCTCCAATAGCAGCAGGGAGGCTTTGTGACAGTCAAACAACACCCGTCAGGTAGAAAACCAAGCCAAAATCAAAATAAAAAACAAAAGTGGAGTCTTCCGATAGCAGAAGGGAGGCTGTGCTGCCCGGTCAGGGAAGCGCTGGAAGTCCTCAGAATGTTCTTTTAAGGAGCCGGGGCTGTCGCTGCCCTCCGTGATGGGCGAAAGTCCAAAATGCCAAAAAGCCGCTAGGGCTGGCGGGTGAAGTCCGCGTCTGATAACCTCCAAAAGTTGCCCAACTTTTGTTTCTCTCTGCACCCTGGTCAAGCCTCCTTTCCTTGCCTGCTATACACCTTGAGATTTCAAGCTGGGGCAGAGAACTCTCCTGAGGCTTTTGTCCACCTGAGATTCCCCGCTTGGGCTGGCTCTAGCCCCACCCTCAAAGCTCCAAGGAGCCGGGCCAGTCGCTGCCGGCACTGGCAGGTGAAAGTTCAAAATGCCAAGAATTCCTCCGTGGCGTGATTTTTTGAAAAAGCGAATAGAGGAGGCAGAAACCCTGAGCCTTATGGTGATTTGAGGGTTTTGAGTCTGCTACCAGATGGCCTCCTCCTTAAGATCTCCCCCTTTTGTCCTTGGAGCCCTCCTTACCCGTGTCGTCTTCCCTCAGTGGGGTACCGGAAGTTCTCTGTCTGTCTTCTTGATGGTAGTGATGTTCTCTCAAAGCCTAGAGGCAGAGTAAGACTGACCAAGCTCCTTATTAAGTTTCCATATACCTTATTTGCATGGTTCCACTCCCACAGGGATTCTATGAGTCTTAGCTTCATTCTTAGCAGGCTGTCCAATCCCCTTCATGGTCCATACACACCTTATTTGCATAGTCTCACCCAATGATTGTGTGGGAGTTCCTTTAAGCCTGACTTAAAGGACCATAGTAAATAATTCCCTTTACTGCCCTCTTGGTGCCTCGTAAAGTCCCAGAACTTAGAAGAACCTGGAAGGGCAGCTAGCCCTGCACTGAGGTGGTGGAGAAATGAGAAGGATGGAGAAGAGTGAGGAAGAGCAGTGTGTTCTCTAAGCTACAACTCAGTCATTGCAACCCCAGGAAGAACCCAAGAGTAATGAAAAAGATGACAGAGAACTCTCAAGGGGCCCATCTCCTGTGCCAAGCTTTCTGTGAGCTATTTCATGTCTTACATGGACTCTCAGGTAGAAGTGCCTCTTTCATTCTGATATTGCAGACATGGAAACTAAGGCTCAGAGAGATTAAATATATGTTATCTTAGGTCACTTAAAAAACTAGTTGCTGTTGAGTTGCCTCTGACTCCTGGCAATTCAACAGCAACTCTGTGTTCCATTGCATTAGCAACGGCTGATTTTTTGGAAGTAGACTGCCAAACCTTTATTCTGGGGCACCTTCAGTGATTTCAACCTCCAATCTTTTGGTTAGAAATCTAGTGTGTTCATCATTTGCACCACCTTAGGAGTCCCTGGGTAGCCCCAAAACTTTTAAGTATTTGACGACTATCCAAAAAGTTGGTGGCTCAAACCCACGTAGAGGTGTCTTGGAAGATAGACCTGGCAATCCACTTTTGAAAGTTCACAACTATGAAAACCCTACGGAGCAGTTGCACTCTGAACACATGGGAACACCATGAGTCAGAATCAACAAGATGGCAACTCACAACCACAAGGCCACTCAGTGTGGAGGCGTTCACAACATGAACCCACCACTCTAGGGACACAAGGTGATGCAGAGAGACTGTTATAATCCGCAGTTTGGAGGGACTGGGAAAGGAACAGGCATGTTTGGGTAGGGAAGATGCAGAATTTGGAGCATTGCCAGATGGGGGTGCCAATGGAGGTGGGGTCATCTAAGGGACAGCAGGAGTCTGGACCGGGAGGAAGCAGATAAGATATTGGGAGGAAAGAGGTCATCCTTCTGGGCAGAAGAAGGCATGGATGAGCGTCTAAGACAACCTCAGAATCATAGCATCTATTGAATGACAGTGATTCTCCAAGTGTGGTCTTCAGGCCCTGGGACATTTCTGAGACCCTGTCAAGAGTCTGCTAGACCAAAGTTGTTTTCAGAATTGGGTTAGTTACCTAATCCTCCATCAGTTCCTGGCTCTGCCACTTACTCCCTACATGACTTAGTCTCCCAGCTGTAAGATGGGACAATGACAATTTTTTCAGAGGGTGGTTGTGATGTTCAATGTAAATGTTACTATACTTAAACATAAAAGCTCTTGGTCAAACATTGTAGCTCACAGCACCAGAGACCCCCAAACCTGTTGCCCTCGAATTATTTCAACTCACAGTGGGTCTATAGGACAAAATGGAACTGCCCCATAAGGTATTCAAGGCTGTTATCTTTTGGGAGCAGACTGCTTCACCTTTCTCCAGAAGTAGCTGGTGGGTTCAAACCACCGACCTTGGTACTGGCAGCGAACATTTAATCACTGAGTCCCAAGGGTTCCTTATAGCTCAGAATGGCTGCTTCCCGAACTTTGCACCAGATGCAAAGCTGTTTGAACTGCAAGCTCACCAGCTGGTCCTTGGAAACCCTATACAAGGTCTCTATGGGTTGGAATTGACTTGATGGCACTTCACAGCAACAAACTGTGAGAGGATCCATTTCTGGTTGTCAAGGTTGTGCATTGCACTTGTAATATTTTTGTTATAGCAGCAGTGGAAAACTAAGATAGGAGTCCTGGTGATGCAGAGGTTAGGTGCTCAATGGGTAATACCAGTGGCTTGAACCCACTAACCACTGGATGAGGTAAAATATGGCAATCTGCTTCTGTAAAGTTTATAGTTTTGGAAACTCCATGGGGGCAAATCCACTCTGTTCTATTGAGTCCCTGTGAGTTGGAATTGATTCAGTGACAATGGATTTGTTTGTTTTTTTCTATGGCAGTACCAAGTCATGTTAACCTAAATGATTGTATTTTCAAAGACTCTGTTTCCAAATGGGGTCACATTCACAGGCACGGTGTTTAGGACTTCAACATACCATATAGGAACCAGGATGCAAACAAATACTAAGATGTCATTTGCCTGTTTCACTGACATTTGCACTGGTGGTCGAAAAGCAATGGTGGGTAAAACTGCAGGTGCCTCTGCATAAACCAAGGTAGTAGTCGAAACTGTTGCAGAAGTCATTGTATTCTTGACTAGTAAACACCTGCAGAGAAAACACAAAAGCCAGCTGTACTTGAGAATGTCCTTGATGAAAGTTGTTGTTGGTTGCTTTGGAGTCAGCTCGAACTCACATTCCATATAACAGAACAAAAATATGTATGGTTCTATGAGTCGGAACCGACTCGATGGCACTTAACAACAAAAACAGCACATCTCCAAGATCTTTGATATGCCTGAACTCAATGTGGAGGCTATTGGGCTAGTCAATCCACTGAGGAGCTTCCTTGTTTTTGCTGACCAAATGTGATGTTCATTTCTTGTTTTGCTGTCCAAATGTGATGTTCATAATGCAAGCAAGACAAAGTCTTGGAAACAGTAAGGATTATTCATTTCATTAAATCTCAACCCTTGAGTACACATCTTCCTAACATTCTGTGTTACTTACCAGGATGTACACAGAAAGAACTACTGGTGTACAACATTTAATACTAGAATTGTGAGCCAACTAGTCATCTTTTTTATGAAGCCCTGTTTTACTTGAAGGAACAACTGATGGACAGACTTTTTCTATTCAGCCTTTGGTATGAGACTGCCCATTAAAGGGGGGAAAACTAACAGTATTTCTCAATGATGGCTTCAAAGGATCATCAGAAGCAGTCCAACAATACACCTGCATTGTCTGACCCCAATGCTATTGTGGCTAAGTGCCGTTGAGTTAGTTCCAACTCATAGCGACCATGTATCTGGTTCCCAAGGAACCATTGGTGGGTTTGAAATACCAACTGTGTGGTTCGCAGTCCAGTGATGATCCTACAGCACCACACCAAGAGTCAAGAAGCAAACTAGAATGAAGTGGGAACTTAACCAGTATGCACTCCCCCATGTGACCACGGTTGTCCAAGGGCAAAGTTGTATATATGTGTATCTATCTATATATGTTGTTACTAAGTGTCTTTGAGTCAGTTCCCACTCATAAAAACCCTGTATAGGGTTTCCAAGGAGTGGCTGCTGAGTTTGAACCATGATCTTGTGATTCAACCCATCTTGTAGTCCAGTGCTTATCCTATAGCACAAGTTGGTTCTGACTCATAGAGAGCCTGCATAGGGTTTCCCAGGAGTGGTTAATGAGTTTGAACTGCTGACCTTGAAGTTCAAACCAGCCTGGCAGTCCAGTGCTTACCTTACAGTGCCACATCAGGACTT
>NW_006408543.1:13208144-13236716 GCF_000296735.1 Chrysochloris asiatica
AAACTACCAGTTGCTCCGCGGGAGAAAGATCAGGCTTTCTACTCCCGTAAAGATTTACACCCTCGGAAACCCTGTACAGGGTCGCTATGGGTCGGACACAACTCAACGGCACTTAACAACAACAACAACATATGTATATATGTGTGTGTTGTTAAGTGCTATGGAGTTTGTGGGTAGTAGTCCAGTGATTATCATACAGTATCACATCAGAACTGTAAGTCCTGGTGTGGCACTGTAGGATAAACAATGGACTGCAATGTCGGTTTGAAGTTGGCAGTTCAAACTCATGGTAATATGTCCCAAGTATGAGAGACAAAGTCATGCCATCCTAACTTTTAAGGAGCATTCTGGCTGTGTACTTCTTTCAACACAGATCTGTTTGTACATCTGACACTTTTAATATTCTTCTCCTACACCATAACTCAAATGCATTAACTACTCTACTGTCTTCTTTATTCATTGTCCAACTTTCATATGCATATGAGGCGATTGGAAATATCCTGGCTTGAATCAGGTGCACCTGAGTCTTCAAACAGACATCTTTGTTCTTGAGCACTTTAAAGAGGCCTTTTGTAGCAGACTTGCCCAATGCAATACATCCTTTGATTTCTTGACTGCTACTTTCATGAGTGTTGATGGTGAATCCAAGCAAAATGAAGTCTTTGACAACTTCAATCTTTTCTTCATTTATCTTGATGTTGTTTATTGGTCTAGTGGTAATGATTTTTGCTTTCTTTACAATGAGGTGTAACCCATACTGAAGGCTATGATTTTGCAATGGGTTTTGCAAAGGAGAAGGCTTTACCCAGAAACCAGTAACAATTAAATTAAATTAAATTTAAAAGCCTAAGGGAAACGAGTATGAATTGTTGAACAGAAAACCAAATTGCTCTGTAAACTTTTCACCAAAATCATAATAAAAATGTTTTTTAAACTGTTTTAGATACACAAATGTTTCTTTGTGTATCTAAGTCAGCTTTTTTTTTTTTTTTATAATTCTTTTACAAAGGAACAAAAGTTTCTTTGTATACAAAGCCATCAGAACCAACAGACAATAATCTAAAAGGAATACTTGTAATTTGTATTGCATACTAAAGACTAATTTCTCTAATAAAAATAGTTCCCAAAATGAATCAGATAAGGCCTACAGCTCAGTAGAAAAGTTGCCAAGGAAATGAACAGAGAATTCACGGAAAAGAAAAGACAAATGATTTTTCAACATAAGACATGATACCTAACTCCAATCATAATAAGAAAAATGGGAAGCTAAGATAAAATATAATCTCCTCCCTTCAAAATGGAAAATGGAAAAAATAAATTACAAAGTCCTGGTTTGACAAAAGTGTGGGTAAGCAGACTGCCCGATATCTTGCTTATGGGAATGTTGAGAACTCAATGATATCTACATACTCTATGGAGTCCTAGTGTGGCGCTGTGGGTTAATGTGCCAGACTGCAAAGCTGTTTGAACTGCAAGGTCGGCAGTTCAAGCTCACCAGCTGCTCTTTGGAAACCCTATACAGGGTTGCTATGGGTCGGAATCGACTTGACGGCACTTAACAACAACAACAACATATTCTATGTAGACTGTGGAACAGACCATCAATTGTTCATATGCAAGTTCAGGCTGAGGCTGAAGAAAGTTAAAACAAGTCCACAAGGCCAAACATGATCTTGAGCATATCTCACCTGAAATTAGAGACCATCTAAAGAACAGATTTGATGCATTAGATACTAATACATGAAGAAAGCAAAAGACCATTAAGAAGACAGGAAAGAAAGATAACCAAAGTGGAGCTCAGAAGAGACCCTGAAACTTACTCTCAAACTTAAAGATGTTAAAGGGAATGAACTAAATAAGAAAGTTAAAGAACTGACCAGGACATTTCAAAGGGCAGCTCGAGAAGACAGTCAAGCATTATAATGACATGAGTGCAAAGACCTGGAGCAACCTTGCTTTCTGAAATCAAAGAGGACTTAAAATACTTCCTGATGAAGGTAAAAAATGACAGACCTCAGTGTAGATTGCACCTCAATGTAAAGAAAACAAAAATCCTCACCATTGGACCAATAAATGACATCATGATAAATGGAGAAATGATTGAAGTTGTCAAAAACTTCATTTTGCTTGGATCTACAATCAACACTCATGGAAGCAGCAGTCAAGAAATCAAATGATGTATTGCTTTAGGCAAATCTACTATGCAAGACATCTTTAAAGTGTTCAAGAGCAAAGATCCATTGGAGGACTAAGGTTCGCCTGACCCACAACTTGATACTTTCAATAGCTTCATAAGCATGTGAAAGTTGGATAATGAATAAGAAAGACAGTAGAAGAATTGATGCAATTGAGTTATGATGTTGGAGAAGATATTAAAAGCTCCAAAGACTGACAGAAGCACAAATAAATCTGTGGTGGAAGAAGTAGAGCCAGAATGCTCCTTAGAAACCAAGATGGCCAGACTTCATCTCTCCTACTTCACACATGTTATCAGGAGGAATCAGTCCCTGGAGAAGGACATCATGCATCGTATAGTGGAGGGCCAGTGAAAAAGAGGAAGACCCTTAACGAGCTGTATCTCAGTGTCTGTAACGCAATAACATACAACAACAAAACGTCCATTGAGTGGAATTCCAGCAGCTGGAAAAAGCAATTATGAAACTGTTTATGCATTGAGAGAGAACAATCTCCAAGATATATTCCATGGAAAAAGGATGTAAGCACACATAGAGAGACTGTGTTATATATAACTATAGTTGTTGTTGTTAAGAGTTGTCAAGTTGGTTCTGACTCATTGTGAACCTGTATAGAGTTTCTGAGGCTTAAAATCTTTGAGGGACTAGAAAGCCTTACCATTCTACCAAATCAGCTGGCAGGCTCGAACCTCAGACCTTGTAGTTGCAGTCCAAAGCTTATCATATGAAGCCACAATGCTCCCTAAACATGACTATGTGGGTAAAAATAGAAAAGGATATGTGTGTGTGAGCATATTTATGTAGAACATCTTTGGAAAGATGCACAAGAAGTTGGTAACATGGTTTGCCTCTGGGGAGGAGCTGGGATCAGGGAGTGAAGAAAATTCTCTGTTGTCTGCATACCTTATGTACCTGTGTATGTTCCTATTCAGAAAAAAACAAAACAAAACAAAAAAACAACAAAAAAAACCCCACTTCATTAAATAAAATGGATGAGATGGAAATCAGTAAACAGGGGCTCCGATTTTAAGTAAAATAGAAACTCAATATTCTTAGCCTCTTCATCTTGTGGACTGAGTCATGTCTGTTTCGGTAGCCCAGGACAGAGGGGCTTCTGCAGGGTGGGTGGCGGGAGCTGGAGGCAGATGGTATTTCAATTCATACAAGGAAGAGATATTGGCATTTATTAGATGCTTTTGATGAGTCAGAGCTTATGCCAGGCTATTTATATTAACCATGGAATTTAACTTTTAAAACCGCTCAAGTGCTGAGAGGTCGGCAGTTTGAATCCACCACTTAGAAGAGAGGCCTAGTCTTCCATTTCTGAGAAGTCATCCACTGAAAACCCTATGGCATATAATTCTGCTTTGCACACTTGGGGTCACCACCAGCGGGAGAGTCCTGGAGGGTACTTGGTTTTTACTTGAGTCTTCTATAAAAATGGCGGCAGCCATGATGTTGCTTCAGTGTGCAGAGGATTCTGGGAAAGAGATGCACAAATGAAATAAAAGCAACAGTTCTGCAGTAGACTCATTTCCTTCCCATTTTCCTAAAACAAATGTTTATCTAAGCTCTCTGGATTGTTCCCCTCTCTTGGCTCCCGGACGTGTGCAGGAAAGGAGGCGGAAGGTGAAGTCTTTCTCTGGGGACTCTAAGGTCCACCCCTCACAGTTCACTGGGCTCTCAAGTTCCCAGCTGAGCCAGTGCCCTGACCCCAACTGACCAAGGCACATCCAATGGGGCTGGGCAGGTCCTCCAGCAGAATCAGAAACCTTATCTTCACCATGCCAAGATCCTCAGGGAAAATGTTGGCCAAACCCCTCTCTGGGACCCTGAGAAACTTTGTTCCTTTTCTTAGCTGAGCCTTCAGAATGAGTCCCATGCTAAATAAACCATATTATGAAACTAGATTAGATGGAACTTGGCAGCTACCACCGGGCAGAGCTTCCTGGTAGTCCAGGGTCCCCAAAGACAGTACCCTCAGACCAACTTTTCCCTACACTGGATTTCGGCATCTGCTGGGCAAGGGCCATGCATAGACTTAGCTTCTTTCTAGAAGTTTCTGTGAAGGGAACAGGCTGGCTAAGTGATGAGAGTCCTAGACTAGCAACTGGAAGCCACTGGGTTTTGTCTGTCCCTGAGGAAGTCATCCAACCCCAACCTGCCTTTTCTATTCTTTATTTACCTCCCTCCCTGTGTCCCCTCATCTGTCAACTTGTCAACTGTGTGCTGCTGTGATTCTGGAAGCAATGCCACCAGTATTTTTAAATACCAACAGGGTCTTTAAACTTTAAACTTTAAACCCATGGTGGATAAGTTTCAGCAGAGCTTCAAGACTAAGTAAGACTAGGAAGGAGAGAGGGACCACTTCTGAATGGTTAGCCTCTGGAAACCTCATAAGCAACAGGACATTGTCAGAGATAGTGCCAGAAAATGAGCCCCTCAGGTAGGAAGGTACTCAAATACAATTGGGGAAGAGCTGCCTCCTCAAAGTAGAGTTGACCTTAATGGTGTAGATGGAGTTAAGCTTTCTGGCTCTGCATTTGTTGATAGGGCATAACTCAAAATGAGAAGACCCAGCCACAAACATGCATTAATCGTTGGAACACGGAATGTACATGTTCATATGAATCCAGGAAAATTGGAGGATGTCAAAAATGAAATGGAACGCATAAAGATCTGTATGAAGTGGACTGGTATTGGCCATTTTCAGACAATCATATGGTTTACTATGCTGGGCATGACAAATTGAAGAGGAATCATGTGGCATTCGCCATCAAAAAGAGCATTTCAAGTTCTATTTAAAGTACAATACTGTCTGTGATAGGGTAATATCCATATGCCTACAAGGGAATTGTGGTGTAGTGTTGTAGGATAAACAAGGGACTGCTAACCAAAAGGTTGGCAGTTCAAACCCACCAGACACTCCTCAGAAACCATATATAGGGTCACCAGGAGTCAGAACTGACTTAACAGCATTCACAACAACAACAAGAAGGGAGACCAGTTAATAACACTATTATTCAAATTTACACACCTACCATTAAAGCAAGCGATGATGAAATTGAAGAATCCTATGAACTTCTTCAGTCTGAAATTGATCAAATATGTAATCAGATTGCATGGATCATTACTGATGACTGGAATGTGATAGCTGGACACAAAGAGGAAGGATCCGTAGTTGGAAAATATGACCTTTGTGATGGAAACAGTGCTGGCAATTTCATTGTAGTGTTTTGCAAGACCAACGATTCTCTAAAGCAAATACCATTTTTCACCAACATACAAGGTGACTATATGCTTGGACCTCCCCAGATGTATTCCACAGGAATCAAATGGACTACTTCTGTGGGTAGAGACAATAAAGAACCTCAGTGTCATAAGTCCAACATTGTCAGGGCCCCACAATGGAACAGACCATCAATTGTTCCTATGCAAGTTCAGGTTGAAGCTAAGGAAAGGTAAAACAAGTCCAAAATATTTTGAATATATCCTACCTGATTTAGAGACTATCTCAATAACAGATTTGCTGTAATCTAATGACCAAGAACCAGAAGAGCTGTGGGATGACATCAAGAACATAATACAAGAAAAAAGCAAATGGTCATTAAAAAGACAAGAAAGAAAAGGCTAAAAATATATACTAGAAGAGACTCTGAAACTTGCTTGAATGTAGAGAGGCTAAAGCAACTGGAAGAAACAAAGAAAAGAGCTGAAGAGAACATTTCAAATGGCTGCTCAAGATGGCAGAGTCAAGTGTTTCAATGAAATGTGCAAAGACCTGGAGTTAGGAAACCACCAAGGAAGAACGTGTTCAGCATTTTTCAAGTTGAAAGAAATGAAGAAAAAATTCAAGCCTCAACTTGCAACATTGAAAAATTCTATGGAGTCCTGGTGTGGCACCGTGGGTTAATGTGCTAGACTATAAAGTCAGTTTGAACTGTAGGGTTGGTGGTTTAAGCTCACCAGTTGCTCCTCGGCAATCCTATTCAGGGTCGCTATGAGTCGGAACTGACTTGACAGCACTTAACAACAAAAACAAATGAGCAAAATACTGCATGATGCCGAAAGCATCCAAAGAAGAGAGAGTACCTAGAGTCACTGAGCCAAAAAGAATTAGTTGATGTTCAGCCATTTCTCGAGGTAGCATATGATCAAGAACCACTGGTACTGGAGGAGGAAGTCCAAGCTACACTGAAGGAATTGGCAAAAACCAAGTCTCCAGGGACTGAAGGAATAAAAATTGAACTGTTACAAAAACTGACGTACCTCTGGAGACACTCACTCCTCTGTGCTAAGACATTTAGATGACGGCTACCTGGCCAACCGATTAGAATAGATAAGATACATGCTTGTGTCCATTGCAGGGAAAAGTGATCCAACTAAATGTGGAAATCACCGAAGAATCTGATATCATTGACATCACACAAAAGTAAAATTTTCTTAGCTGTAATTAAAAACCAATTGCAGCAGGACATCGATAGGGAGCTGTCAGAAATTCAAGCCGGAATCAAATGAGGATGAGGAACAAGGGATACCATTGCTGACGTCAGATGGATCTTGGCTTAAAACAGAGAATACCAGAAAGATGTTATTGTGTGCTTTATTGATTATGCAAAGACATTCTACTGTGTGGGTTATAAAAACCATGGAAAACATTGCAAAGAATGGGCATTCCAAAACACTTCATTGTTCTCCTGAGGAACCTGTACATAGACCAGTATCCCCTTGTTTGTACAGATACTGAATGGTTTAAGATCAGGAAAAGTGTGCACCAGCATTGCATCCTTTCACCATATTTATTCAATCTGTGTGTTGAGCACCTTACTTGAGAATCAGGATAATATGAAGAAGAACGTGGCATCAGGATTGGAAGAAGACTTATTGATAACCTATGATGCTCTGATGACACAACTTTGCAGGTTGGAAATGAAGAGGACTTAAAATACTTACTGATAAAGATCGAAGACCACAGCCTTCAGTATGGATTGCATGTCAACATATAAGAAACAAAAATTATCAAAACAAAATGAAAAAACAACATAAGGATAAAATCTGAAGTTGTCAAAGACTTCATTTTGTTTGGATCCACCATCAACATTCATGGAAGCAGCAGTCAAGACACCAGATTATCCAAATCTGCTGCAAAAGACCCCTTTAAAGTGTTCAAGAGCTTAAGGTGCTCCTGACTGACCCAAGCCATTGTGTTTCAGGCACCTCATATGCATGTGAAAGTTGGACATAAGGAAGTTGGAATAAGGAAGACCGTAGAAGAATTGATGCATGTGAGTTATGGTGTTGGAGGAGAATATTGAAAAGTATCATGGATTACCAGAAGAACCAATTAATCTGTTTTAGAAAAGGTACAGACAGCATGCTCCTTAGAAACAAAGCTTGTGAGACCTCAGCTATAGTTCTTGGAACATGGTGTCAGGAGGTACCAGTTCCTAGAAAAGAACATCATGGAGGGTCAGTGAAAATGACAAAAATACTTGATAAAATGGACTGACACAGTGGCAGCAAAAATGGGTTTAAACATAACAACAGTTGTGAGGATGACCCAGGACTGGGCAGTGTTTCATTCTGTTGTGCGCAGAGGGTCACTATGAATTGGAACCACTCAATGTTGTTGTTGTTGTTATGTGCTGTGGAGTCAGTTCTGACTCATAGCCACCCTGTACAGGGTTTCCAAAGCTGTAAATCTTTACGGGAGCAGAAAGCCTCGTCTTTCTCCCACAGAACAGCTGGCAGTTTCGAACTTCTGACCTTGTGGTTTGCAGCCCGATCCGTAACCACTACGCTACCAGAACCACTCAATGGCACCTAACAACAACAACCCCCCTACACACATACACGCTCAAAAAAAATTGTATTATGGCAAAACACAAGGAAAGTAAAAAAGTATTGGTACAAAATCATAGAAACCTTTATTAAACAGAAATATCAAAATGTTAAGCTATTGTTTCTCAATATATCTTCCATCTAGGTATAAACACTTTTGAAGGCAATGTTTCTGTGTCTCTTACGCTTCACCCAAAGAATTCTGTGTTCTTAGATTTACATCACATCACAATGGCAGTTTGAACATCCTCAAAGGACTCAAATTGTATTGTGTGTCTTTTTAGTGTTCATTGAGTTTGGGGAATGAAAAGAAGTCTAAAGAGGAAAGATCAGGCTGTTGGGTGGGTAGGGTAAGGTTTCCCAACCAAATTCTTCTAGGATAGTCTTTGCTTCCATCAAAGAATCTGTAGGTACATCGTACTGACGGAACAAAACATCTGGGTGAAACTTTCCTGGCTTTTTCTTACCAATGCAGGTTTTCACTGTCTTAAAACTTCTTCATAATAATTCTCTGTAATTGTCCTGGGTCCTTTGAGAAAATCTATCAAGACATCCCTTTGAAATTCCCAAAAACAGTCGTCATAAACTGAGGAGCTGACCTATCTTGAATTGAACTAGGCTTCAGATCCCCTGGAGGTAGCTGTGATGCTGTGGGCTAATGGGTCACACTGCAAAGTCATTTGACCTGCAAGGGTCACTATGGGTCGGAATTGACTCAATGGAACTTAACAACATCAACAACAGCAGATCCCCTAGGGGTCCTGGAGTGGTGTGGCAGGAAAATGCACTGGACTGCAAGGTTGATTTGAATCACAAGTTTAGCTGTTCAAACCCACCAGCTGCTTCTTGGAAACCCTATATAAGGTCACTTAACAACCACAACAAGGAGCTCTGGTAGCGTAGTGGTTATGAGTCGGGCTGCCAACCTCAAGGTCAGCAGTTCGAAACTACCAGTGGTTCTGTGGGAGAAAGATGAGGTGTTCTGCTCCCGTAAAGATTTACAGCCTCGAAAACCCTGTGCAGGGTCGCTATGAGTCGGAGCCGACTCCACGGTACTTAACAACAACAACAACATAAGATCCCCTCAGAAGCCATTGTTTTGAATGAACCTCTTTTGAAAACTGAACAAGAGTTTAGGAGATGAAACAAGACTAAGACAAGTGCCTTATAGAGAGAACTTGTCTGCAGCCTCCCCACTGATCACAAAGACATGAGTTTTGTTTGGAATAAACCCGTACACGTATGAACTAGACCCCTAGTAGCAAAATTACTGGCTTTCCCTTGTACAGATATCAAACACTTGCTAGTTCTACTACTTTTACATGTACAATTAAGTTATATGGGATCATTTATTTTTTATTCAACTGCTGGTCCCTGATATTTCTTCCTCCTCCATTACATCCACCTTCCATTCAAGCTGTGCCAATCTGTGCCCACTACGCCAAGGGAAGGAGAAACAGCAAAGAACAGAGAAGAAAACTTGGCTTGCTTGGGATTTTTTTTTTTTTTTTTTCCAAACCTGGGTGTTTCCCCTCTAAATGAAGTCACCTGGTGGCACAAACAGTTAAACACTGGGCTACTAACTGAAAAGCTGCAGGTAGGAACACACCCAGAGGTGATGCAGAAGAAATGCCTGGCAATCTACTTACCCCCCCAAAAATCAGCAACTGAGAGCCCCCAGGGAGCTGAGTCTTCTCTGGTATATGGGGGGTTATGCCGGAATGGATCGATTGTGGATGTTGGTGGTGCTTTTCTCTAAAAGAATTCAAGAGACTAGTAATCTTCTGTGTTTCAGAGATTGTGCACCTTGAGTCTTACACCTCCACCAATTCCTGGAGTTTCTTTCCACAAAACATCAGTAGAAAACTCAAGTGTAGCCGCTTCCACTGTGTGGCTCCCGGTCATATCACACCCCCACTTTGTGCCTTGGATCCTGAGTTTTGAAGTGTGGAAGGGGTGTTGGAGATAGTCCAGCCTTGTGGGAGGGATGAGAGTGAGGGTCAGATGAGAGATTTCACCGGGAGGGTTTAGAAGAGGCCTGGCCCCGAGTTAATATTGGGGGGATATTTGCTGTCATGACTATTATTAGTTTAAAAACCACTTAAGTCAGTGGTTAAAACATTTTAAAAAAATTAGTAAAACCTTTTATTCAAACAAAATTGGATGCAGGTGCCAGGGTTTACGGAGTCCTGTGCGATGACATCAAGTCATCTGTGGGTTAATGCGCCAGATTGCAAAGCAGTTTGAACTGAAAGGTCGGTGGTTCAAGCTCACCAGCTGCTCCTCACAAATCCTATACAGGATCGCTACGGGTCGGAATCGACTCAACGGCACTTCACAACAACAACAACAACAATAACCAGGGTTTACAGCAGGCACAATGCAGGGCTGCTTCCATAGAAGTGTAGACAGCAGGGCAGTGCCTTACTCATTCAGGGTAACTTCCTCTGTCAGCCCCTTGGCTGTTGTTGTTGTAAAGTGCCATCAAGTTGATTCCAACTCATAGCCACCCTGTATAGGGTTTCCAAGGAGCAGCTGGTGAGCTTGAACCCCCGTCCTTGCAGTTCAAACCAACCTTGCAGTCCAGTGCTTATCCCACAGTGCCACACCAGGACTCCTGTTGTTGTTGCTAAGTGCCGTCCAGTGTCAAGTCAATTCCTACTCATAGCAACCCTGTATATGGTTTCCAAAGAGCAGCTGGTGAGCTTGAACCACTGACCTTGCAGTTAAGCACATTAGCCCGCAGTGTCACACAGGGACTCCATCACACTGCTAAGAACCTCTTTTAAAATCCATTGTCACTGAGTTGATCCTGACCCGTAGACCCAAGGCTGCAAATCTTTAAAGGAGAAGCCCTTAGTCAGTGGAAATAAAGAAATGCATCATAAATACCCAACACTGGATCAGCACTAGACTGCTAACCGCAAAGTCATCAATTAGCTGCTCCTCAGAAACCCTATATAGGATCACTATGAATCAGAATCGACTCAACAGTACTAATCAACAAGAATCAACATTGGCAAAAGTTTTGAATGGTGCAGAAAGCATCAAAAGAAGATGACAGGGATACACAGAATCACTGCACCAAAAAGAAATGGTTAATGTTCAGCCATTTCAAGAGGTAACATATGATTAAGAACCAAAGGTGCTGAAGTAAGAAGTCTAAGGTGCACTGAAGACATTGGCAAAGACCAAAGCTCCAGGAATTGATGGAATACAAATGGAAATCTTTCAACAAACTGATGCAGCACTAGAGGTGCTCACTCATCTAGGCCAGAAATTTGGAAAACAGCTACCTGGCCAACTGATTGGAAGAGATCCATATTTGTGCCCATTCCAAAGAAAGATTTCCAATGGAATGCAGAAATCATTGGAGAATATCATTAATATCACATGCAAGCAGATTTTTTTCTAAGATAATTAAAAAATAGCTACAACCATGCTTTGACAAGAAACTGGCAGAGGTTCAAGCCCAAAACAGAAGAGGACATGGAACGAGGGTTATCATTGCTAATGTCAGATGGATCTTGGCTGAAAGTAGACAATACCAGAAAGATATTTACCTGTGCTTTATTGACTACGCAAAGGCTTTCGATTGTGTGGATTATGACAAGCAATGAACAACATTGCAAAGTATGAGTATTCCTGAACACTTAATTGTGCTCACAAGGAATCTGTACATGGACCAAGAGGCAGTTGTTCAAACAGAACAAGGGGACACTGAATGTGTTAAAATCAGGACAGTGTATTCTTTCATCATGTTTATTCAGTCTGTATGCTAAGCAATAATCTGAGAAGCTGGATTCTATGAAGAGGAACATGGCATCAGGATTGGAGGAAGACTCATTAACAACCTGTGATATGCAGATGATAACAACCTTGCTTGCTGAAAGTGAAGAGGACTTAAACATTTACTGATGAAGATCAAAGAGCACAGCCTTCGGTATGGGTTGCATCTCAATGTAAAGAAAACACAAATCCTCTCCACTGGACCAATAAATAACATTGTGATAAATGGAGAAAAGATTGAAGTTGTCAAGGACTTCATTTTGCTTGGATCCACTATCAACACTCATGGAAGCAGCAGTCAAGAACTCACACAATGTATTGTATGATGCAAATCTGCTGCACAAGATTTCTTTCAAGCATTTAAGAGCAAAGATGTCAGTTTGAAGACTAAAATGCACCTGACCCAAACCTTGGTATTTTCAATAGCCTCATATGCATGTGAAAGTTGGACAGTGTATATGGAAGGTTGTGGAAGCATTGATGTATTTGAGTTATGCTGTTGGAGAAGAATATTGAAAGTGTCATGGACTGCCAGAAGAACAAACAAATCTGTGTTGGAAGAAGTATAGCCAGAATGTTTCTTAGAAACCAGGATGGTAAGACTTCCTCTCTTGTATGTCAGATATATTATCAGAAGGGACCAGTCCCTGGAGAAGGGCATCATGCTTGGTGCAGTGGAGGGTCAGTGAAAAAGAGGAAGACCCTCAATGAGATGGATTGGCACAGTGGCAGCAGCAATGGGTTCAAGTGTAACAAGATTGTGAGGCTGTTGCTGGACTGGACAATGTTTCGTTCTGTTGTGCATAAGGTCACTATGAGTTGGAACTGACTCAATGGCACCTAACAACAATGACAACAACACAATGATTTCCACAGTCTGTTGGGTCACCTTTCTTTGGAATGTGTACAATACAGATCTCTTCCAGTTGGTTTGTCTCTTCTACATTTCCTGCTTCTAACACTGCATCAATTTGTTGAATCTGACAACCCATTGGTTTACTATACTGTAGCATCTCACTGCTGAAGAAGGAGAGGGAGACCTCCAACTAGATGGACTGGTACAACGGCGGAGGCAATGACCGCGGACTTAGAAGTGATTGTGAGGTTAGCAGGAGACTGGGCAGCATTTTGTTCTGTTGTGCATAGGGTCACTGTGAGTTGGTGCTGACTCAATGGCACCTAACAACAACAACAAACCAAGACACTGCTATATGTACAGTCACCTGGGTATGGGACATGATGTCTCTCCCAAGCTCCTTGAGCCAGAAGGGGCCATCATTTTGTGTCTTTTCCAGTAAAGCCAGTTGCCACTGAGTCGGTTCCAACTCTTAGTAATTCCCATGTGTGTTAGAATAGGACTGTACCCCAGGATATTTTAGGGGCTGGTTTTTTTGAGTCAGTTCCAACTCATGGTAAGCCCCTATGTGTCAGAACAGGACTATACCCCAGGAGATTTTAGGGGCTGATTTTTTTGGAAGTAGCTCACCAGGCCTTACTTCAGAAGGGTTTCCGGTGGACTCAAACTCTGAATTTTGCTGCGGTTAGCTGTCTAGTTTGTTGACTGTTGGCATCATCTCTTCCTTTCATAGGTGAGGAAAGTAGAGACTTACTTGCCTGTGAGGGATAGGGCCCTGCTGAAATGTGAGGGTCCAGTGCGTACTGCTTGGATATGTCACTTGGCCTAGCTGCAGGCACCCACTCCCTCTCCCCATTGCCTCCCTCATTCATACTTGGCTTTCTGCAGGGAAGCACAGAGACCTCAGCCTACTCTCTGGAGTGGGCTTGAATCCTCACAGCAGGAGGTGGCCCTAGGTTGATGAGAAGAGCATCCCCAGCCCTCAGGGAGGTGAAGGGGTGGCTGGAAGACTCTAGGGGGACAGCCCAGTTCCTGCTCTGTAAAAAGATTTGGCACCCACAGTAGGTTGGGCAGAAATCCTGGCCTGAAATTCTTCCTCCTTCCAAATGGCCTGCAAATTCTCTAGAGAGTTTGCCGAGGCCCCTCAGTGCTGAAGAAATATTCCTGTGTGTAAATCCTGTAACCACTTGGTGTTCCTGGGACCCTTTACCAGGTACCTCCTAGGCCTAAGCGTACAGATCTCACACCTCCAGGATGCCCTGCCCACCCCCCAGGGCCTGGCCACCTGGGTGGGCGGATGTCCCGCCGAGACAAGGTGGGGGAGTCTGAGGCTGATCCAGGAGAAACTTCCAGGTGGCAGTAGCACTGAGGAGGCCTGTAGGAAACACAGAGATCTCTCAGTCTGTGAGGAAAACAGACACAGAACCAGGCGGATTGTGATTGTAACCATAAAGGATTGCTAGGTTACCAGGCATGTGCCTGGCATTGTGCTCTCGTTTCACACAAACTTGACCATCCTGCTGGATCCTGACACCCGCTAAGAGGTCACTTCCGGCCTCTGACCAATGACGGGACCGTAATGAGGGCTCCTTTCACTCTCATACCTGGTCAGACTGGGATTCCTGGGGTCAGTTTCCTCATGTCCCCCAAGGTTGTTGGGTCAAAAGCACCCTGGTGGTGCAGTGCTTAAAGAAGTTGGCTGCTAACCTAACAGTAGGCAGTCCCACCCTCCTGGCTGCTCAGTAGGTGAAAGATGTAGCAGTTTATTCCATAAGGATTTACGACGGCCTTGGAAACCCTATGGTGCAGTTCTGCTCTGTTCTATAGGATTACTGCGAGTTCGAACCAACTCAGTGGCAGTAGGATTGGGTTTTTGGTGAGGACAAAATGGCTGTGAGTTGGTGACAGTGAGTATGTGTATATACACACAGAAATATACACAAACACATACTATATACGTATGACAACAAACCCACTAGTTGCTCATTGGAACCAACTTGACATCACTTAACAACAAACATCAACACTGTTTACATGTTGTTGTTGTTGGTAGTGTGTCATGGAGTCAGTTCTGACTCACAGCAACTCTTTGTAGGGTTTCTGATGCTGTAAATTTTTATAGGAGCAGAAAGCCTCATCTTTCTCCTGTGGAATGGCTGGTGGATTTGAACTACTGATCTTGAGGTGAGCAGTCTGATTCATAACCACTACCCTAAGAGAGCTCTGTTTTACATGTTGGGGTCCATAAGTTTTCTTCTTCGATGTTTAAAAGGAACTGCTTTGAAGCTAGTTGCTAGCAGGCATATGGACCACTTTTATGGAATTTATCCGTAAGTCACAGTGGCCAGCCTCATCTCAGGACAGTTTGCTTCAGAGTGGCCTCAGCCTGGGACAGTCTGCATTCTGCCACTTGGGTATAATGTGGGAAACCAGACACACCCCAGGGTCCACCCAAAAGGCAGGCAGACTTGGGGGTGCCTCCATCTATGTCTGGGGAGGGGGAAGGCGAGCAAAGTTTGCCTCTGTCCAGCCCAGTGACCAAGCCTGACCTGAACAGCCACTTAGCCTGAAAGAGCCCAACAAGGCCTGGCTGCCCACCCACCCCCAAATGCAACAGGAAGCAGGAGCTCCCCGCCTGGCCGGCCCCTCCTGCCTGCCCACCTCTCAGCTCCGCGTGTAAATCAGGGCCTTCAGAATGGTAGCAGCTTGATTAAAGTTCATGGGTTTAATAGATCATTTGAAAAAAAAAAACACAACTAAAAACCAAATTACTCCCACCCCCAGCCCAGCCACCTGGCCCACTGCCCCTGAGCACGATTGCCCTGGGCTTGCAGGACAAGGCCGGGCCGGGCCAATGTTCCTGCCTATTCCCGTAGGACACTCGCTGCCGAGCGAGACCAACATTCTCAGCTGCATTTAATCTGCCCTGAGACAGGCTGGCGATGAGAAAATGCAAGGGCAGGGCACCAGAGGCGAGACACCGAGGGGCGGACGGTTGGCCGGCTTTGTTCACTTGGTAAGCTGGAGTGGGGCCAGGCGCGGAGGCCTCCCCTGGCAGCAGAAGTCTGTTCCAATTAATCGTGTTTAACCATTCTAATCACACTTTAGCACATTAATCCTATTTTCAATCCAAAACACATCTGAAACAGCGGCATGTGGGCCTTTTTATGGGAACCGCAAATCAGATGTAACAGAGAGACGAGGGCCCGCATCGGTTCTGCCCTTTCACTGAACTTCAATTTAATAAAACACGGGACTGGCTTGTGGTTGGGTTTACTGCACGATGCTGATGCTTCCACGTCTAAATAGATCCCTTAAGTGACTTAAAAACCTGTCAGAGAACGCAGTGAAAATTTGATTATAAGGTAACCGGTTCGGTGCTCCCCCCTTACCCCTCCAACAATGACATTGGGAGTCTGATCCGTGGGTGGGTGTCTCTCAGAACCGCTGCTGGTGCAGGGAGGCCTCCAAGGCTGGTGCTGAGCGACCCTTGTAAAGCAGTTTATGGAAGTCTAATCTTGAAAACTTGATAAACCTCAGGCACCTCATCGCCGATGCTCCTGTTGAGTTTCTCCAGCCGTTCGACATTGCAGATGGGCTCACAGAAGGCCTGCGGGTGCGGGGTGCTTAGGCCTGGATCTCTTGCAAGCGGGCAGGAGGAGGGCGTTAAACTGCCAAAAGCATCCAGTCCAATTCTCAGGCTTTGTCAGCTGAAGATGATGCTCAAAGAGAGGGTGGACATTGCCTAAGGCTGGACCTCTAAGGCACAGGCTGTACCACGTCCTCTACAACGATGTCTCCTTCAGCTGAATGACTACCCTAACCCCTCCACTCAATGATTTCAGACACACCGTGAGCTGAGCTTCTGACAACTTATTACTTGCTCCAGTGAAATCTGCCCTTGTTGTTAGGTGCTTTGGAGTCACTTCCGCCGCATAGCTGCCCTCTGCCCAACAGAATGGTCCTGCCTGGTTCTGCATCATCCTCACAATGGTTGTTACGCAGAAGCTCATTGCTGCTGCCACTGTGCCAATCCACTTCGCTGGGGGTCTTCCTCTTTTTCGCTGACCCTCCACTTTACCTGCATGATGTCCTTCTTCAGGGATGGTTCCCTCCTGACAACATATCCAAAGAAAGAGACAAAGTCTGTCCATCCTGGTTTCTAAGGAGCATTCTGGCTGTACTTCTTCCAACACAGATTTATTTGTTCTTCTGGTAGTCCATGGCACTTTTAATATTCTTTGCCAACACCATCATTTAAATGCATCAATTCTTCTATTATCTGCCTTATCCATTGTCCAATTTTCACATGCATATGAGGTGAGTGAAAATGCCGCGGCTTGGGTCAGGCACACCTTAGTCCTCAAACTGTCATCTTCATCCTTGAACACTTGGAGGAGGTCTGATGACTTGGAATAAGCCTTCTGTCATCACCTCCATGCACTTCTCTCTACCACCCTCATTTGTCCGCAGCACATATACTGTGACTGGGGTTTGGAGGAATCCATTGTCACATCTGTGACCTCGGATGGCACAAGGCGACTATGAGTCTGGCTCCGTCACTTTCCAGCTATGTGTCCTTTACCAAATCACTTAATCTTCCACGTCTCAGTTTCTTCATCCACAAATTGGGAATATTAAGAATACCTATTTAAGGAGCTCTGGTAGCGTAGTGATTATGAATCAGGCTGCGAACCGCAAGGTCAGCAGTTTGAAACTACCAGCTGTTCCGCGGGAGAAAGATGAGGCGTTCTGCTCCCGTAAAGATTTATAGCCTCGGAAACTCTGTACAGGGTTGCTGTGAGTCGGAACCGACTCCACGGCACACAGCCAGCCAGCCGTTTAATGACTGGGGAGGGAAAGGGGTGAAGATTAAGTCACATGATTCAAATAGTGGCTGGCACATGGTAAGCATTTTAAAAATGTTAGTGCTGTTGTTATTAAGTACTGTTGCGTTGGTTCCAACTCACAGTGACCTTGTATAGGGTTTCTGAGGAGCAGCTGGTTGGTTTGAACTGGGGACCTTGAGGTTAGCAATCCAATGCTTATCCTACAGTGCCACACCAAGACTCCATTTTAAAAAAACAAAAACAAAAAAGCTTGCAGAAGTGACTGGCTTATAAGCTTTCAAGAGGGAACCTAGATCCAGAGGGTGTGGAGGAAGGTAGAATCTCCACTGAGTAGTATCCTATCTGTCTGGGCAGGGCTCATGAAAGGAGATGCGAATAGGTCTCTTGTGATACAATACTGAATAATTGTTATCAGGACTGACTGTGAGGGTTGGAAATGTAAAGGTAGACATTTTGTAGCAAGGAGGGGAGTGATTAACTTTCCAGTCTAGGAGCGGAGGTCCCTGGGACTATCAAGGGAGAAGAGCAGAGAGCAGGACCCTACCCAGAGAAGCAGTGATACCAGAGATGGAGGCAGAGATGATGACGTGGAGAGATGGAGCAGCTGGGGACTTTAGACACAGAGAGGGAGAGGGGCTGTGTGCTGATGACCAGGGGGTGGGGGGCAGGCTTGCGGGGTACACCCTCATGGAGGGGACTGTAACCATGGCAATGAAACGATATACGACAGGATAAATGTAAAACTAATGTTCTCCCATGTAAACTATCACATAATTCACAAAAAAACATTTAAAATAAAATAAAAAAGCTTTCAGAATATGCCCTTTGGTGGTCTAAATTATTATATATGCCTGAATATTTTTTTTTTTTTTAAAGATCTAAAATGAATAGAGAGAAATACTGTTAACTGATGGTACATGGAGGGGATTATAATCATTGTAATGAAACAAAGTGTATGATTTGTTGAATGTAAAACTGACGATCTGCCCTGTAAACTTTCACTCTCAAATCACAATAAAAATAAAAAATAAAACACAAAAAGCTAGCCTCCAGAAAAATCGAGGACCAAGGTGATTTAGGTTCCCTTTCCCATTAAACAGAGTGCTGATTCCCAGCACACAGGGTTTGTGAGCAGATTCAATAAGGCGGCCACTGAAAAAGGAGGTGATTTGTAAAAGCTGGCTTCAGAGAAAGGAGGCCTTCTTGAGTGTTTTATATTATGACACGTAGAACACAAAATCGCTTAAGTAGAAATCTGAAATTTGAAAAAAGAGGGGAAGCAATTAAACCAACTCTCGGACCTCATATATATTAATTGCATTTGAGCATAGATTTTGGCTCTGGGTTTCTGGAAAGGAGGCCAAAAGGGGGGAAACGATGAAGGAAAAATCCTCATTATTCACGAGTGCAGTCCATCCATACGGGGAGCGCTCGTTCAGGGCATACTAATGTGCCAGAAACTGTGTTTGGCAAGGACGAGAGGAAAGATTACTGATTGTTCGGGGCCGGCTTCCTCCAGGAATTAAAACTCTAAACTCAGTTTATCACGTTGGCTCTTCGAGAACATCCAGACTCCTAGAATTATTTTCCAGAGCATGGAGAAACATTCTTTAAGCAATTTCTTAATGATCCCTGAGCACTTCAACCAGAAGTCAATCAAGTCCTTCTTGCCGGATCATTGCTTTAAAACCAAACTCCAAATATGCAATGCTGGGCTCCTTTCTGTCTGAAACAGTGCAGCCTTCGGGGGTGTGATGGGAGGAAATGTACGCAGAGAAGCCAATTGAATGCCTAACTCTTAATTTGGCGCTGGGGTGGGAGTTATCAATTCATGCTAAATGAAACATGCCAGGGTTCATAACGTGGTAGGAAATGTGGAGGGGGGGGAAAAAAAAAAAAAAAAGACATTGCAAAGAACTTGGATAGGAACCAGGATTAGGGTCTGATGTTTGGCTTTCTAAGTAAACACATATAGCTTTTTATTTTACAAATAACAATCTGGAAAGATGCATTAGGGAGTCTAAATGCAAAATAGAAATGAGTTTATCCAGGTAAGTAAGGTTTTATTAAACAATTTAATTCATTCCAGTTCCTTTGGAAGAAACCGTGGGTTATGGTTAATGTACGGAGTCAGACAGACAGAATGTGTGCATTCATGGGGCCACCTGCATTTAATATACAACTGTCAGAAGACTGCTCCCCAGCCCTTTCCTGGAGAGGAACAAGCTGAAGTGGATTTTATTTTGGTAAATGCAACAACAGAGATGGCCAATGAATGTTCAAGGCAAGCAAGGAAAAACTCAAAAGAACACAAACAGGATTTCTGAGCATCAAGGACCTCTTAGAATTCTAGCCACTTTCCAATGTGATATGCTGGAAAGAGATTTTTTCAGATGTGATGTGGGAAAAGAAAAATAAAAACAAACAAAAAAAGAACCAACTGGAATTAAAATGCAGGTCCCTGCTGATACCGGTAAAATACCCCAAAACTAAAAAAATCAACTTATGAAATACGTCTGTAACAGTCATGCTCAAACCAGGAAATTCTCAGAACAAGTGTAGTCATTTTATGAGCGTGTAAAAAACAATCCTCTCTTCCTACAATGCTCTTTATTGGGAAAGCTAGACACGTTTGCATTCGAGTTTTTTGTTCTCTATTTTGTACCCCTGATATTCGTGGTTTCAGAACAGGTATTTCCAAGGTCCATTGGCAAAGGAAAAATCATTGCCTTTTATGCTAAGGGGTTTACCAGGCATCTGGTAAAGACTAGTAAAATGATCCATGATTATGCATCCATCCAAAGACCCCACAAAGCAGTGAAACCTCAAGGTTGAGGGGGGCAACACCCTGTACTATTTCCTTGCCTGTCTCCCAATTTCTCCTTCCATATTTTCAGAAGGTCATGGGTCCCTCTCTTCCCTGGGTTTCCATATTTGTAAACATTGATCTATCTCTGTGCTAGTAACAGCTAATTCCAGCCACAGATTGGGTACTTGGAGCACAGGGGCTAAAGAACCAACCAATTGATGTCCCTGTGGGTCAGAGTAGAAGAACAGTGCTCCATAGGGTCTTCAATGATGGATTTTGAGGAAATAGATTGCCAAGGTGCCTCTGGGTAGACTCAACATATAACTCTTTGGTTAGCAGCGGTGTGTTGTCACTGTTTGCAACAGGGACTGACAGAAGGAGATAGGAGACTCTTTCTGCCGTCAGCTGCTGCAAAGTCAAGTTGAACTCACAGCAACCTTACATAAAACAGAATGAAACACTGCCCGGTTCTGCACTGTTTTCATGAACATTGGTGTGCCTGAGTCTACCGTGCGGGTAAAGCATCTCAGTCCATCTCATGGAAGGTCTGTCTCAGTTTCACTGACCCCACTGACCCTCTGCTTTACTCAGTGCAATGTCCATGCCTAGAGATTGATCTTTCCTGGTCCAAAGTAAGTGAGCTGGAGTCTCACCATCCTTGTCTAGAAATCATAATGCTGAACAGTCTCAATAATCCTTGTAGAAACCCCACTGGAACAACCAAGAGAGATGAGGCATCAAGTGCTCAGAACGCTGGAGTGTGTGAAGAGGAGACAATGGCAGTGAGACCCAGAGACCCCAGCTCAGTTGCTCTCAGCATTAACCCAGTTCCCTCCCCTGCTCCTCAACCAGGTAAACAGGCGTGGTGATTCAGAACTGATACAGATAAGAAAATCCCTTCCTCTCCTGTGGTTGCTTTTTAAAAGTTTATTATGGTAAATATGGATCTGACAATCAATCCCTATGAAGACTACAACACAAGAAACCCTATAGGGCAGTTCCACTCCACTGGTAACACACCACAATGACATTTGCTATTTCAACTTCTTCGCATGTATAATCCGTGACATTCATCGTTTGTCATGATGCTCAACCATCACTAACAGTACCTTACAGTCATCATAACTCACTGACCTCCTGCCTTCCTCCTCCAGGAAGTCTTCTTGGAGCCCACACTGCATGGGGCCCTCAGAAGGGTGGGGGTGGGGGGTTAAACTTGAACAACATAAAAGGACAGTGCTTGCTCCTAATGCATGCTTGACCTCTCTTCTAGAGTGGACTGCAGGTTCTGAGGACAGGCCTGCACCTTCCCTGGATCTCTCTGCTACGCCTACCATAGCCAGGGAGCAGAGTCCTGGGAGCATAGTCCTGGGAGTACAGTCCTGGGAGCACAGTCCTGGGATCATGGTCCTGGAGCACAGGTCAAGGAGCACAGTCCTGGGAGCACAGTCCGTGAGCACGGTCCTGGGAGCATGGATCTGGGGTCACAGCACAGGCTCAGAAGTCCTGGTGATCCAGGGACAAACTGTTGCGGGAGACTGGAAGCTGACTGCGCTGGCAATCCCTCTAACTGCAGAGCACAGGTTCCCAAGGTCTGCCCTGTATCACCTCTCAGCCCATCACTGACTGCCAATTAGCAAGTGCCTACCCACTTCCCTAGAATCCTGTTCTTCCACTCATCCACCAGCAGTACTGGCTCTGCGCCAGGAGCTATAGGAAATGTGGAGGTAATTGACCAGGGAGCCTGACCTCAGGACTTGGAGCCAATAGAAGGAAAACAGTGAAGGCATTTAACCACACGAAAGGAAGAAAACACAAAAGGCTACAGGTAGGCATGAGTGAAGCATGGTGTAAGCCCAAACTGAAATTGATAGGGGTCAGCCTTTAGGGAGGGTAGCCAGGAGGAGATGACCTTGCAGCCCCCTTGAAGGCTGGTTTGTCGTCTGGAGGGTGTTCACCTTCGGTAAAGAAGACAGTGTGGATATTGGCAGGAACACTGGGTCAGGAGCTCTGGGCCCTGGATTTTAGTCTCAGCTCTGCCTCTGATTCCCTGAGATCTTGGGAACTTGGATCTGGTTGATCTCCTTGCTTTTTAGCTTTCCATCCAGAGCAAGAAAGGAGCAAATATATATCAAAATGCCCAACAGATGTGTCTGAGAGTAAAGTATTTTGGACCTGGAGATAAAAACAGCGGCAATTAATGATAAAGAGATCTGGGCAGTCTCCTGGTAACGCTCATTGGATGTGTTTGAGCTGGGCGAGATGAAAGCTGGTTACTTCCTTCCCGACAGCTCAAAGTATCCTAAATATTTGTTCAATATTTATTTTGAATAAATTCCTTTAACATATTAGTGGGCCCACTTGATTATAAAAATAACAAACTTAGTAGCCGCACGATGCGGAGAGGTTCTAAAACATCTAAAGGGCTGCATCGCTCGTTGATCTTTCGTGCTGACAGTCGAGAAATGCCATGATCTTCATCCGCATGTCTTTGGCACTTTTCTCAGGAGCAGCGGAATGGGTTCTGGCCATGTTTTCCTGGCGTGCTGACTTTGACAATGTGTCTAAGAAGAGTTTAGGAATTCTTGACGAAATAACTATGTTCGCTGGACGCTTTGAAATCTCAGGAGAGGAGACAAGCGCAGTTAAGAGGTGGATGATTGTAAAAAGACAGAGGGAAGTGAAGAGCCAAGAAATGCTCCGTGCTGCGCCACCAGGTCTCCAGGAGAACTGAACCGGCGTCAGTGGTAGAATTCTTGATTTCCATGTGAGAGACCCGGGTTCAATTTCTGGCCAATGCACCTCATGCGTAGCTACCACTTGGAAGCTTGTGTGTTTCTTGGATGCTGAAAAGGTCTCCGTGGAGCTTCCAGACTAAGACAGACAAGGAAGAGAGACCTGGAGATCTACTTCTGAAAATTAGCCAGTGAGAACCTTAGAGATCCAGACCGTCTGATCCATAAGTGGTTCTGAGGATGGCATAGGGTCTGGCAGTACTTTGTCCCCTTGTGTAGGGGGTCACCAAAACTCAGGGGCCTACAAGGGGGCTGCTAACAGCAGCAGCCCTGTCTAAGAGCATCTCAAGCCTTCCAGAGTTGGGCATCTGCTGGCTCTGACTTTACTGGGCCACCAAAGCAGTTCTTCAGTTCCTCCCCTCTTTGTCTGCTCCCAAGCTCTTAGATCCACCCACTTGAGGATCCTTCTGAACAGATCAAACACCAATCCTAACAGAGACATCTGACACTGTGGACAAGATGGGCCAGTAGAACCCCATAGTCTCACAGGTCAACCTCCTGCCCATGATGCCTGGTCCAGTCGGCTAAGGTCAATGGAAACCCGGTGGGTTCCAAAGAGAGCTGGTGGCAGGCACTCTGGAAGTTTGTCTTGCTGGAGAGGCAGGACTTAGGTGAGAAAAGCTTTGCTTTCTCTGAATAGCACAGTGAGGAGGGAGGCGGGGGAAGGAATAGTTGCTAGAGGTTACTGCATTTGATGTGTGTTCTGAGCTCTCTGGTTTTCATCTCTTATTGGATTTACCAAACTCTGCTGATAAAGATGCATTTGCTCATCCACAGCATCCCTTCACCGTTCTTTCCTTTTCCTGCTCTCTGGTGGAGCTGAGCTGGTCTCCTCCGTGGGCTCCCTGGCCTCTAGCTGCTTCCTGGGCAGTTAAAGGACAATGGGCAGCATCAGCTAGAGACAGGGGGAGGGGCGAGTGTGTATGCAAGCTGGCTGTGGCCCTCCACCAGCTCAGGCTTCTCCCAGGGGCCTTTCTCCTTTTAGATTCCTGGTTTCTCAGCACCTGAAGTAGTTACAGGTGCCGTAATGGTGCAGTGGTTAAGCGCTTCCCTGCTGATGAAAGGTCACTGTTTGACTGCACCCGTGAATGAGTCTGTAAAGACTATAGATAGCCTCGGGAACCCTATGGGGCAGTCTCATTCTGTCCTGTAAGGTCACTGTGAGTTGCAAAAGTCCTGGTGGCGCTGTAGTCTGTGGTTCGAATCTACCAGCCACTCCTCGGGAAGAAGACATGACAGTCTCCTTCCTTAAAGATGACTAAAAACCTAATCCACTGATGCCAAGCTCATGCTAATTTACAGTGACCCTACCATAGTGGTTACCAGTCAGGCTGCTAACCTCAAAGTCAGTAGTTTGAAACTACCAGCTGTCCTGCCGGAGAAAAATGAGACTTTCTGCTCCTGTAAAGATTTACGGCCTTGGAAACCGTATACAGAGTTGCAATGAGTCGGAACTGACTCCATGGCACACAACCAACCAGGACAGGTCTTATGGACGCAGACAGCTTCATCTTTTCTTCTAAGGAACAGCTGGTGGATTTGAACCACCGACCCGTGGTTAGCAGCTCAGTGCAGCGCCCATAAAGATTGCAGCCCTGGAGACCCTACGGAGCAGTTCTATTGTGTCCCACAAGGTCACTATGAGGCAGAATGGACTAGACGGTAAAAAAAAAAACAACCCCACAACTTTGCAAACAAGAGCTTCTGTAAATGAACCCTATTTAGGGTTCTCCAATTTCAAATAGAATTCTCCTATTTCAAGTATGCCACCTGCTTCTGTTGGGATTTCACCAGGCGATATGATCCTTCCCCCTTAGCAAGGATTGGGAAGTCACCCTTCAGACAGGTTAAGGAATGTGCTCAACGTCACACCATGTAAGTGACAGTGAGAACCAAGCCCTGGCGTGGCTGGTGAAGGCCAAGCTCTTCATCACTACACTGTTGTTATTTAAATTACCATACTACTCGATCCTAAGCCATCTACAGTGTGGCACTGTGGGTTAATGCACTGCACTGAAAAGTCCTTTCAACCACAAGGTTGGAGGTTCAAGCTTACCAGCTGCACTTCGAAAACTATATACAGGGTTGCTATGGGTCTGAATAAACAACATTCTTATCAATGGAGGAGAGATTGACGTTATCAGAGACTTCACTTTTCTCGGATAAACCATCCGAGAAATCCGATGATGTATTGCATTAGGCAAATCTGCTGCACAAGACCTTTTTAAAGTGTTGAAGAGCAAAGGTGTCAGCTTGAAAACTAAGGTGCACCTGACCCAAGCCATGGTATTTTCAATAACCTCATATGCATGTAAAAGTTGAACAGTGAATAAGGAAGACCATAGAATTGATGCTTCTGAGTTATGGTGTTGGAGGAGAATATTGAAAGTGTCATGGGCTGCCCAAAGAACCAACAGATCTGTGTTGGAAGAAGTACAGCCAGAGTGCTCCTTGGAGGCCAGGATGGCCAAACTTCGTCCCTCATACTTCAGACATACTGTCAGGAGGGACCAGTTACTGGAGAAGGATATCATGTTTGGTAAGATGGAGGGTAAGAGAGAAAGAGGAAGACCCCCAACGAGATGGATTGGCCAAGTAACAGCATCAGTGGGCTCAAGTGTAGCAATGATTGTGAGGTTGGCCCAGGACTGGGCAGTGTTTTGTTCTGTTCCTAGGGTCACTATGAGTTGGTACCGATTCAGTGGCATCTAACAACAACATGAGTTGGAACTGACTCAATGGCACTTAGCAACAACAACATGCCATCTACAGCACTGGTGACATGGTCAAGTTTATTGATGTGACCACTGTGCATTTGGATTGCCTTTCAAACCTGGAAGCTCATCTTCCAGCACCCTATCAGACACTATTCTGTTGTGATTCATCAGATTTTCATTGGCTGATTTGGGGGAAGGAGATCACCAGGTGTTTCTTCCAAGTTTGTCTTTGTCAGGAAACTTTACTACACCTGTCTACCATAGGTGACCCTGCTGGTATTTAAGACACCAGTGGCCTCGCTTCTAACATAATAGCATCACACAAATCAACACATTACATTGTATCCCAGAAGCTGGATGGATTCACCTCCAAACCCAGGACCTTTCCACACCTTAGGACAGGTCTGGGAATGGCTGAACAGAGAGGACAGTACAAGCCATGTTCTCGAAGGAGCCTCGACAGAGAATATCCACAAGTTGAACTTGACATAAAAAACAGACAGGAACAAAGGAGGGGAGCAGGGAGCAGGGAGAGGTAGGAGAGAAGCGAGTGAGATGCTCAGAAGAAATAACCCTTCAGCGGCATATGCTTATGAATATCCAGAGGCAGAGGCAGCCTCATCTGTGTTGAGGGACAGAACCCGACAAGTAAAGACTGGGTTTTGCTTGGATTACCTCAGAGAGAAGAGAAGAGGACCAGAGGTTGTAGGGAAGGCTCCGGGGGTTAGCGCTAAGATGCTGCTATTGACAAAGGAGGAAATGGAGGATTTGGAGACCAGCGGGGATGGTCTCAGAGGTAGGGCTGCACCTGGAGCTGCCTGTGAGAACGGGGACTTGGAGCTACAGGAATAACAGCTCTCCATCCCGTTGGGCAGATGTGCTCTGATTAGGGGTGCAGAGGCAGGAAGGACAGAGAGAGAGAGATGGGTGGCACCTCGGGAGAAACCCAAACTGCTCAGGGTGGCTGGAGTCCAGAGCGAGAGGTGTAAGTACAAGAAAGGATGCAGGAGACTCAAAATTGGGAGGTGGGGAAGAGAAATCGTGACATTCTCAAAGGTGTCAGACAAAAAGAATTGAAATAACTTTCACAAGGAGGAAAGTGGAGCTCGAAGGGCCTACAGTCTGCTGGCTGTGCGGGCGTTTCAAACGCCGAAAGTACGGGAGCACTTTCCTTGTCAGATGCTGTTCCCTCAGCTCCTCATGCTGTTCCCTTTGTCAGAACCCAGGCACCTCGGAGTCTCTCACTCACAGGTCTTTGTGTGTTGTTGTTCACTGCTGTGCAGTCAGTTCCTACTCATGGTGACTCCGCAGGGCTGTCAAGGCTGTGACATTTCAGAAGCAGATCACCAGGCCTTTCTTCCAATGCACCCTGGGAGGGTTCAAACTGTCAGCCTACACACGGTGATTCCATAGGGATGTCAGGGCACCCTATCAACCCTGGGAGGGTTCAGACTGCCAGCCTACACAAGGTGATTCCATAGGGATGTCAGGGCATCCTGTCAACCCTGGGACGGTTCAAACTGGCAACCTATTGGCTAGTAGCCAATTGCTTAACTGTTTGCACTACCCAAAGACTCCAAGAATTCATGGGAATATTCCCCAGCACTGGATGGATGAAACTTCAGGAAGATACATCTATGTCCACCTCCCTTTAAGCCAGGGTGTCCATTTGTCTGTGCCCCCTCCAATTGCTGCCAAGAGACTTGTATCTCACCCTCTGCTCCCAGCACCTAACTAAGCATGCAGCACCCAGAGGGCCCTGCTCCATGGATGGAGCTGAATAGAATTCTTTATCTGTCACTCAGGTAACATCACAAATAGAAAGCTCAGACGGTGATGTTTCCATACTTCTCAGAACTGCTTTAAGTGTCTTGTTAAGTAATCGCTGCTTAATATTGCAGGGAAATGGGCTCTATATGTCAGAGCACAGGAAATGATAGTTTTGCTCAAGCCTCAAGCTCAGTTCTAAATGGAGAAACAGAATATTCCCCAATCCATAAAAAATTGATAGATAATACAGATGTTCCTTACTTTACAAAATACATTGTCCCGGAAAAATTGGGTGTAAATCAAATTTCTTAAAATTGAATTACTCTGCAAAAGCATCTTGGGAACATGCTTTTAAAAGAAATGTTGCAATGAATTCTTTTGTAAATCAAAGAGATACTGGTTCACTCAGTCGTTCAGTCATTTCGTTTTTTCCAGCGGTTCTCAGCCCTGACCAAACATCAAAATTACCTGGGGAACTTTAAAAACACACACACACAAAAAATCCCCATTGTGAGGCATCAGCCCTAGAGATTTTCGTTTCATTGGTCTAGGGTGGGGCCCCAATTTCAGTATTTTTAAAGACTCCCAGAAGATTCTGGTGTGTAACCAGGCTCAAGAACCACTAGTTAAATCAATAAATGTTTATTAAAGACTCTCTAAGTTAGGCTAAGTGCTGGGAACTGAGTGACTATTAATAAGACACAGCGTGTCTCTTTCCAGGCGTGTAGAGCTGAGTGCCAACACAGATACATTAACAATTTCCCCTGGTAATTACATGTGAAGTCTGGTACTTACATCCTGATACTCTCATTTATACGTTTAGATTTTTCATACGGTTGAAGAAGCTTTTTGTGTTAACTGTTGTTGTTGTTGTTAAGTGCCGTCAAGTCGGTTCCGACCCATAGCGACCCTGTACAGGGTTTCCGAGGGTGTAAATCTTTACGGGAGTA
>NW_006408543.1:13238276-13264243 GCF_000296735.1 Chrysochloris asiatica
CAGGGTTTCCAAGGCTGTAAATCTTTATGGGAGCAGAAAGCCTCATCTTTCTCCCACGGAACAGCTGGTAGTTTCGAACTGCTGACCCTGAGGTTATCAGCCCAATTCGTAACCACTATGCTACAGGCTGTAATCTTTACAAGAGTAGATCACTAGGTCTTTTCTCCTTTGTTGCTGTTTGTTGTTCTTGTCGTGTGAGTCAGAACCGACTCGACAACAACCCTGTATAGGATTTCTGAGAGCAGCTGGTAAGTTTCAACTGGTGACTGGGGTTAGAAGCCCAGTGCTTTTCTTACAGCGCCACACTAGGGTTCCTTGGACCTGTTAGTGGGTTCAAACGACTGACGTTTCTGTTAGTAGCTGAGCATGTAACCATTTTTCCACTAGGGCCTTGTGTATCATATTGTTACATAGTATTTGACACATCATCTTTCAGAAGTCTGAACAATGTTACGTTGCCTCCCGGGTCAGCTCAGACTGCTGAGTTGTGAACGTGTGATTTCATATCTGTGTGAGTGTAGAGGACCCTCTGCCTGTTAGTGTCTTCCAGGTGACCCAGCCTTTCTGGGGCCTCCCATTAGAAGCTATCTCTCCTCTCCCGGCGCATTGTATGTTCTTTTGACAGCCCTTCTGCCAGTTGGGCAGGTACAGCCTGTGTGTGCAGCTGGACACTAAGAGTCGCTTTGGCACGTGCTATCTCACCTCTTGGGGGCCTCTGTGCACAGTGGACCCCTTCTAAAGAGACCTCTAAACTGTATTTCGAGCGATGTCAGATTATACTTCTTACCAATGTCTGACTAGGTCTCCAGAAGGCTTAGGGATGGAAAACCTCTTCATCCATACTTTATATATTGTCAATTGAAAACAAACGAAGTGTTGAAATGGTATGTATAGTCTACTTCCAGATGTATGAAAAAACAGATGTGCGTACGTGTGTATGTGTAGGAAACACAAGAACTGGTGATAGCATTCAGTTCTGGGGTGGAAATCTATTTATTGCCATCGAATATTCCTTTATGTGGCTCTAGGCATATAGTTCTTATACCACATGCATCCATAATTTTCTGTTTTGAAAAAACAAATGGATATGAAAGAAATGGTCACTTCAGTAAAACCTATCTTGGCTCTTTCTTGTGCCTGCCTTCTCCCTCTGTCATTTTATTTAGAAAATTATCAGTCACCTCTCATGTGAAGGGAGGGAAACAGTGTCTGAGTTCTCCCAACTCCGTTTCTGTTTGTTTAGAACACACTTTGAAGAGATGATGCTTTCCTGGGTGCTCCAATCCCTGGCTGGGGCCCGCAGACCCTAAGGAGCTCTGTCCTATTCAAACAGGCCCCTGGGGAGACCACTCACTCGGTCAGAGGTGTCAGCCTCTTTGTTGGCGATTGGCCATCAGGTAAAGGCAAGGTTGGCATACCAGGACCAGAGACATCCATTCAATAGGATATGGAACAGTGTGGGCTGGGGCCAGGGACCGCTGCTGGTTCTGAAGTGCCAAACTGAGGGCAAGAAGTATGGGTGTGTACCACAGAGGTGAGCCCACCAGGAAAAGCAGTGTTATTGATGGATTGAGTTGTTTCCCCCAAGTTATACCTATACCTGTGAATGTCATCCCATTTGGCATGTTAATGAGGTACTATTAGCATAGGGTGGTTCCTATACCTGGTAACTTTGGGGTGTCTAGGAGCCACTAGACACTAGACAAAGAGACAAAAGAGTGCAAAGGGAAGAAGAGAGATGTCTCGTGAAACCTGCCAAGGAACGAGGAATATTGACGGAGACAGAGACTTCCTCTAGAGCCACTGCCTGGAAATCGGACTCCTAGCTCCTTGAACTGTAAGAAGTAAACACACACTTGTGGTATCCCTGTTGTAGCGGCAGTAACTAATGAAGACAGACAACACTGTGCCCTCGGAGCCAGGAGACAGCGGCACCCAGGATGCAGCGGGAAGCGGGCAGAGAGTCTGGGGTCCACGTTCGACAGGAAAAGCGAACACATGCGCCAAACTTCAGAGCCCAAGTAGTCACATCTTTTGATCACGTGCCTCTTCCTTATCTCTCAAGTGCCTTTGCTGCAGCCCCGTTCTCTGTTCTTCCAACTCACTAATGGATTTCCTCATCCATTCCTTCTCTTTGAAGTCGTCCTTGTTCAAAAAAAAAAAAAAAAAAAATCTTTCATTTAAGAGATAATGGTGTGGGGCAGTGGGAAAGGAATTAAAATTTTATGTCAACTGCTTTTATGTGTGTAGATGGAGGTAAAGATTGGCTCACTCAGAGCACATTTTCCTTACTTTTTTTTTTTTCCTTTTGTAAATTATATTACTTTTCAGTCTGTAAGAAACGTAATTTGTGAGTCTACTATGTCAAAGTCAAATCTTGCAGAATAAGCCCTTCTCGATTCTCTGCAACCCCTTCTTCTCCTGAGATGTAGTCAAACAAATCAATTGTAAAAGTAGCTTTCCTGGACTATTTTAGACATTTACACCCTTAAATAAGACCCCATAGAAATACATAGCATGATTGTTTTTCAAAAAATGTCTTGCTGGTGGTGGTGGTTGTACACCTTGGAGTCGATTCCAACTCATAGCAACCCTGAATAGGGATTCTGAGACTGTCAATCTTTACAGGAGCAGAAAGTCTCATCATTTGCCTTCGGAGCAACTGGTAGATTTGAACTGCTGACCTTGAGGTTAGCAGCTCAACTCATACCCTGTTATGCTACCAGGGTTCCTTTGTGAACTACATCTGCTTTATGAATTTCTACAACATGCCATTCCCATTTAGCTGCCCTCACCAGCCCTTAGTGACCAGTCTTTCGTTGGTCACTATCCTTGAGCATTGCAGGGTCTTAAGGGGCCCACACTGTTCTTGCTAACCAACCCAGTTCAGTTCATTGTCACCGGTAGATTCTGTCTCATGGTGACCCCATGTGTGTCACAGTAGAACTGCACTTCCTACGGTTTTCAACGACTATTTTCAGAAGTAGATCTCCAGGCCTTTCTTCTGAAGCACCTGAGTGGATTTAAGCCTCCAACCTTAAACAGTTAGCAGCCAAGTGTGGTCACCATTTGCCCCATCCAGGGACTCCAGAACCTGATTATAATGAGTTGTCAGGTAACCAGATTATTCTAATCTATATATGAATATGACAGTTGTTCAGTGCCATCGAGTCAGTTCTGACTCATAGGATTTTGGAGTCATGGCTCAGGTGTCAAGAAATTGAGAGATGCTTGTCCTTCAGTGGTGAGAGTTGAGTTGCTCACCTAAGGTTACAGCACACCCAGGCTGGATGGCAGGTGTCCATGTACCAACCTTGCTGTTTAAACTGACCTTGAGCTTCAGTGCTCATCCTACATCACCACCCAGGACATATGACAGTGCGTTTCCATTTTTCCAGAATTCCAGTTTCCTAGTCTCCTTTGCAACTACTATAACCATGTACCAATTACTGCTTCCCAAACGCTCTCGATACAAGGTGGCTTAAACCAACATTGTATTTGCCCTCACAATGTTGGAGTTAGGAATCTAGGCAGGGATCAGCAAGGTGATTCTTCTGGTCCATGTGGAGTTGACTTGGCGTTTTTCAGCTGGTATCTGGTCAGTGGAGGGTCCAAGATGGCTGCACTCACATGCCTGGTACCTTGATGGGGACAGCTAAAAAGTTGGGGCTCTCTTTTCTGGGGCCCTCTCCTTTTCTGTTCATGCCAAGATCAGTTCATATGATCTTGGCCACAAGGTTTCCAGTCTTCTTATATGTGGCTTAGAATGAACACATCTGTCTTAAAGGAATGTTCCTCAGAAACCAGCATGACAAGGCTTTGTTTCACATCCTTTGGCATGTCCTCAGGAAGGACCTAGAGAAGGTCATCGAACTTGGTAAATCAGAGGGTCAGTGGAAAAAAGGAAGACCCTCAATGAAATGTATTAACACAGTGGCTGTAACATTGGGCTAAATCACAGGAATCCCTGTGAGGATGGTGCAGAAATGGGCAGGGTTTTGTTCTGTTGTACATGTGATTGCTGTGAATTGGAACCTACCGACTTGACGACATCAAATAGCATGTGTCATTCAGCAGCTCAGGAGTGAGTGCTCCGAGAGAGCTAGGCGGAAGCTTCAAGGGACCTTGTGACCTGGGTTCAAAGTTTCAGCACACTCAAGAAAGTCACTGAAACTGCCGCCTGCTAAATACAATGGCTTGCTGCTGTCAAGTTGGCTGTGGTTCACAGCGACCTTATTAGACAGGGTAGAAGTGACCTAGAGGGTGTCCTAGGCTGTTGCTTTCAGCAATCTGATTGCCAGCTCTTTTCTCCCACAGAGACTCTGGTAGGTTTACATGCCCGGCTTTTCATTAAGCAACTGAATGCTTCCACCATTGTATTACCAGTGCTTCTTCGAATGGAGTCTCAGAGGACAACAATGAGGAAATGCATGGAAGGTTGAGTGCATGCTATCTGCTCAATAAGCTACAGATGCTGTTGGCCTTTGTCTCCTCCATCTCATGATGATCCATTGTCATAGCCCCGGTCATTGTCCAGCACGTGGGGGCAGTGCCCTGGGCAGCAGACAGACGCGGGCTTTGGATTTGAAGTTTCTACTCTTGCTATCTCCTTATGGGACATCAGACTACTCTATGCCATGTCCCCTCTCCTACAGAATAAAAATAATGATGTCTATCTATGTCACAGGATTACCCCAAACACCAAACCCGCTGCCGTAGTGGTGCTCATAGTGACTCTAGAACACAATAGAACTGCCCTCCTAGGCTTTCCAAGGCTGTGTATCCTTTTTTTTTTTTTTTTTTATGTATTTAAAAAATTTACATTTAGAATTAGCCAGCTGGACTCCGTTTAGATGATCCCAATTTCGTTGGCAACATTCAAAGCACCCTAGTCAGGAGCCAGTCAAACATATGCCTTCTTTTCTCCATCGGGCCTGATGAAGGTGTTGACCTTGGCTACGTCAATGTCATAGAGCTTCTTCACAGCCTGTGTGAGCTGGTGTTTGTTGGCCTTGACATCACAATGAACACAAATGTGCTATTATCTTCAATCTTCTTTATGGCCGACTCAGTAGTCAGAGGGAACTTGATGATGGCATAGTGGTCAAGCTGGTTTCTCCTGGGGGCGTTCTTCCGAGGATGTTTGGGCTGCCTCCAGAGCCTCAGAATCTTGGGCCACCGGAAGGTGGGTGACATGTAGATTTTCTTTTTTGTGTGGCTGTGGACAACTTTTAGCACTATCTTCTTAGCCTTCAACACCTTTGCTTTGGTTTCAGCTTTGGGAGAGGGGCACGGCCTTCCTTCTTCGCCTTCGGCACCATCTTCATAAAAAGCCAAGGCAGAGAGTCATCTCTTCCTCCCCCAGAGTGGTTTGGTGGGTTCCAACAGCCAGCCTGTCAGTTAGCAGCCAAGAGCTTAACCCACTGCATCACCAAGACTCCTCAGAGAACAGGGAAGAGTCCATAAAATAAAATGTTGATGAAAATACATTTTATCAATGTAAAATTTGGCCTCAGGTATCAAGAAATTGAAAGACAGTTGTCCTTCGGAGGTGAGAGTTGAATCGCTCACCTGCGGTTGCAGCATACCCAGGTGGAATGGCAGGTGTCTGTGTACCTGCACAGCAGAGGTGATGACGCTCACCTTGTAGGAATCTTTCCTACAGCCTCTGGACCTGGCCCTCATTTTTACAGGGGAGGGTCCTGGAGCCCTGAGAACACAAGTGACTCATCCTTGGTTCCACATGAGAAATTCAGCCTGGATCTGCCATCTCCCCTCATCAGCCACTGAAGTCTACCAGGGGAAGCGAGACATGGTGGTTCTTGCGACTTTTCAGATCCCATAGAAAGGAGTCTCAGCTGCTGCCCATAGGCTCAGAAGCTGGATGTAACGTATAAACCCTCACTGGCTGTTTGCTGCTATGGGGCCGGGTGGGGCAAGGGCTTGTGAAATGGGGGCTGTTTTCAAGTAAGAGGAGCATGCAGAGGTGGGGCAGTGATAGCAGGGCAAGTTCCCCTCCTTCTGAAGGGGCTCTCGTATCTTCGGGCATCAGGCTGGAGTTAGGTGGTCCCCCAGAAATCACATGGTAATTCTTTTCTACCAGTTGGCTTTCTCTAAACCACGCAGGCCAAGGCTATGTTCGGGTAGGATTCTGGGCAGTTGTCTGACTGTCCAAAGGACTGCCATCAGAAAGGACCACACATTGGGGGACTTTATAAGAAAGGTGTTGTCTCACAGCTCTGCAGGCTGAGAGTTTGGGATCAAGATGTCAGCCATATTGGTTCCAGAGCCAGAATCTGTCCCATGCCTTTCTCCCAGCTTCTGGTCACCTCCGGCATTCTTTGGCTTGTAGCTGCAGTGTGACTTGGCATCCTGTCCCGGTCTCCCTGTCTCTGTGTCTTTTCTCATTATAAAGACCCCACTCAGATGGGAATGGTTGTTCCCAGCCCACCCTCCTCCCATATGACCTTAAGTTAGTCTAACTGATATATCTTCCAAAGCTATTTCTAAACAGGGACACAGTATAGATATGGGAGTTAGAACTTCAATACATCTTTTGGGGACACCATTCAACCCACTGTTGCTGTTTTTGCTGTCAAGTAGGCCCTTGTCTCAGGGTGACACCAAGCACAATGGCATCTTTGTGCTGATTTTGGAAGTAGATTACCAGACCTTTCTACTCCATCTTAGTTTAGACACTCTGCTGAAGACTGTTCCACATCGTACAGGCCTTCTCTGACAGATGTGCGGTAGCAGGGCTTGAGGTGCGTTGGCCGGGAATCAAAGCTGGATCTCCTACACAGAAGGCGAGAATTCTACCACAGAGTCCCCGCTGGCCCCCTCTTCATCCATCACTGCTGGCAAATCTGCTGCCTTTGCTGCGTGTGGAGCTCTGGAGGGCTCCGTTCCAGCTGGAACACTTTCTTCAACTGTGGGGAACTTAAGTCGCTTGGTCTCTGTCCACCTGGGTCTCTTCAGCTGGATGGAGCAGCTGTGCACATTCAGGAAGGAATGTGGAATTTGGGTTTGAAGTCTCCACTCTTGCCATTTCTTTGTGTGACATTAGACCTCTCAGTACCACAGTTTCCTCGTCTGAAGAAGAAAAATAAGAACGTCGAAGTCACAGAATTACCCAGAAGACCTAACTGTTGTGATGATTCAGACTCATAGCGAACCTATAGTTCCGAGTAGAAGTGGGTTTCCAAGAAAGCACACGCCTGGGGCTGGGGCTACAACAATGGCAGTTAGGGTCCCATTTCCCCTTTCCTCTATGGGAGGTTTTCAAATCTCCTATGGCTGAACCTCTGACCCAACCAGACGCCACACTCATGTCAGGTCCAAGGTCCCTGCCCAGGTGTCCTTACCCGGCTGGAACTCTGGGACAAGCTGTGGGACAGTTTGCCTCTGATCTTTAAATAGCCCCCCAAGGACATGTGTGCAAGGGAGCGGTGACTGGGGTCAAGACACAGCTGGTTATCCCTGGATATGTACGCCCACTTCCAGGGCACCAGTTCCTTAAGATGTTGGACCAGACTGAGTTGGTTGAGGAATCCTGAGAGCATCCGAAACAGACCGTGATGTCAAAGGAAGCAGCTGCCCTTGAACTGAACTCTAAACCAAGATCCTCATGGTCCAGGTTTCCTAGGAGACTCTGATGTCAAATAGAAACTCATATGCATTTGTTTCATTCATTCTGTCTTTCAAAATACATCCAGAATCAAGCCCGGTCTTGGCGGACACTCAGCTTCTCTTGTCTGGATTATTACAAGGGCTGTCTAGTTGGTCCTTCTGCAGACATGAATTACATCAGGGCATGCCTCTGCTCAAAAACAATCTGTGGCTACCCAGACCCTCCTGAGATATAGCCAACATCCTTACCATGGCCTGAAATCCTCCTTGACCTCAGCTCCCCCCTCCGCCACCTCTCTGCACCACTTCCTTTTGCACTCCCCTCCAGGCCCACGGGCCTCCTCCTGCCTTCGGGCCTTGGTTCAAGTCCTTCCTCCATCTGCAGCAGTCTGTCCCTCAGAAAACTGCTTGGCACAAGTCTTTACACAAAGCTCACTGGCTCAAGGAGACATACCCAACCTCCTTATTTCATGCCATAAACCAACAAACAGATCTTTTTCCAAAATATTCTCAGACTCCCTTTACTCTGCTCTAATGGTTCTAATTGAGGCACGGGGATAGGAGTAAGAAGTTAGGGTTAGGTTTATGGATAGGTCTAGGCTGCTAGTGTTAGGATTTTGGTTAGGAATAGGGTTAGGATTAGGGTTAAGGTTAAGAGTGTGGGGGGTGTCAGGCTAGGACTATGAGTAGGCTTTGGTCTAGTTTTAGGGTTACATTTAGCCCCCCAAACCTTATGAATAGCAGCACAGCCGTATCTGATAGGGTGCCGGATGATGAGCTCCTCAGGTTGGAAGGCACTCAAAACAGGGCTGGGGAAGAGTTGCCCCCTCAGAGTTGACCTTAATGATGTGGATGCAGCAAAACTTTCCAGACCTTTATTTTGTAATGGGGCACAACACAAAATGAGGAGAAACGACTGCAAACATCTATTAATAATCAGAACATGAGTGTACGAAGTAGGAACCCAGGAGAATTGGAAGTCATCAGAAAGAAATGGGATACATAAAGATCAAGATCCTAAGTATTTATGAGCTAAAATTGATTGCTATTAGCCTAATGAACTGGACAGTAATACGGTTTATTAGGCTGGGGAATGACAAATCGCAGAGAAATGGCATTCTATTTGTCATCTATTTGTCAGTGAAAAAGGAGGATCATAGAAGAATTGATGCCTTTGAGTTGTGGTGTTGGAGGAGAATACTGAAAGTGCCATATTCTGCCAAAAGAACCAATAGATCTGTTTTGGAAGAAGTGCAGCCAGAGTGCTCCTTGGAGGCCAGGATGGCTAAGCTTCGTCTCTCCTACTTTGGACATATTGTCCGGAGGAAACAATCGTTGGAGAAGGATGTCATGCTGGGTAGGGTGGAGGGTCAGAGAAAAAGAGGAAGACCCCCAACGAGATGGATCAGCCAGGTGGCATCATTGATGGACTCAAGTGTGGCAGCGGTAGTGAGGTGGGCCCAGGATCGGACATTGTTTCGTTTTGCTGTGCATGGAGTCGCTATGAGTCGGTTCCGACTCGATGGCACCTGACAACAACAACAATTTGTCATCAGAAAGGAAATGTCTCTCTTGAAGTCCAATACTGTCTGTGATAGGATAGTATCCATATGCCTACAAGGAAGATCAATTAATACCACTACACTACTGTTTAAAATGACTCACCAACCAGTAAATCCAATGATAAGGAACTTAAAGAATTCTACCAACTTCTTTGAACTACTTGTCTGTTCGTTTGTCGTACTGTGGTGACATGCGCATTACTGTGATTCTGGAAGCTATGCCACTGGTATTGTAAATACCAGCAGGGTCACCCACGGTGGACAGGTTTCAGCTGAGCTTCCAGATTAAGACAGACTAGGGAGAAGGAGTCAGACTACTTCCGAGTGATTGTTATTGTTAAGTGTTGTTGAGTTGGTTCTAATTCATTGTGACCCTCTGTAGGGTCTGGGAATTGATGGAATACAAATCGGAATCTTTCAACAAACTGATGCATCACTGGAAGCACTCATCTGTGCCAAGGAATTTGGAAGACAGCGACTTGGCCAACAGATTGGAAGAGATTCATATATGTTTCCATTCCAAAGAGACGTGACCTAATAGGATGTGGAAATCATCTGACAACATCATTAATATCAAATGCAAGTAAAATTTTGCAAAAGTGCATTGGCAGGGAACTGGCAGAGGCTCAAGCTGGATTCAGAAGAGGACATGGAATGAGGGATATCATTGCTAATGTCAGATGGGTCTTGACTAGAAGCAGAGAATACTAGACCGATGTTTACCTGTGCTTTATTGTGTATGCAAAGGCTTTCGACTGTGTGGATCATGACAAGCTATGGACAACATTGTGTAGAATGAACATTCTGGAACACTTAATTGTGCTCATGAAGAACCTGTCCCAAGAGGCAGTAGTTCAAATAGAACAAGAGGACACTGAGTGGTTTAAAATCAGGAAAGGTGTGTGACAAGGTTGTATTCTTTCACCATACTTTTTCAATCTGTATACTGAGCAAATAATCCGAGAAACTGGATTATATGAAGAAGAACATGGCATCAGAATTGGAGGAAGACTCATTAACAGCTTGTGATATGCAGATGATACAACCTTGCTTGCTGAAAGTGAAGAGGATTTAAAATACTGATGAAGATCAAAGACCACAGCCTTCGTATGGGTTCCATCTCAATGTAAAGAAAACAAAAATTCTCACCACTGGGCCAATAAATTACATCATAATAAATGGAAAAAAGATGGAAGTTGTCAAAGACTTCATTCTGCTTGGATCCACTATCAGCACTCATGGAAGCAGCAGTCAAGAAATTATCAACGTATTGTATTATGCAAAACTGCTGCACAAAGACCTCTTTAAAGTGTTCAAGAGCAAAGATGTCAGTTTGAGGACTGATCCAAACCATGATGTTTTCAATAACTTCATATGCATGTAAAAGTTGGACAATGAATAAGGAAGACCTTAGAAGAATTGATGCAGTTGAGTTATGGTGTTGGAGAAGAATATTAAAAGTCCTTTGGACTTCCAGAAGAACAAACAAATCTGGAAGAAGTACAACTGGAAAACTCCTTAGAGGCCAGGATGGCGAGACTTCATCTCTCATACTTGGACATATCAGGAGGGACCTGGAGAAGGACATCGTACTTGGTAAAGTTGGAGAGTCAGTGAAAAAGATCAAGATTCCCAATGAGATGGATTGGCACAGTGGCAGCAGCAATGGGTTCAAGTGTAACTGTCATTGTGAGGTTGGCACAGGACCAGGCAGTGTTTCGTTCTGTTGTGCATAAGGTCTCTATGAGTTGAAACTAACTGGACAGCATCTAAGAACACCAACAAACCAACTTCTTCAGTTTGAAACTGATCCAATATGCAACTGAGATACATCGATAATTGCTGGCAACTGGAATGCAAAAGTTGGGAACAAAGAAGGATCAGTAGTTGGAAAATATGGCCTTAAAGGTAGAAATGATGCTGGAGATCACCTGACAGAATTTAGCAAGCTTTCTGAACATCATCATCATTGGGAATTGCTTTGCCTTGCTCATTTATTTGATGAGTCTGTTTTACTGTCTCCTTTAAAATTGCACATTTATCTGGTTTGACACTGAAATGGTCAATCTCGCTAAGACTGTTGTTGTTGTTGTAATGTGCCGTCGAGTAGGTTACGACCCATAGCGACCCTGAACAGGGTTTCCAAGGCTGTAAATCTTTACAGGAGCAGAAAGCCTCATCTTTCTCCCGCGGAGCAGCTGGTAGTTTCAAACTGCTGACCTTGTGGTTCGCAGCCTGATTCGTAACCACTACGCTACCAGAGCTCCTTATTAGCAGATACCAATTCAGCCAATCCGTTAATATATTTAGTCTCCTGTTGCCTTCTGCACTTTTCACCACTGCGGGTAAGACCTTGTGCTGGATAATCACATGACAACCTGCGTTTTTGTCAATCAGTGGCCAGTGAATCCAAGGAGTTGTCTCCTAACCCACTTGGCTTGAATATACATGAACAACTCCGAGTTCATTGCACAGTGCACAGGGTATTAAAAGCTTGCAGATGGGCTTCCGTGGCACCACAATTAGTCCCTGTTCACTTGACTAACCAGTCAAATGATGCTCGAGTAGAAGTTTCTATTTATTGGTCTCTGAGTCCACTGCTCAGCAATGTTTTGCTCTGAAAGCTTGCGTTTTCCTCATTGCTCCACTTTAAATAAGAAGCGTGTCACTCACTCCGAGCCACAGCAGCGACTGCAACCGACCCAGCCTTGGCCACCATCATTGCTGTGGAGGGCCTGAGGCATCAGTGGCCTGGTTTTGCAGCTTTATTTATTTATTATTATTGTGAATTGAGTGATAGTTTGCAGGGGCGAACGTCAGCTTTACACTCATCGTTTCATTGAAATAATTACAATCCCCTCTGTGCATCAACATTCAACAGTATTTGCTTTTATTCTCTCTGGGGTTTTTTTGGTTTGGTTTGGTTTTTGTTTTTTGTTTTTTTGGTGATGGTGGGGGCGATGTACACAAAAACATGCAGAAATATGTAACCATTTAAACAACCAAAGGGCACATTCTGCAAGCCTGCCTCCTGGCTGCCAGCACACAGCCTTCCTCTTTCCATGAATCTAGAGTCCTCAGCTGCTCCCTCTCTCCATGTCCCCATCTCTGCCTCCATCTCTGGTGTCACTGCTTCTCTGGATAGGGTCCCACATTCTGCTTGTGCTCTTCTTCCTTGATGGTCAGGTTTTGCAAATTTTTATTGGAAGTTGTTTCCCTCAGAATGCTGATAACATTCCTCCATCAACTTTTACTTTCCAGTTGATTGAGAAACCCAGAAGCATCTCTTTATTCTTGGTTTTCTGAAATTTCTTGATGATGTTATGTTGGTGAAATTCTTTTATTCCTACTTTGACGTAGGTCCTCAGTGGACCATTTCAATCTGGAAACTCATTTGATTGCAATTGCATATATTTGATAAATATTTTTCTTTCTCTATTCCCAATTCTCTCATCTACTAGAACCCCCAATTATTTAATATTGGACCTCCTGCGACCAACTTCCAATTTTCCTGTCTTTTCTCTTCTCCTTCAGCTCTTTGTCTTTTCATTCTATTTTATGGGAGATTTCCTCAATTATATCTTCCAACCCTTTGCTGACTTTTTAATTTGAATACCATTTTCCTTTTTAACAGCATTATAAATGATGTCCTGTCATACATGTACTTGATACACTTATCTCTCTGAGGGGATAGTAATAGTAATAGAGGTTTTGAAGTCTCCATTTTCTGTATGTTCCTTTGTTCTCTTCATTGACTGTTGAGTGCTGAATTTAGTACTTTTCTCAAATGTATGGTGATTCTTGGCTGTATTTAAGAACAAGACACTAAAAAGCCACTTGGACAGGATACTGTGATGTTGCTCCTCTGAATACATTAATTAGGTCAGGGCAGGGGCTGTAGGACAGCTGTGGCAATAATGGGGGTGTACCAGATGGAGTGAGATCAGTAACTACCTAAGATACACTCACTGTTCTGTGACCAGGTTGGGCTCTGTGCAAGAAGTTGGCATCTTTAGACCTGCTGAGACTTATTTCTGCCTTCCATACCACACAATCCACTGAGGAGTTAACTTCCAAGATCAAATGTGATAAAGAAGGCCTTTTGAAATCAGAATTATGTTAGAATTAGAAAAAATGAACCTTTGTGTGGAGGGGAGGCGGCAAGACTATGAAAACTTCTGAGATATAATAGAACACCTCGAGGGAATCAGTCACTGGGTCTGGTAGCTCAGAACCATCATCTCGGGGAACATTATAAGGTCGATCGGCATAACAGAGACCACAAAGACAGTGTCTGACTTCCTGTCTGGGTGAGAAGCAACTGGAGTCTTAAAAGCTTGTGAACAACCATCTAGGTGCAACTAGTGGGCTCTCCCCATTTGGAGGAAAGAAAAATGAAGCAAAACAAAGTCGCCTGGAAAGAATTCATCTGGCAGAACTAACACATCTCACAAACATCAATCTCCATGATCCTAAGACCAGAACTGGATGGCGCCCAGCTACCACCACCAACTGCTCTTAAAGGGATCATGTTAGAAGGTCCCGGATAGAGTGGAAGAAAATATGAGGAACAAAACTCAAAATCCTTAACAGAGAGAGAGACCAGACTTAGTGGTCAGATAAAATCTGGTGGAACCCCCCAGACTCTGGCCCTCAGTCACCCTTCAGGTCTGGAAATGAATTCCTCTCCTCCACCCAACATCTCCATTTTCAACCAAACAACAGACAGGCCTATGAGAAGAGCAATGCCACTAGGGAGGTATGCACAACTTAGAACAATCAACCATTTGAGATCAAAGTGACAGCATTTATCCAAGGTCAAGGTCCAGAGGGTTAGGAAAGGGAGAATCAAAACAGGAGACACAGGCAGGAAGCAGGGTGAGTGGTGTTACATTGTGAGGACTGCAATCAATGTTGTTGTTGTTGTGAAGTGCCATCAAGTCAATTCTGACCCATAGCAACCCTGTATAGGATTTCCAAGGAGCAGCTGGTGAGCTTGAACCACCAACCTTGCAGTTCAAATGGCTTTGCAGTGTGGCACATTAACCCACAGCGCCACACCAGGACTCCATAAGATGAAGCCAAATGTATAGGAGGTGTTGAATGGAAAACGGGTCTGCTCTATAAACCTTCACCCAATTCACAGTAAAGAAGTTAACAAAAAAATAAATGGCCCGTGGAATTGGATGGAAACCAGGCTTAGTTAAGGGTTCGCTAGAAAAACAGAACTATTGGTGGCACAATGGTTAAGCACTCAGCGGCTAACTAAAAGGTTGGTGGTTTGAACCCACCAGCAGGAGAAAAGACCAGGTTATCTTCTGCCATAAAGATGGTAACCCAGGAAACCCTATGGGGCAGTTCTCCTGTCGCATGGAGTCGCTGTGACTTGACATTAACTCAGTGACACACAGTGACTATATACAGATGTCTCTGTGAGTGTGTGTAGGGGGTTAGGTGGCTTACATGGTTTCTGCTCAATTACTAACCTAAAGGTTAGCACTTCATTAATTTTGCAGTCTAGGAGTGGAGGTCCCTGGGACCATCAAGGGAGAAGAGCAGAGAGCGGGACCCTACCCAGAGAAGCAGTGATGCCTGAAATGGAGACAGAGATGATGACATGGAGAGATGGAGCAGCTGAGGACTTTAGACTCAGCGAGGGAGAGGAGCTGTGTGCTGATGACCGGGGGAGCAGGCTTGCAGGGTATACCCTTTGGTTGGGTGATGATGCATGGAGGGGATTGTAACCATGGCAATGACACGATATACAATAGGATGAATGTAAAACTAATGTTCTCCCATGTAAACTATCACATAATTCACAATAAAACATTAAAAAAAAAATAAAAAGTTTAGCACTTCAAACCCACTCAGGGATGCCAAACAGAAGAAAGGGTTGGTGATCTGCTTCTGCAAAGATTGGTGGTGATGGTTACGTACCACCAAGTTGGTTCAGACTCATAGTGGACTTGTACAGGGTTTCTAAGGCTGTAAATCTTTACGGGAGTGGAAGTCCTCATCATTCTGCTGTGGAGCAATTGGTAGATTCGAACTGATGACTTTTTAGTCAGCAGCCCAGCTCATAATCCACTACAGTCAAAACAATTGTACAGAGCAGTTCTGCTCTGTAAAGCATGGGCGCCATGAGTCAGAATGGGACCAACAACAGTGGGTTTGGTTTTCGATGTAGATATACATCCCTTTCCAGAGAGAGAGAGAAAGTAAGAAATTGGCTTACGCGATTGTGGAGGCCGGTTATGGGTGCTATTGAGTCATCTCTAACTCACGGTGACCCCTTGCACAACAGACTGAAACACTTCCGGGTCCTGTACCATCCTCACAGTTGTTGCTATATTTGAGTCTATCGTTGCTGCCACCGTGTCAATCCTTCTCATTGGGACCCTCCTCAGAAACCCTAGACATGGTTGCTATGAGTGGGAACAAAGTTGACAGCACTTAACAACAATTCCACAATCTTGTAAATTACAGGATTCGTATTAAATATATCTCCAAAGGAACGTGTTCTTAATCAAAATCAAAATTGGCCCATAAAATTGAACAAATAGTGCATAACTCCAAATAGCTATGGAAGATTCAGTAATATGAGCTATATTAGTCTTTGAGATGACAGAGTTAGTTCCATTTTTGGATGTGTGTGCCTGTGTGTGTGTGTGTGTTCGCTGAAAGAGCTGGAAATTAAATGGTGAATACTTAATGCTCTTTAGTTTTATAATATGAAAGATACTTTCCATGATCTGAATTTGATCATTCTTGTGATTAAACCAATTCCCTTTCTAAAACAACTCTAAGTCTCTAAATATGCAGCTAGTATTTACCTTGGAAATTTTGCAAAACATGTATAGGAAAGAAATGAATATATTTTGAAAATACACCCACTCCTCACTAATCGACATGGTTCAGTTCTGAAGACCAGGTCATTATGTGAAAATGGAGGACAGCTACCTCCGGTGAGAAAATGCATGATGGAGACTTTGGGGGCAGGTGTAGGCTTGTTGACAATGAGTGAGTCTTTCTGTAGAGTTCTGATGGTTTCCTTGAAGGACCCTGAGGCTGGGTAGATGCAGTTATTTTTTTCTCTGACTAGTCAGTTACTCCTGGACACTGGTGTGATGCTGTGGGTTAATGCACTGAACTGCAAAGTTGGTTTGAAACTCAAGGTCAGCAGTTCAAGCTCACCAGTTGCTCCTTGGAAACGCTATACAGGGTCGCTATGGATTGGAACTGACTCAGCGGCACTTAACAACAATGGTCAATTACTCCAGATGTGTCTCCTCCAGGGTCATGTCTGGAGAAGCTAAACCTGGATGCCTGTATTTGGGGAGGCTAGTAGGGGAAGAGTTAGGAGCCCCAATATATCCGAAGCTCTTCCTCAATCCTCTGTTTTCAATATGGCGCCTGCCCAACACTGGGCTGTGCTGATGTCACTGGGCCCAGAGTTTCTCTAGTTCAGTATCCTCTCTGCCAGCCTGGGGGAGGAGTACCAGGTGCCGAGCCTCATAGTTAAGGGATACTGGAGTCTAACTGCACATCTTGGCACCAAGTTTATCGTTTCCAGACACACCTGGCTCCCCAGCCTTGTGACATGTCTGCAGCGTCCAACTCCTGCATCTTTGGAGCTTTGCTCTCCCAGCATTGTTATTCCTCCAGCAGACCTCCCATGACTCAGTCATTGCTCTGCTGAGTCTGGTACTATTGTCCATCTAAGGCTTTTTGGTCACCTAATCTTCTGGGATCAAACCCAGAGATGCCCTGGTGGCACGATTGAGTAACTCACTGGGCTGCTGATTGAAAGGTTGGTAATGAGGCAATCTGCTTCCATAGAGATTTACAGTCTTGGGGAAACCAAGTCTTCTGGAGACCAGCGTAGACAGAGTTGGGAGTTGCGTCTCATCCCTACCACTGTGAGCCTGCTATGGTGGGTGATTCCCCAATTCACTGAGCCGCACCCTCCTTGGGAGGTAGGATCCTCCTGGCCTTCTGCATGTCTCTGTGGTTCAGGGTCCCAGTGAGAGTGACAGAACCCTGCACTCACCTGGGAGCAGAGAGCCACTGCCCCAGGGCTGAACCCTGCTTCCGCTGCCCTTTCTCTAGCTCTCTGACGTGGACACAAAGATCCAACCCCAGGAACCCCAGGAATAGGGCCTGTGAGTTACTGTTTGAACCCCACAACTGTTGAGTCCATTCTGACTCCACTGATCTTCTGAGTCAGCAAGGAGCTGCCCCAGAGGTTCACAAGACTGAATCATTATGGAAGCAGACGGCCACATCTTTCTCCCAGGGAGCTGCTGATGGATCTGAACCACTCACCTTTCCATTAGCAGCAGAAGCTTAGCCACTGTGCCACCAGGGTTGCTGCTTTATGAGAGTCCCGAGCCTGGATCTGGGGTGAAGGGTTTGTCCTGTGAAGCTAAGCACTGGATCACAAGGTAGATTTGAAATAAAAGGTGGCGGTTCAAATCCACCAGCTGCTCCTTGGAAATCCTATACAGGGTCACTATGAGTCAGAATTGACTCGATGACACTTAACAACAACGTATTCATACTCTGGGTAAGAGGTGAGGGAGTTGACTGCTCCTGAGGAGAGAAAGAAGAAATGACATTTATAAAGCACCTACTGTGTGTCAAGAGTTCAGTGAGTCCTTTTAGCCTCTCTCACCGTCCCCATCCCACAGGCCAGCCTCACAGAGGTGTCAGACCTGCCCAGGACTTGCAGCATCCAAGCGAGGCATCTGGGTCCAGACCCAGAAGAGGCCAGTGTGGGGAGTGCCTTGGACATGGAGGGGCTGTTCTTGCAAAGTTTGCAGAGAGCCTAAGGTTCCTGGCTGACTCCAGACCAAGAATTCACAAATGAGGGATTACCATGTGGCCTTGGAGAAAGCCCAGAAGAGCCAGGCTCCAAGTTTGGGACTCTTCTGGCCAAGGAGGTCCAGTGTCCACTATCTGCTGGACCCCAGAGCCTAGGGGAACCTGCTGAAGAGAGATGAAGAAAGGTGAGGCGTCGCAATAGGCTTAACCTCTACTGGAGTGATGGAACGGGGCCCCCAGGAGCAACACAAAAGGCCACTCGGGCCTGCGCTCCATCCCATCTGGACCACATGGTGGCTTAGGATCATGACCGGCCAAAGGCCGAACCCAGTCACGGCTGACTGGACTACCTTGGAATATTTGATAGGGTTCGTATATCTCTCGTTCTCCCTTGAATCATGACAAAAGGAAAGTATTTATTACCAGGCCGCTGGAGCCTAGGGGGAAAGCCGTCATCTCTGATTTCTCTGTCAGCCCACGCTGTGGAATTAGATGCCGTTTTGTTTTTATCTATTTGCGTGGAAGCTTTCCAGAGAAAACAACAATTTTCGTGACCTGCATACTTTGTATCATGTTAATTAGGTTTGAAAACTCATAGATTGTTTTCATAAGGGCTATTACATTTTCTCTAATTAAATTAAGGGGAAAAATAAGGATGCACGGCAAATAATATTTATTATTAATACCAGACCCCAGAGGCGCACAGCAAGTTAAATTGGAGGTAAAAACCTGGAAGACAGTCTGAACTTCAAAACAATGTAGTCCAGCCTGGGTTTTTCACAAGCGGTTTCTCTGAAGGTTTGGGGAAAATAGAAAGGGAAAAAAAATGGTCCCGTTTTTGGAGGCAAACAGGTTTCCGGTCCGGACTCAGACGGAACTGGAAAGTTGGCTACTGTTTCATCGCAGCGGGTTTGCCCAAGTGGCAGGAAGTGTGCTCCATGGAGACCACTGGGCTTGGGCTTCAAAGACTGCAGTGATTTTAGTCCCACCAGAAGTGGCTTTCCTTAGCAGGGGCTCCGCTGAGTGGCTAGATGCAGCCATGTCAGGCTGGGAACAAAGGTGTCAGCACAGAGAAGAGATGGGTAGCCTGGAAGGGGACAGGGCAGGCGGAGTGTCCAAACCCACTCTCATTTCTGGCATGATCACATGTCATAACCGTGGGCAGGTAGGTCCCCTGGACTGAGTTCAGGCCAGGTTCTCATGAGGGAAAGGAGAGAAAGGAGAGGTGGGCCCTCCGCAAGGTCACTGGGTCAGCAGCAGTCATTCTGGATTCTTGGGACCAGCCACTTAGTGTCCATTTCTTCCTTCCTAGAAGCCAGCACCCTGTTCTCTTTGGGGTCACCCTTTTGGAGTATAGTATAGCCTGGGTCTTCATGTCTATCCACCACCCAATCATGAAAGCAGAGACATGCTTCGGGTCCCCCTGGACCTCATTTTTTTTCTCTCCCTGCCCATCATTGCCAACCTCCATCAATGTTCTATCTCCTGGGCCTTGAAGACAAAGCCTCCTGGGTGGATTCAGGGATGAAAACCTGGTTGGAATTGGCTCTTTCCAAAGGGAACTCGGAAAGAGTGCTTGGGCAGCTTCTGCTGCCAGTATTATCTACCCTGCCGCTGGACTGCCGGATCCCCTCCAGTCCACTCTGGTTCCCTGGTTTTCCATGTGGCCCTGGGCACCCCAAGTTCTCACAGATCCCTTCGTCTAAGTTAGCCAGAGTCTGTCTTTGTTGCTTTCTACCTAAGAGCCCAGATTGTTACAATGGCTTCCGCACTGGGTGGGGAAGAGTGTGTGTCCTGCAGAGAGCCAACAGAGACCCAGGACTCCCTGGGGGTTGAGGGTGGGGAGGCTGATTCTGTTGTGACTCTGTTGGCCTGATTTAAGGAAAGAATGTTGGTTTAGGAGTCAGGGATATAGTTTTGAGTCTATCTGACTCTTCCACTCAAGTCTACCAGAAGATCTTGATTTCTTCTGGGCATCATCTATAAGACGAAGCATTTGGAACCTACACTAACAACAACAACAGCAATAATAATAACAGCTGCTGACCACTTCTTCAGGGCTGGAAACTGTGCTGACTACCATCCACACATAGTGTCATGTAATCCTTGTAACATACCTTGGAACAAGACGCTCTCATAACCCTATTCCACAGATGGGGACCTGGAAGCTTAGATAGATAAAGTTCCTGTCCAGCGTAACATTACCCAGAAGTGGAAGATGTGGGGGCATGAACTCAGTGTGCCCAGGGCTGAGTCAGTATGATGAGCCCAGAATCAGGATCATTGGTCCAATCAGCTCTGACTCATAGTGCCCCCAGATGTGTCATAGTACAGCTGTGCTCCGTAGAGTTTTCAATGACTGATTTTTTTAGATGTAGATTGCCAGGGCTATCTTTGAGGCACCACTGAGTGGACTCAAACCTCCATTGTTCTAATTAGCAGCCAAGCATTTGACCACTCACACCAACATGGCATCAGGATTGGAGGAAGACTCATTACCGACCTGTGATATGCAGATGATACAAGCTTGCTTGCTGGACTTCATCTCAAGTGAAGAAAACAAAAAATCCTCACCACTGGACTAGTAAATAACATCATGAAAACTGGAGGAAAGATTGAAGTTGTCAAAGACTTCATTTTGCTTGGATCTGTTACCAACACTCATAGAAGCAGCAGTTAAGAAATCAAATGATGTATTGCATTTGGAAAATCTGTAAAAGACCCTCTTAAAGATGTCTTTAGTTTGAGGACTTAGCGTTTTCAGTAACCTCACATGCATGTGAAAGCTAGACAATGAATGAGGAAGACTGTTGTTGTTGTTGTTGTTGTTAAGTGCCGTCGAGTTGGTTCCGACACACAGCGACCCTGTACAGGGTTTCCGAGGGTGTAAATCTTTACGGGAGTAGAAAGCCTCATCTTTCTCCTGTGGAGCGGCTGGTAGTTTCGAACTGCTGACCTTAAGGTTCGCAGCCCGATTCGTAACCACTACGCTACCAGAGACAATGAATGAGGAAGACTGTAGAAGAATTGATTTGAGTTATGGTGTTGGAGGAGAATATTGAAATTATCATGGACTGCCAGAAGAACAAACATATCTCTCTTGGAAGAAGTACTGCTAGACTGTTCCTTTGGAAGTGAGGGTAGGGAGACTTCAGCTTTCATTTTTTGGACATGTTGTCAGGAGGGGGGTCAGTCCCTGGAGAGGGACATCATGCTTAGTAAAGCGGAGGGTCAGTGAAAAAGAGGAAGCTCTCCAAGGAGATGGACTGGCACAGTGGCAGCAACCATGGGTTCAAACATTACAATTGTGAGGCTGGCGCGGGATTGGGCAGTGATTTGTTTTGTTGTGCATAAGATTGCTCTGAGTCAGAACAGATTCAATGCACCTAACAACAACAGACCGAAAACACTCACTGCTGTTGAGGCCATTCCAATCATAATGTCCCTGCAGGGCAGAGTGGACTTGCCCCACAGACTTTCCAAGGCTGTAGGACAACGCACTGGACAGCAAGATAGATTTGAACTACAAGGTCAGCAGTTCAAACTCCTCAGCCACTCTTTGGAAATCCTATACAGGCTCGCCATGTGTTGGAATCAACTCGATGGCACTTGACAACAACAGTCTTTACAGAAACAGACTGCCACATCTTTCTCCCTCAAAACTGGTAGTGGTTTTTAACTGAACTTTCAGTTAGCAGCCAAATCCATTAGCCATTGACACCATCCCAAATAAAATAACACATTTAAAAGCCACAGCCTTCAAGCGGGGTCTAACTCCTCGGAATCCGTAGAACAGGGTACGTCTACCCGCGTAGGATTTCCAAAGTTGTCATCTTTCTATTAGCTCATTGCCAGATCTTTCTCCTACAGAGCAGTTGAGTTTGAACTGCTAACCTTTCCTTTTAGCAACGGAGAACTCAATCAAGGCACCACCCAAGAACTCCTAAAATTAGGAGTATCTTGGGCAATTCAGGATGGTTGAACTCTTCCAAACAAATGAGCTATGGTACTGGAATACATTGGAATTTTGGAAGTTGTGCCAGGAAAGCACTAGCTACTAATGATTTCAAACCTCAAACTCAACGCAAAGCCCAACTGGGGTTTCAGACGCCCCCTCCAATTGCTGCTGACCCCCGTTCCATTCAGCATCCTCCAGTGAAAAAAGTTCAGGGTTCTTCCAACAAACTCCTGGTTGAATCAGCCAACCTTTCAATCACTTCACGTGTGGTCTTCCTCCCGCGTTCCTGTCTCAGTTTCACACTGGAGCCAACCTCCACAGCCTCCTGCTCCATCTCACACCAATAGTTCCACTTTGGGAACACGCGGTGCCCAAAAATGTTCCATGTAATTTGAATTTGTCAGAAATTGAAGTGCGTTTGCCAATTGGTTCATGCTGAAATAATCCCCTCTGAGATCCAACTGGCAGAGGTCTTAGACTATGGAGCCGTCATCTGTCCCATTGACGTATGGACCCACCAGACATATACTGAGCACCTACCTGCTCTGTGTTAGTGACTGAGCTACAGACTAGGGGACCAGAGAGAAATGTGTGGGACACTGATCTCAAGAGGTTGTTACCCACACCAGACAGCAGAGGTAAGTTCTATGCGCAGCCGTGCAGCGTTCGCAGGATGAAGAACCTACTTGTATCCAGTGTGTTCCAACTCAAAGCAGCCCTAGAAGACACAGCAGAAACACACCATAGGGTTTCCAAGAAGATGCAGGTAGCCACATCTTTCTTCCTCAGAGTGGCTGGTGGAGTCGAACTGTCAACCTTTTGATTAGCAGCTGAGCATTTACCTGTATGCCTCCAGGGCTTCTCCATAGAATGAAGAAGGGAATCCGGTATTACAAACCAGTGGGTATTAACTGTTCTGCCCTCTGCTCTACTATGGCCTGGCTCCGGTCATAGTTGACGCTCATCATTTGTCCTCTAGAGTTCCTGGGTGTTGCAGAGGGCTAATGTGTTCAGCTGCTCACTGTAAGGTTGGTGGTTCGAGTTCATTCAGAGATGACTTGGAAGAAAAGACTGGCAATATGCTTCCAAAAATTTAGCCAGGGTAGACGATGCTTACTGACTGGATCGGGACTGGTGGAACTCCCGAGACAATGGCCCTTAGTTCCCCTTCAGGTCTGGACATGAACTCACCCCCATGGTTTAATTTTCAGTCAGACAATACACAGCTCGACAAGGTGAACAGTAACATTAGTGAAGTACACACACACACTTCAGAATAGCCAACAATGTGAGCTCAAAGAGGCAGCAGGAAACCCAGGACAAAGTGCCAAAGGGTGAAAAAGGGATGCAAGCGGGAGTTCCAGGGAGGAAGTGGGAAAGCTACGTTACACTGGGGGGACAGCCATCAGTGAGATGAAACAAAATGTGCAGGAATTGTTGAACGGAAAACGATTCTGCTCTGTAAACCTTCAACCAATTTACAGGTGTAAACAAAATCAGCCATTGAAAACCCAATGGAGCGCAGTTCTACTCTGACACACTTGGGGTCACCATGAATCAGCATCTCTGCAGCAACTGTTTTTAAATACCTTGTCCACTGCTTGGCACTCACGGGCTTCAGGGGACCTGCTCTGGCTGGCCAGGTCCTTCATGCAGCAGAAGAAGTTCTACTGAACCTGAGAACCCTCCCTCAACCCCGAAAGGTCTCCTTTTCTAGATTCTAATTTCTTCATTTCTCTCTGCTAAGTGTGTTTGAAGGAGTTCTGGTGTAGCGCTGTGGGTTAATGCGCCAGACTGCAAAGCCGTTTGAACCGCAAGCAAGCTTACCAGCTGTCCCTCGGAAACCCTATACAGGGTCACTATGGGTGGAAGCAGCAGTCAAGAGATCAGACTACGAATGTGCATTGGGCAAATCTGCTGCACAGGAACTTTTTAAAGTGTTGAAGAGCAGAGATGTCAGCTTGAGGACTAAGGTGTGCCTGACCCAAGCCATGGTATTTTCAATAACCTCATACGGATGCAAAAGCTGGACAGTGAATAAGGAAGATCGTAGAAGAATTGATGCCTTTGAGTTGTGGTGTTGGAGGAGAATACTGAAAGTGCCATGGACTGCCAAAAGAACCAATAGATCTGTTTTGGAAGAAGTGCAGCCGGGGTGCTTCTTGGAGGCCAGGATGGCTAAGATTCGTTTCTCGTACTTTGGACATATTATCAGGAGGGAACAGTCCCTGGAGAAGGATGTCATGCTGGGTAAGATGGAGGGTCAGAGAAAAAGAGGAAGACCCCCAAGGAGATGGATTGGCCAGGTGGCATCACTGATGGTGTCACGTGTGGCAGCGGTAGGGAGGTTGGCCCAGGATCGGACATTGTTTCGTTCTGCTGTGCATGGGGTCGCTATGAGTCGGTTCCGACTCGATGGCACCTGACAACAACAACATGGGTCGGAATCGACTCAATGGCATTTAACAACAACAACAAGTGTTCAGAAAGTGGGGCCTGTCTATTACATCAAAAGTTACCATGGAGCTGATTTCAACTCATGCAAGCAGCAAACACACTTGGCTGTTAAAAAACTGATGCTTCAAATCCATCTATAGGCAACTCAGAAAAAAAGGTCTGGCTATGTACTTCCGAACAACCAGCCCTTGATGTCCTCTGACACACATGGAGATGCCATGAGATCAAGTCTTCTCAATGGCAGTAGGCTTGCCTATTAAATCAGGCTTTGTGGCCGGGCCACTATGACAGAAATAAGAACTCAACTTCCTTTGGTGCTCGGATGTAAGGATTGTTGTTGTTAAGTGTCGTTGAGTCGATTCTGACTCATAGTGACCCTGTACAGGGTTTCTGAGGAGCAGCTGGTGGGTTTGAACTGCTGACCTTGTGGCTCAAACTGACTTTTTGGTCCAGCGCATTATCCTGCAGCTTCACACCAAGACTCCTCTAAGAGGTAAGGATAGAGTGAGAAAATGTCAGAAATGGAAGCAAACACTAGAAAAATGCCAGCCATTCAAATGATCACTGGTCAGTTTCTTTAAAAATCAGAAGAGGCAATGGACTCCTGGCATGGTGCCGTAGGATAAACACTGCACTGCTGACCACAAAGTTGGAGGTTCAAACCCATCAGCTGCTCCTTGGAAACCCTATACAGGGTCGCTACGAGTCAGAACCAACTCAATGGCTCTTAACAACATGGGACAATGGAACGATTCATGGAGACCTGGGTTCTGGAGGGGAAAAGTAAGAGAAAGAGCTAGAATTGATAATTTTGGGTTTCCACAGAAAAGCAAAGTAAATTAGAAAGATCACACCTGCTGGGGGCTGGGGGCTGGGGGCTGGGTAGCAATCTCCATTGAAAGTTTACCCAGGAAAAACCAACGTATAGGGTTTTTATAGACAAGCTTCTGTAGGAGGCCTCAGACCCACCACCCATCAATCAGCCAGGACTAATCTCAAAGTCACACAGACCCGGAAGGCCTGGGCTCCACAGAAGCCTTAACTTTAATTCAACTCTGACAGATTCTCAAATATGAAGCAAGTTCAGTCACCCAACATGTTCCACATTTGTCATCGGGCATCCCTAGGCTGGTTTACCCCTAACTCTTTAAGGCAATGATAAAGGGGCTCTGGTAGCATAGTGGTTACGAATTGGGCTGCTAACCTTAAGGTCAGCAATTTGAAACTACCAGCTGTTCCACGGGAGAAAGATGAGGCTTTCTGCTCCCGTAAAGATTTTTTTTTATTTTTTTATTTAAGGTTTTTATTGTGGATTGAGTGAAAGTTTACAGGGCACATCATCAGTTTCACATCCAACAATTCATATAATTTCATTACATTGATTATAATCCCCTCCATATACCATCAGTTAAAAGTATTTCTCTTTATCCACTTTAGCTTTTTTCAAAAAACACACAAACAAAAAAACCCACTCAGGCATATATAATAAATTACATCTCCAAAGGGCACATTCTGCAAGTCTGCTCCTGGCTACCAGC
>NW_006408543.1:13267073-13278625 GCF_000296735.1 Chrysochloris asiatica
GAAAGCAATAGATTTCTTACTTCTGCCACAAATTCCCCCAGCTGTGAGCCTTCCAACCTTCTAAGTATTCCTTTATATGTGGTTCAGAGTTCTGGGACCAGCCCCTGAGCCTGCTTGGTCGGGTATTCTGTGTTGTTGTTGGCGGAGCTCTCTGCTATATGTCCACCCGATCCGCCATCTTGTTTGTTGTTCCGTAAAGATTTACAGCCTCGGAAACCCTGTACAGGGTCACATATGAGTCGGAACTGACTCTACGGCACATAACCACCACCAACAACATAGGAGATATGGAGCCCTGGTGTGGCGCTATAGGATAAGCACTGAACTGCTTACCACAAAATGATAGTCACTCTTTGGAAACCCTATACAGGACCGTCATGTGTCAGAACTAACTCGAGGACACTTAACATAGCAGATATGGGGTTCTGGTGTGGCACTGTAGGATAAGCACTGGACTGCTTGCAGGTTCAAACCCACCAACTGCTCCTTGGAAACCTTATACAGGGTCACTATGAGTCTGAATAGACTCAACGGCATTTAACAAAAACAGCATAGCAGGTATGAACAGGAATGATCCCAGATTTCTGGCATCTTCTCTGGCTGTGTTCCCCCCCCCCCCCCATGTCCTCTTACCAAATAACTGTCATGAACAGAACATTTGTTCACCTGGGACAGTGTGAGAATTCCTAAGACAGGAAAGTTGGGGAACCATTTTGGCTTTAAACCACCTCCAACCTCCAGAGGACATCAGGGCTGGGGTCCAGTCTGACTGCACTGGTGGTTTATGGTTGGTGTCCATTCTGACTGGCCAGTGCCCATACCAGCTTGACTGATAGGTTTTCGGAGCATCATTCCTACTCCTGACTATGTTCTCTGCCCCTGAGCCTGCAACCTGCCCATTCCCAGGAACTCAGGTAGAAGGGAAAAGAGGTGTGTTTCGAGCTGATCGTCCTAACCCTACAGCCAGACCCTGTCTCTCCACCACCCCCTGGGCACCCTTCCCAGCTTCTGTATCTCCTCAGGAGTTACTCAAGGAACTCCCGAGTCCTGATCTGATCAGATCTTGACATCTTCTCGTTTCCTTCTCCCTCCATCCTATTGCCCTCCGTGGATGGTGGATGGTGTTCTTATTCACCTGGTCCCTGGAAGCCTGAGTTCCTACTGCCCATCCCTCATGCCTCAGGGACCTGCTGAACTCTGCACAGAGCCACCAGAGCATCTTGTGTGGAAGGAATCACTTGGTAACGTTCAAAGCTCTCAGCAGCTGGCTGGGACCACAGTGTCTATGAGCTGCTTTAGGGCAGGGACTGACTTGGAATCATGTCTGTGGACCCCACAGTGTTTAGAAGAGAGTATTGCACGCAAACAAACAAACTTAACTGTTGCCTTTGAGTTGATTTTTAACTCATAGCAACAGTACAGGATAGAATAGAATAGTGTTTTCAAGGTCAGCAAAAAAGAGGAAGACCCCCAATGAGATAGATTGGCACCATGGCAACAGCAATGGGCTGAAACAGCAATGATTGTGAGGTTAGTACAGGACCAGGCAGTGTTTCATTCTGTTGTGTATAAAGTCGCTATGAGTCCATACTGACTCAATGGCACCTAACAGCAATGACAAAAATCTTGATGGACCAGACAGTCACATCTGTTGTCCACGGAGTAGCTGATGGGTTCAAACTGCTGACTTTGCAGCTAGCAGCAGAGTGCTTAAGCGCTGTGCCACCAGGGCTCCTCTCTGCACTTTTTGCTGTTGCTGCTGCTGTTGTTGTTGTTGTTAGGTGCGCATCGAGTCAGTGCTGACTCACAGTGAATTTATGCACAACAGAACGAAACACTGCCAGCCCTGCGCCATCCTCGTTGTGTTTAAGCCCCAGGCTGCTGCCACTGTGCCAATCCATCTCCTTGGAGCTCTTCCTCTTTTTCACTGGACCCTCCACTTTACCAAGCATGGTGCCCTTCTCCAGGGACTAGTCCTTTCTGATAACATGGCCAAAGTGTGAGAGACGAAGTCTCCCCATCTTTGATTCTAAGGGACATTCTTTGTTGTTGTTAAGTGCTATTGAATTGGTTCTGACTCATAGTGACCTTGTATAGTTTCCAAAAGTGGGGGGTGAGTTTGAACTGGTGACCTTGGGATTAGCAGTCCAGTGCTTATCCTACAGTGCCCACACCAGGATCCTTTGTTATTGTTGACGTTAAGTACCATCAAGTCGGTTCCGGCGCATAGTGACCTTGTATATGGCTTCCAAGGAGCAGTTGGTGAGTGAACCATTGACCATGTGGTTCAAACCAACCTTGTAATCCTGTGCTTATCCTACAGTACCACCCCAGGACCCTCAGTTGTTGTTGTTGTTGTTAAGTGCCGTGGAGTCGGTTCCGACTCATAGAGACCCTGTACAGGGTTTCCGAGGCTGTAAATCTTTACGGGAGCAGAAAGCCTCATCTTTCTCCCGCGGAACAGCTGGTAGTTTCAAACTGCTGACCTTGTGGTTCACAGCCCAATTTGTAACCACTACGCTACCAGAGCTCCTTGTAGCCTTCAGTAGGCCTTAATAAATGGCTGGATGGGTTTACTTAGAAGGTTCAGGGTCTCCTAGGTCCAGTGTTCTAAGATTTCTTGTGTGCTGAGTCTCCATTGTCTGTCTAGGTTATGTGGGTGAGGGCAGAAGGCCAGTCCCCACCAGTGACTTCCCTCTGGGGTGAGATGCACATAACAGGTCTCAGGAGCCATGGACTGTCAGGAGACCCCACTGGCTGGATAGTGTACTTCCTCTGTGCTCCGTGAATCTGGGCGACTGTGTGGGGAGGTGGTTCTTATACCCCAGGTTCCCTATGCTCCTAGGCGAGGCCCTTCTAGTTTCCTTCACCTCCATCAGTTTGATGAATCTTTGGAACCACTGCGTGCACGTTGGTGCTGTGTTCTTCATTTCACCAAGGAGGACATGGATTTCATGTGCTCATTGCATGAGGACATGTTCAGTCATCCCACAGTAGCACCTCAGATGCCCACGGATTAGCTACACGGCTCCTTTAGCTCCATGTCTTCCATAGGCTAAGCGCAGTACTAGTCAGTGCTAGCCAAGACAGCAAGTGTTGCTACTAGGGTTCCAATTCATGCATGTATGGCTTTATTCCCAACAAAATGTGTCAAAGCATGTCTCTGTGATCTATGGATGGCTGCAGATAAATTCTCTCAGGAACACACTTGTCTTTGTCTCCTTAGGGTGCCTTCTAAATAAAGGGGGTCCTATCAGCTTCCAAGGGGGTCTGCTGGGCCATTCAATTCAAGGCAGAGAGGTCAGCTCAGAAGGTCATGGTGCTTATTTGGGAGGACTCCAAAGGAGTTATCTTGATAGATTTTCTTGAAGGACACAGGATGGTCGCAGGAACATATTGTGAAGATGTTTTAAGAAAATTGGAAATTGCATTGTGAGGAAAAGGTCAGGGATGTTATGCTGAGGAAACTTTTCAATCACAATAAAACTCATTCTTCCAAGATTGGTGGTGGTGGTGTTACGTGCTGTTGAGTCAGTTTTGACTCCTAGGGTTTCTGAGGAGCTGTTGGCGACCTGCTGACCTTGGGGTTCTCAGTCCAATGCTGATCCTACAGTGCCCACACCCGTTCTCTTCTAGGATGGTGGTGGTGGTGGTGTGCCATGGAATCGGTTCCGAATCATATAGAGACCCTCATCGGGTTTCCGAGGCTGGAAATCTTTACAGGAGCAGAAAGCTTCATCTTTCTTCCGCAGAATGACTGGTAGTTTTGAACGGTTGACTTTGAGGTTGGCAGCTACCAGACTTTCCTATGATAGAATTTCTTGGGAAACCTTACCCCATCTACTCTACAGCCCTAATCTTGCCCCTTTGGGCTTCTTTTTGTTCCCCAAACTCAACATTATAAAGCAATATGATTTGAATCACTGGAGGATGCCAAGACTTCCATTTGACATACATTAGAATTCCGGGAAGGGCCAGAGGGCTGGAAGCGCCACCTTCAGAAACGTATGGACTCAGAGACTGCTGAGAAATAAAAGCTTCACATTTGGATCTTTTTTTTTTTCAGTAAAAGTTTCTATGATTTTGTAGCAACACTTTTTTGACTTGCCCTCGTAAATTCTAGGAGTTAGTTGTTAGTAAGAAGTCCTTATTCTGTGTTGCTAAAGAGGCAATGTGTGGGTAAGGTCATTAACAAGACAGAGTTGCTATGAATTTAAGCATCACACAGACAGGCAAGCACAACCTGTCCTTGTCCCTTTTATTTCAAGCTCTACGCTTGCTGGGGGAGGGGGAATGGCAGTCTTTTGAGCACCCAAGTCCAGATGGCCACCCTGTTAAGAAAGCATGTACCCAAATGACTACCACCTGCCCCATGCTTTGCAAAGACTCGTTTGATCCTCCGGTGGTAGAGATCACGTTTGCTGCTTTATAGAGACCATAAAGGCTCTGAGACTCTGAGCAATCTGCCTTCCAGCTACTGCAGCGCAGAGATGAGCCCCCAAACCCACATTCCATCAGAGAGCATTCCTGCCACTGCCCAGCGCTCACAGATTCCAGCTCCTGGCAGGACACCCTGACCACTACATCCCTCCAGCCTGCACAAGTCTCTTTCAGCATGTCTCTCAAATCCTCTTGACCTTCTTATAGATGGAGCCAGTTCACGAGCCTGGCTTCTTTGGCTCATTAAAAACCCAAAGCTTCACTGCCATGGAGTCGATTCCAACTCAAGGAAAAACCCCAGATGGGCTTTCTGAGACTGAAAACGTTCACAGGAGTAGACAGTCTCATTTCTCCTGTGGAGCTGCTGGTGGCTTAGCCCAATGCCTCACCTACAGGAAATCCAGCCTTGTGGTTGTATCAGTAGTCCATTCCTGTTCAGTGCTGTATAGCATTCCACTAGAGGACGATACCACAATCAACTGGCATTTAGCTTGTTGCAACTTGTTTGTTAATATGTGTAATGTTGAAGTCAGTGGTTCAAACTCACCAGCTGTTCCTCGGAAACCCTATACAGGGGATTGGAGTCGACTCGATGGCACTTAACAACAACAACAGTGTTGCTATGAACATCTTGTATACCTGGACTATGGTGGATATAAACACTCAGTTCTCTTGGGTATATAACTGCAAGTAGAATGACTACATCATGAGATAGATGGTGCTTTTCCATCCAGAGTAGGTTCAAATCCACTCAGAGGTGCCTCAGACGAAAGACCTGCCAATCTACTTCCAAAATTCATCATTGAAAACCCTGTGGAGCACAGCTCTACTCTGACACACACCGGATCACCAGAAGTTAGAATCTACTTGGCAACTGGCTTTCTCTGAAGCTGAAAGATGTGGTCACTTTATGTGTCCAATACTAATAAATGAGAAAAATGTAATAAAGAAAGGGAGGGGGAAGGGAGAGAATAAGGAGGGGGAGAGGAAGGAGGAGTGGAGGGAAAGGAGAAGAAACTTCCAACGGGAAGATTTCACGTAGCCATTTCTAGAAGAGGAAGAATAGATAGATGTGTGTGAGGGTGCATTCATTTGGACTGACTGTGGGGAGAAGCACCCCCATTTCGCTGCATTTCAAGAGGGAGCCTGTTAGGGAGGTAGGGTACATTGGACCGGCACAGAAACCCAGCTCTGCCTTCCCCAGCCCAGTACTCCTGGGCACTCAGGAGTCACAGACAGTCTACCGCCCTCACGGATGCCCTGTGAGGCCGCTGGAGAAGTCGGGTGCCCACATCTGCATCCAGCTCAAGGTGGACACTCACTCAGCGTGGTCCCCATGCCCTGCCCTTTGCACATGAGAGTGGAGAGACCTGCAAAGTGTCTGGCTGGAGGGCTTTTGACAGGTGAAAACACTTGAGAAAGAAAATCCTACGTAACGATAGTTAGGATGGTTGGGAATTGCTTTTTTCAAAAAATCAGACTTGCAACTCGGGCAAGCTTTGGGTGTAATTTAAGCATTTCTCTGATTATGTATCTAATATTGAACAGAAAGGGGCAGATAAAAGACGTTTCTTTACTCAAAACTAGCTCTTTCCTTTTTCCATATGCTGTGTTTATGATTATGGGTTTTAGAGCATTTTTCTTCTTGTATTTCATCAAATACCGCATGTATTCATATAATTTACCCTGCCCCCCTTTCCCGATAGTTCACTCCAACACGGGCTGCAGGGACGGTGGGGAGGGATCGGATGAGCCTCTGGGGGCTGGTTGACCAACACCCTGGCAGGCTCCTTCAGGCTCTGAGATCTGTCTGAGGCCTGGGGACTCAACAGGAGTTTCCCAGCAATCAGCGGCCAATCTTAGTCAATTCCTCCAGAAATGGCCCATTTTCTGTGAAACCTCAGTCCCTTGTGTAAAAGACAGACTTCTAAAGTAGGAGTGGTGTGTGTTAATACATACCTGATTACTTGTGTGGAGATGAGGAGTCCCTACCTTGGAGCATGTGCTACGAAAAGACAGGAAGTGTCTTTGTGCAAATGTCATGCCCTTAAATACGTGTCTACTTTCCTGGTCACAAGCGCCTTGTTCCTACAGGATGGCCACTGTGAGCTGCCCTTTCCTTCTTCGGGTGCCCAAGCAGGAATGGGTGGTGGGCTGGCATGCCAGATATGTGGGCTCTTTCTGTGGAGGTAAATTCGATAGCATTTATCAACTGCCTAGTTGGACCTAACTTATGGTCAATGATCAATGAAGATGAAGTTTGCTTCTTTAATCCACAAAGTTGGTGATTCAAACCCACCAGCCCTTCCTCAGATGGAAGGCTTATATAGTCTCGGACATCCTACGGGTTGATATGAGTGCGAATTAACTTGATGGGTTTGGGTTTATCCCTGGTAGATCCCTGGGTGGTTAGGGCAGTTTGAGTTGAAAGCTTGGCAATTCCATCCCACCCAGCTGCATCGAGAAACTGCAGACTTCTGATTCGTAAATGTGGGAACCAAGAAAACCATAGGGACCTCAGTCCTCTGTAGCAAGCACGTAGGAATCACTAGGCATCAGACTTGCTTTGGTTATTTTGTTGCTGTGCCCAGCAGAAGTAGAACCCCCAAGTTAGATTACACTGTGCATGACCCAAAAGGTCCCAACCCAGAGCTTGGTACTACTGCCCCAGAAAGCCAGCTGTGCCCAGATGTGTTTGGACCTACTGCTGGCCTATTCTGTACTAAATCCTTGGGCTGCAAAGAGGCTTTGTGTGGTGGAAAACACCCTCCCCCCAACACACACTCCTTGTTGGGGTTGTTCATAAGCACAGGAGGTGGGTAAATCCTCTTACCAAAGGGAGGTCTAATTGATAACCCCGGGGCTGCGTGTTAGGAGGCGCACACAAGACAGCCTCCTAAGAAGACCCTCTGTGTCTGTTGGTGGTCTGGACCAGCTCCCACCCCTCCACTAATTATGTACCACCAGGGGATTCTCTCCTCCCATTTGGGGATTTAGGGTGGGGAGGGTTAAAGCCATGGCTGCTAATTGGTGTCTTCCCAGGGAGATTACACTGAGAGGTGAGGAGAAGCTCGCAAAACAAACTCCAAGTGGCTCTTCTTAAACGCATGCGCACAAGCAACTGGAGTATTTCACGGCTCCCCCCGCCACCAAACAAGTCCTCACCTATTTAAATCCTCTCTCGGGGTCATAGTAGATTTCTACGAGTTCTGACTTTCTCTGATACCTTTTAGACACTTGTTTTCTGCGCTGTTTGATTTGCTTTTATGATTGTCAAATTAAGTTTACTGAAAACTGGAGAAGACTTTGTTCTGGGGTGTCAGGGGGGAGGGGACGGGAGGTCGCTGGATTAGAAACATGAGCTGGTCCCCAGCTTGTCCGTTCACCCTGGCATCGTTTTGTTTCTGCGTTTCTGAAAGGCTCTGAGTAATCAGTTCCAGAGGACCTGGGGAGGGGGGGCGACTGAGGGGGGAGAGTCTTGGCAAAGGAAGCTTCCTTGGCAATTACCAAGAATGCTTAATGCTGTTACTAGGGTTGTGATGGGCCTAGATGTGGGCACTCCGATGGCCACAGGGTCCAGCTAGAATTTATGTCTGTGTATGTCACCATCCCTGTGGAAGGTGGTTCTCTTGGGCCTTGAGCTAGGTAGCAATGTTCAGAATCCTAAACCAGCAGTTTGACATGAACTTTCAGGCACTGAAGGTTGAGAAAGTCTTGAACTCTGGAGGAAAATCATACTCACATTTATTAAGCATATATTAATCTGTCTTTTACCCTAATTATTCAATCTGTATGTTGTTGTTATTATTGCTAGGTACCAACCCATAGCGACCTTATGCACAGCAGAACAAACACTGCCTGATCCTGGGCCAACCTCACCACTGTTGCCATGCTTGAGTCCGTTGCTGATGCGACTTGGCCAATCCATCTCATTGGGGGTCTTCCTCTTTTTCTCTGACCTTCCACCTTACCAAACATGATATCCTTCTCCAGCGACTCTCCCTCCTGACAATATGTCCAAAGTATGAGAGACGCAGTTTGGCCATCTTGGCCTCTAAGGAGCACTCTGGTTGCACTTCTTCCAAAACGGAGCTATTGGTTCTTTTGGCAGTCCATGGCACTTTCAATATTCTGTATACTGAGCAAATAATCCAAGAAGCTGGATTATATGAAGAAGAACATGGCATCAGGATTGGAGAAAGACTCATTAACAACCTGTGATATGCAGATGGATACAACCTTGCTTGCTGAAAGTGAAGAGGATTTGAAATATGGATGAAGATCAAAGGCTACAGTCTTCAGTATGGATTGCACCTCAATGTAAAGAAAATGAAAATCCTTATAATTGAATCAATAAATAGCATCATGATAAACGGAGAAAAGATTGAAGTTGTCAAAGACTTCATTTTGCTTGAATCAACCATCAACATTCATGGAAGCACCAGTCAAGAAATCAGGTGATGTGTTGCATTATACCAATCTACTGTAAAAGACTTTTTAATGTGTTCAAGAGCAAAGGTGTCACTTTGAAGACTAAGGTGCATGCATCTGACCAAAGCCATGGTATTTTCCGACACTTCATAGGCACATGAAAGTTGGACGATGAATAAGGAAGACCACAGAAGAATTGGTGTGTTTAAATTATGGTGTTGCTGAAAAACATTGGAAGTATCATGGACTGCCAAAAGAACAAACAAATTGTCTTGGAAGAAGTACAGTCAGAATACATCTGAGAAGTGAGGTTGGCAAGACTTTGTCATTTGTTCTTTGGATATATTATCGGGGCATCAGTCCCTGGAGAAGGCCATCATGTTTGGTAAAGTGGAAGGTCAATGAAAAAGAGGAAGACTCCAGAGAGATAAGACAACACCATGGCAGCAGCAACGGGCTCAAACAACAATTTTAAGGATGTCACAGGACTGGGCAGTATTTCATTGTGTTGTGCACAGGGTCATTATGGGTCAGAACCAACTGAATGGCACCTAGAAACATCAACATCCGTCTCTCAGTAGGTCCTACTGTGGTGACGTGTGTGTTATTGTGATGTTGGAAACGGTATCACCAATATTTCAAACACTAGCTGGGTCACCCATAGTGGTTAGGCTCCAGGCTAAGAGAAGCCAGGAAGGGTGGCATGGTGATCTCTTTCTGTAATTTAGCCCATGAAAACCCTATAGATCAGAAGAGAATATTGTCCCACTAGGCTAAAGCATGTCCAGGATCATGAAAATGGCACATGGCCGTGAGTTGGAGTTGATTCAATGGCGATTAGCAATGTGTGCTGGTACCCATGTTCATTTACCTCTGATGACATCCAGTGAAGAAGTCCCCATCATGATCACCGATCCCCAGGTGACACAGGCAAGATTAAAGGATAACAAGGCCTCCATCCACCCCAGTGAGTAACCGAGAAGGGAATCACACTCAAGCTCTGCACCATGCTAGAACCCGTGGGGTCACTGAGAAGAAGTGGATGTGAAGTTTCCTAAGTTGCAGGGTCCTAGGGTGGTAGAGGCACAAACCACACCCCCATCACAACATCCTCATGACGTCAGCCTGTCTTCAGCACTCCGTCTCTCCCAAAGGCAGCCCATGCCATCCAAGGGACATCTTTTCTGAGCTGAACCTTGCATCTGCTGAGTTCTCCTAGCCTTAGATGAAGTCTACCTCCCACTCAAAGCTGAATCTACATAAAATCGTGTTGATGACAAGCACCTAAGTTGATCCCCTGCTAAATATCTGGTGCCCATCTTTTAGTTAATGTTGCCATCACTCAAAATGCATATTATCCGGAGGGTCCAGTCCCTGGTGAAGGACATCATGCCTGAGGAAACAGAGGGTTAGCAGAGATGGACTGACACAGTGGTGGAAACGCAGGCTCAAACCTAACAATAGTGAGGATGGCGTAGGACCAGGTGGGTTTGGTTCTGTGGTGCTTAGGGCCGCTGTAAATCGTAACTGACTTGATGGCATAGAGAACACAACACCAATGTGTCCTCGAAGAATCCTGGGCTCTTTTCATTTTGATCAGATCAAAATGGCAGTTTTGGCATCCTTGAGAGACTCAAATTACATTCCTTTTCAGTATTCTTTGAGTTTGGGGAACACAGAGATGCCAGAATGGGCAAGATCAGGACTATAGAAAGGATAGGGTAAGGTTTCCCAAGAAATGATTCCTTAGAGCAGCTCTTGTCCCCTGGAAAAATGAGCAGGTGCATTAGCACAATGAGGGAACATCCCTTGGCCCAACTTTGCTGGTCTTCTTCTTACCAAAGCAGTTTTCAACTCTCTTAAAGCTTCTTCATAATACTTCTTCATAATAACTTCCTGTGGTTGTCTTGTATCCTTCAAGAACATCTATCAAGATTACTACCCCTTTGGAACCAAAAAAATAGTCAACATAATCTGACCTCTCTACCTTGAATTGAACTGGCCTGTCAGATTTCTTCAGAAGTCACTGGTTGGGTGGAGCCTGTTTTTGAAGGCACCCTAACGAGATTATGACAAATGTATTCCGAGAGAATTTGTCTGCAGCCATCCACTGATCACAGATCACGTTCCAACATATTTTGTTTGGAATAAACTGGTGCATGTATGAACTGAAATCCTAATAGTGATACTTTTTGACTGACCCTCACATCCATTTCAGTATCAGAAAGTGAGGAAGTAATCTCAGGGTAGTTAAATGGGCTTCAATGCCAGCTGTACGACCTTAGTATAAGACAGTGGTGGTTCATGGGAGAAGTCTTATCTCCCATACTGCACAAAACCTCTTTAAAGTGTTGAAGAACAAAGATGTCAGTTTGAGGACTAAGGTGTGTCTGACCCAAGCTATTTTCAATAGCTTCATTGTTGTTGTTGTTAGGTACTATCGAGTCAGTACTGACCCATAGCGACCTTATGCACAGCAAAACGAAACACTGCCTGATCCTGGGCCAACCTCACTATTGTTGCCACACTTGAGTCCATCGATGCTGCCAAAGTATGAGACACGAAGTTTGGTCATCTTGGCCTCCAAGGAACACTCTGGCAGCACTTCTTCCAAAACGGTTCTTTTGGCAGCCCATGGCACTTTCAATATTCTCCTCCAACACCATAACTCAAAGGCATCA
>NW_006408543.1:13281862-13297254 GCF_000296735.1 Chrysochloris asiatica
TTCTCCAGCATCATTTCTATCACCAAGTCCAAATTTTCCAACTACTGGTCCCTCCTCTTTGCTCCCTACTTTTGCATTCCAATCAGCAGTAATGAGCAATACATCTTGATTGCATGTTTGATCGATTTCAGATTGAAGATGTTGGTAGAATTCTTCTATTTCAACTTCACTGGTTTTAGTGGTTGGTGCATAAATTTGAATAATAGTGGTTTTAATTGGGCTTCCCTGTAGGCACATGGATATTATCCTATCACTTATAGCATTGTACCTCATGACTGATCTGGATATGTTCTTTTTGACAATGAACGTAACACCATTCCTCTTCAACTTGTCATTCCCTGCATAGTAAACCATGCGGTTGTCAGATTCAAAATGGCCAATACCAATCCATTTCAGCTCACTAATGCCTAAGATATCAATGTTGATGCGTTCCATTTCATTTTTGACAACTTCAAATTTTCCCAGATTCATACTTCGTACATTCCATGTTCCAATTTTCAATGTATGTTTACAGCTGTTTCTCTTCATTTTGATTTGTGGCCCATTAACAAATGAAGGTTCTGTGACCTTTTCTCTACTTGGAGGAGGCATTTTTTCCCCAGTCGCATTCTGAGTGCCTTCCTACCTTCCGGTCCTGTATCTGACAATGTTTCTCTGCTATTCATAGAGTTTTCAGTGACTAGCGATTCGGAAGTAGTTTGTCACTCTTTCTTCCTAGTCTGTCTTTGTTTGGAAGCTCATCTGAAACTTGTCCACCATGGGTGACCCTGCTGGTTATTTAAAATACCGGTGGCATAGCCCTCAGAATCACAGCAATTCAAACCACCACAGAATGACAGACAGATGAGTGGTGGTTGTGTGGTCGCTGTTAAACACGAATCCCCTTGCGCTACAGCCCTTAAATCCCGCTCAAAGGTGGGATTTCCATCCTCAGATGTCACGTCAGTCAAGAGGTGGAAGCGCAGCAGGGGTGACAGGGTTGTAATGAGACGCTTTCAACTGCGCTTGTGGGTCTCTAAGTTGGTCGACCCCGCCTCAAAGCCATACAGGTTGAATAAGTATGGTGAAAGAATACAACCTTGTCACACACCTTTCTTAACTTTAAAGCATTCAGTGTTCCCAACAGAATAGCTTCATATACATGTGAAAGTTGGACAGTAAATAAAGATGACCATAGAAGAATTGATGCATCTGAGTTATGGTGTTGGAGGAGAATATTAAAAGTACCATGGACTGTCAGAAGAACAAACAAATTTGTGTAGGAAAAAGTACAGTTAGAATGTTCCTTAGAAGCCAAAATGACCAGACTTTGTCTCTCATATTTCGGACATGTTATTAGGAGAAACCAGTCCCTAGAGAAGGACATCATGCTTGGTAAAATGGAGGGTCAGTGACAAAGAAGAAGGCCCTCAAGTATATGGATTGGCCCAGTGGCAGTACCAATGGATTCAAGCGTAGCTTCAGTTGTGAGGATGGCACAGGACTGGGCAGTGTTTGTTGTGCACAGGGTCACTATGAGTCAGTACCGACTCGAAAGTACCTAATAGCAACGTGTGGGAGATCCAGGTTCAGTTCTCAGCCAATGCTTGTCATGTGTTGTCATTATCTGTCTGTCAGTGGAGACTTGGGTGTTGCTATGATTTTGCTCCGGTTTCACTGGAAGTTTTAGACTAATTGAACTAGAAAAAAAAAAGGCCTGGTGATGTACTTCCAAAAATCAGCCAATGAAAGAAAGCCCTCTGGATCACAAGGATCCAATAGGGGATGAGGATAGTGTTTCATTCCATTCTATTGGGCAGTGTTTCATTCCATTGTGAGTTGGGTTGCTATGAGTTAGGGAACTAATTCAACTGCAGACAATGTGGAATTAACATGACTTTAATAAGTACACTTTGAATTTCTCGGACTCAGTTTCCTCATCCTTACAATGGGGAGAGTATCCTCACAATCGTTGCTAAGCTTGAGTCCATTGCTGCTGCCACTGTGTCAATGCATATCCTTGGGAGGTCTTCCTCTTTTTCACTGTAACATGTCCTAATAACATTGTCACACTGAAGCAGTCTGAGAACAGAGTCAGAGCATTTATTATAACACCAGACACACAACAGATGTGCAATAGGCCACTGCCTGCTATTCAATCTTCTTCCTTCTTTTCATCCTTCTTTGAAAACGAAAGTATTGCTGCTGCTTTGACATAAATGCAAGTGAGGTTTTGTTTGTTTGTTTTTAATTTATTTGCATTTAGCAAGGCAGCCAAAGTGGCTTGCAAAAATACCATAATCAGAACACGGTGGCACTTGTAAATCCGCAGCAACCTATGTGTCAGTCAGCTCTTTGTGAAAATCACAAAGATTTGTGGCTTGTTCCTCAGGTAACCTGCCGGTGCCTGCAGTAATGCAATTTTCCTATCGAGATGTTGTTCTAGGAGTGTGTCTATTTCACTTAGACTTGCTGAAACCCAATCTACAGGAAAGGACGTTCTAACAGAATTGAAGGTTAAATTTCATTTGCTGATTTAATAAAAACTAACAGGATGGATTTGGGGATATTTCATTAATCTTTCTTTCCTTTCAGTGCAAAGGAAATTAAGTTCACTCTAGTTCAAACTTTGTTTCACTCTTATACAATAGGTTGCCAATGTCCACATTCTCTCTGGCAAGTTAAAACCTAATTAGTCACAGAAAATTCTTCCCTGATCCTGTCACTGTTAGCAGGAAAACGGCAAGCAACAGGCGTGGAGCTGCACACTCGTGCATGTCCACACACACACACACACACACATGCACGCACACACACACAGACACTTTGCTCTTTGCTAAGTTTCATTTTTACTGTCAGTGGCTTTAAAGTCTGGTTGTGATGACATCCCTCAAAACATACTGATAGAACACAAGTTTCACAGAAGCTCCTTGGCAGGATAGAATCACATGACTGTTAGAACGAAGAAAACTTGATGGTGTGTGGGTTAAGCACTGGGCTGCTTAACCCAAGGTTGCTGGTTCAAATCCACCAGCCACTCCACAGGAGGAAGATGAGGCTGTGCGGTCCCTCTGAGATTTAGTCTCAGAAGTCCTAAGAAACATTTTTTACTCTGTCCTATGGGATCTCAGAGTCAGAATCGACTCAATGGCAATGGGTTTGGTGTTTGAGGCTTAACTGTGTTATAGGAAGGAGCCTTGGTGGCTCAGCGGTTAAGAACTTGTCTGTTAACTGAAAGGTTGGTGGTTCAAATACACTTAGTGGCTCTGGGGAAGAAAGACCCGGCAGCTGCTTCATACCGACTGTTGTTGTTGTTGTTGTTGTTGTTAAGTGCCATTGAGTCAGTTCCAACTCATAGCGACCCTGTATAGGGCTTCCAAGGACCAGATGATGAACTTGAACTGCCAACCGTTTGTGTTCGAGGTTCAAACCGACATTGCATTTCTGGCCCCCAGCTAATTGACTGTCTCATGTCCCACCCTAAATGTGAGTTTCAGGCAGGTGGACCCAGCACTTAGTCCTGTAGCCAGGACAGATGGGATGAATGAACTGTGACCATCCTTTTAAAACTATCACATGCTGAAATGATATCTTGGTCACTTGTCCAAGTGAGATATGTTTTGAAAGGCAATGTATTTATTGTCAGCTTGTACCTAGGACTTTTTGGTCATCTAGATGGATGTTTTTGAGTACACATGGAGCTTTGGAGATTCTGTGAGCACTCAGAGCTCTCTATCCAAAAGATAGATGGCATTCTTTGCCATTCCTTCATATCACAGGATAGAAATCTTCGCTGGTTGGGGGTGGCGCAAAAAGCAGCATCTCCTATGAAGTTGTGGCTGTACTTACCTGCCATGGAGACCCCTCCCCACCCTCCACTCATGGTGAGCTCATGCCCCACAGAACAAAACAGCAACCCTGCTGTCTCCATGATCAGATTGAGCCGATGTGTACAGTCTTCACTGGCTCATTTGTTTCCGGAAGTAGTTTGTCACACTTTTCTTTCTAGTCCTTCTTAGTCTGGAACCTCTGCGGAAACCTGGTCAATATCATAGCAGTACACAAGCCTCCACTCTCAGTCAGGTGGTGGCTGTGCATGAAGTTGATTGGCTGGGAGTTGAACCCAGGTCTCCAATGTGGAGGGTGAAGATTCTCCCTCTGAGCCATCACTGCTGCCCGTCATATTGGATTCCATTACTGCTATTCATCCATCCATTGCATCCCTTCTCCTTCGTTGTTCAGAGAGCTGACAACACGGAAATGTATAGTTCATGCACCAGGTTTGGAACTGCAGGTTTCCTGCCTGTCTCCACCTTCTATGTGTATCCCCTACAGGTTGTGTTTGGAGCCCCAACAATCTGGCTGCTTCACGGCTGAACTCCAAGCCCAGGCACACAACTTGGCCCACATCAGGGGAGGATGCAAGCTCTGTTAGCCATTCAGCGCTGCACCCACCCACCATCAGTGTCTTAGCACAGGATTGGGGCACATCATGAAGAGAGGTCAGTCCCATAGTGAGACAGAGCCTGCCTCACTCAGCCTCACCCGGCCTTCCTTCCGGCTCTCCTCCTCACTCTGAGTTCCCATTTCAAGCAAAACAAGCGCTACCTTCCTTGTCATGTGATACAAATGGGAGTCTTGAGATCCCCATCTTCCTTCTACCCACCCCATCTGGTGCCAACTGAAACCCTTCCTGGGTCCCCAGGTCCACCATACCTCAGCCCTCACTCCTTCCCAGAAGCCCTACCAGAAACCAGGGCCTACACTCACAGAGGGGCTGCTGTTGCACAGATCACCATATTTGCACAGGGATAGCTGCAGTATCTCTTCCCCGGGCTTTGGGTCCTTGGAGGGCAGGAGCCCCATTTTATCTGTACTCTGTGGTAATAGCCCCAGGGTGGTGCTAATAGTTCAGGACTTCACTACTTACCCAGAGATGCCCCAGCAGAATGGTCTTGCAATCTGCTTCTGAAACCTTATGAAGCACAGTTCTGCTCTGACACACACGGGGTCGCCAGGAGCCGGAACTGAGTCCACGGGGACTAGTTTGGTGTTTGGGTTTTTACCCCGTGGTGAAGTCTCTGTTTAGAGCGAATGAATGAGTACATACATGAATCCTGTTGAAGCACACAGATTGAATCAGGAGCCCACCTTCCATTCATCACTGTCTCCTCCTCATTGCCCACCAGGAGGGACCCTACCAACAAGACCATAGTGTGAATCGGGGGGGGGGGGGGGAACCTCCCTGGAAGGAACTCAGCTGCCATGGACTAGAGTCACCCCCGGCGTCCTGAACAAGGATGAGTGATGGCTGGCCTCAGTCCGCCAAGGACACACTCCTGTGGAGGTTTTAGCATTCCAGCCACTTTCTAGATTTGATTATAGCTGATAGAAATCGAGAGAAACCACTCTGCCAACGACAGCAACGCCAGGGCGGCCTAATTCAATAGCCGGAGACCAGCCTTGTTTATCCAGCTCAGGTCTTGTGGAGCCCACTCGCCCACAAGACAGACTCTGTTTTTATTAAACAGCCGGGACGGAGGGTCTTGGTACTGCCCAATGGGTTCGAGCTGGCGGCACATTCTTGGCAGGCTGATGGAAAGGCGGGTGTCCCCCACAGATGGCCTCTCTCCCTTTCTTGCTTTCATTTCTGGCAGGGTTGCATCCTGCTCCTTTCCTGGATTCCCCCTCTGGACTCCCCAAAAGCCCCACCAACCCCTTGGGTCCCAGGAGGCTGCAAGGAGGCCAATTGTCTTTCTTAGTCCTTCTCGGAGTCTCAGGGACAGCAGTGTCTGAGTACCCAGTAAGCAAGGTAAGCATGGGCTTACTTGTGGTTACTTATTCATCTGCAATGACTACTTTCACGCATTTTCACTGCATCAAAGCTTCTGCTTCTAACTCTGGCTGGCATCTGTCTCTCTCACAACCTCACAGCACCTTCTGGAGAATCAAAGCCTCTTTTCAGATGTGCAGTCCCTAAAACATGCAAGGTAGGCATAAGCATACTTGTGCTACTTTCCTACCGATTCATAAATAAGCCCATGCTTACTGGGGGTTCTTCCCTTGTGAGACAGCTTTGAGTGGGTGGCCAAGACCCTGGTCTCACTCACTAGCTTAGTTCCCTAGCACTGCTGAACAGAAATCCCAAAAGGGGGTGGCTTTCAAGAACAGAATTGTGTTTCTCACCGATCTGGAGGCGAAAAGTCCAAATCAGGGGCTCAGCTGTGTTGATTTCTCCTTCTGTGGAGTCTCCTAGTTTCTGACTACTGCTGGAGGTCCAGGGTTTCCTTTGCTTGTAAACAGCTCTCACACGGTGTATTTGTATCCATTTAGCCTCCTACAAGCCACTACTCAACAATCAACAGGTTTGAAAGTAGCAAACTGGGTTATGAATTGGTCTGCTAACAGCAAAGTTAGCAGTTCGAATCTACCAGCCACTCTGTGAAAGAAAGATGAGGCTTTCTGCTTCCATAAATATGTACAGCTCCAGAAACCCTAAACATGGTCTCTATGAGTTCAAAAAAGGAGCTCTGGTAGCGTAGTAGTTACAAATCAGGCTGCTAACCTCAAGGTCAGCTTTCTGCCCCTGTAAAGACTTGCAGCCTCAAAAACCCTATGCAGGGTCACTATGAGTTGGAACTGACTCCATGACACATAACAACAACAACAACAATGAGTCCAAACAGACTCCACAGCACATGTGGAATGAAGTCGATTCGGATTCACGGTGACCCCAGGTGTAGAACTAAAGCTCCGTAGGGTTTTCAGTGGCTGCTTCCTCAGAACTAGATCACCAGGCCTTTCTTCCACTGCACTTCTGGGCAGACTTACTACCAACATTCCCCACTAGCAGCTGAGTGTGTTAACAGTTTCCACCATACAGGGATGTCTATAGGACCCACTCTATGTTCTGTTTCCAAACAGGACCATAAATACAGGTCCAGAGGTTAAGACCTCCACATTTCTTTATGGGGAACACAATTCAATTCCTAACATCCACCTTCAGCGTTCATTTGAAGAACTCTTTCATGAAGGAAGAAGGTGAGTCAGAAATGGAAGGAGGGTCTGGACGCGTCCATGAACAACTGTCTCCTTTGCCATGAGGACAGAAGAACCGGGTGATGCCAGGCTACTATTACTGAATACTTCAATCAAAGATTGCTATAGAAACTTCCTGATCAAAAGGGAGGGAAATGCAGAACAGAATTTCAAATTCTAATGGACTTCAGAATTTCTAGAGTAATGGAGGCTGGATGAACCCCTAAACTATTGCCCTGAAATCATCTTTAAACCTTAAATCAAAAATAGCTCATGAGGTCTTCTTAAAACTGAACTATAGTTTAGCTTCACTAGTTTATTGTCTTTTAAAAAAGGTCTGCCATGACCATTAATCACTTTTAAGAATTAGCTGTCAGGAATCTCAGTGACAACAACTTGAAGTTAGATGGGAGCCTTGGGTGCAGCGAGTTGATGTAAATGAGGGAGGAATGGCTCAGAAAAGGAGGGTGAGAACAGTTATACAACTCCAAGAATGAAGTGTACGTGGAGGAAAAAGTGGGGTGGTCTCTGTCTTGTTGTGTATATTCTCAACAACAACAAAATAAATAAAATACGGTATTTTAAAAAGAAAGAAAATGTGGCCCGCTGCAAAGCCTCCTTTAACCTCCAGGGCAGAGCAAGCCTTCTCACCACCTTTCATCCCTGCCATCCCAGCACTGAGCCCTAAATGTCTTCATCAGAAAGCTCTGTCTGCTTGGCTACCTAAAATTTGTTGGTGGGGATGGGGTGGGGGTGGGGGGGCCTGTAAAGGCACAAAGTGGCTGGCTTACAAGTTTTCAAGAGGGAGTTTAGATTCAGAGTGTGTGGCGGAAGGTAGAATTCCCACTGAATAGTTTTCATCTTGTCTAGACAGGTCTGGTGAAAGGAGATGGGAACAAGACTCTCATGATTCGATAGTGAGTCCTTGTTATCATAACTATTTGCAATTGTCGCCACTGTAAAGGTAGAAGTTTTGTAGCAAAAAGGGATGAGTGGTCTACCTTACAGTCCCGGAGCGGAAGACCCTGAGACCATCAAGGGAGCAGAGCAGGAGTGGAGTGTGGGACCCTACCTAGAGAAGCAGGGACACCAGAGATAGAGGCAGAGATGATGACGTGGAGAGATGAAGCATCTGGGGACTCTAGACTCATGGAGGGAGAGGGGCTGTGTGCTGGAGGGCAGGGTGTGCCCTTTGGTTGTTTGAATGATTGTATATTCCTGAGTGTTTTGGTGCACATCCCCCCCCAAAAAAAAATCAACAAAAAAAACAACCCAGAGGGAATAGAAGCAAATACTGTTAAATGATGAAGCATGCAGGGGATTGTAATTATTGCAGTGAAATGAACTGATGTTCCCCCATGTAAACCATCACTCAATTCACAATAAAAACTTGAAAAATAAAAAAGGTCTGTCTGCATGACCTGGTGGGATTCAACATGATCCTGTGTGCAGTGTTCCAGTGGGCCCACAGTCTGCTCCCTTCATGCCAGAATCCAGTGAGCCTGCCGTTCACTAGCCCACCTTCCACCCACTCCTCACTGCCCACCCCCCAGACACTATCCCCAGGAAGGTCCCTCCCTATGTGTCTCTGGAGGAGTCACCCTGAAAGGATCACAACTGTTGCAGGGACCCAGACAAAGGGGGGGTGGTGAGTGGGTGATGGCTTGCCTGCATCCTCCAAGGATGCTTCCTCCACTTTCTAGAATTGCACAGGCTGGAACCAGCCACCCCACACCACATCTGCATGAAGCCTCAGCTCAGTCATCCTCCATGTGGCCTTTCCTGGACAGTGTCCACTCTCTTAGGCAAGAACAGGATGCTGCAGGGATATGCGTGTGTTGGGGAGAAGGGGGCATGGAGAAATCAAGGGCCACCCCATCCAGGGCTGGTAGCATGCTCTTTAATTTCCTCAGTGCTGCCTGAGTTGACCATAACCCAGCAGACTAGGTCCAGGCCTGGAAAAAGGTCCCAGCCTTGATTAAGCACCTGCTGTATACTCTTCAGCCTGTGCCTGGGTCTGTGGGGAAAACACCGACACAGAAGGGGCAGGAAGACACAGGAAGATTCAACAACAGCAATGCTACGATTTGTCTCTGTTTTAAATCCGTTCTGCTCAACTCCAGAATCAAACACACAAATAGGATCCCTGAGTGATGCTGTTGTTACTCAGCCATTAAGCAAACATTTGGAAGGTTAACTCCACCCAGAAGCTTGGAAAACCAGTCATTGAAAACTCTGTGGAGCACAGTTCTACTCGGACACACGTGGGGTTGCCATGACTCTCTATTAACAGGACGGCAACCAGCTTTTAGAGTTTACATCCCTGACCTCTGCTGAGTCTACCAACAATCAGATGAGAGAGACAGGATGGGGTGATCACGACTGTTTCACGGACAGGGAGATGGCGGATTGTTCCAAAGTACATTGCCAGGACTTTCTTCTGCGGTACCTCTGAATGAATTTGAACCTCCAACCATTGCACCCTGCCCCCCCCCCCAGGGACTCTGAAGTTGACAAAGCAAAGCTGAGAACCCCCCCACCCCTCCACTCACGCGCCACACCACCCACTCTTCTGCAGGCTTCTCTCATTTATGCACAGAGTTCCTGGAAAAGCCCTTGATGGGGTCTCTGGGGAGTCCTTCCTTGCAGGAGAAGCAGGACATGGGCTCCAAATCCTTCTTGTCCATCCAATCTATGCCTTACTTTGGAATCGGCCGGGCGCCATTTCTCTGGCTACATCAGGAATTACCTCTCCTTTGGGCCAAAGACAAAAAAGAATGCAGACTTGTTTCCAGGATTATTAAATTACATACAGCGTATTCTTCCCGAGCGCGTCCCGTCTTAGTGGGGTTTAGAGCTGTGTTCAGGCCAGCCGGGCTCCGGTTACCTCTAATGAGGATAATCATCAGGAGGCTTAACGATAATTCTGCCCGGATTCTCTGCGCCTGCAGGACCTGTTAGCCGGCCACGGTTCCCCTAGTGACGTCAACACCACTCACCCAGCCCTCACCTGGGGCTGCCTGTGCCCAGGCCACTGCAGGTTCTGCTTCCTAAAGGCCCAGTGCTCTCAGGACGGGACTAAACACCAGCTTACACCCCCTTGGGCAAGCATGAAGTGGGAGCAAGAAAAAAACCCAAACACACACACACAAAAATCCAGCTAATTCCATCCTGTCAGCAGTGGATATTAAAGACGATTCGCTGGCAGGCTCCGCGATGTGTAAGTCACAATGGCACTACTGTTGAGTTTTAATTTAATTTTCAGAAAGGTAAGTGAAGCCCCAAGTGGGGCCAGAGAGGAGATGCTGGGAGTTTCTCTCCCCTGCGGGCAGTGTGGAGCTTCCCCCCAGGCCTTCCCCCCAGTTGGCTGCCTTTCACAGTGAAGGGAGACGTCCAGGCTACAATAATACCACCAGCGACTGCTGTTAATTGAGCATCTACTCTGTGCCTGATACGTTCTAACTGGGGTGTTGGCGTGGAATATTCAATATGGCGTGAGCTGCCAGGAGAAATGAACAAACGGGTCTTAGAAGAAACAACCAGAATGCTCCCGTGGAAGCGAGGATGGAGAGACTTTGGCTCACTGACTTTGGTCGTGTCCTTTGGAAAAACCAGGCCAGCCAAAATGAGGGCCACCCGTGCATGAGCTGGACAGACACAACAGTCATAGCAATGGCCTTGGAGCAGCCATGAGGATGGAGCAGGTCTGGGTGGTGTTTCCTTCTGTTACATGTGAGGCTATCTTGGCTCCTAAGGAGCACTCTGGCTGCACTTCTTCCAACACAGATCTGTTGGTTCTTTTGGCAGCCCATGGCACTTTCAATATTCTCCTCCAACACCGTTAACTCAAAAGCAACAAGTCTTCTACGGTCTTCCTTATTCATTGTCCAGCTTTCGCATGCATATGCGGTTACTGAAAATACCATGGCTTGGGTCAGACACACTTTAGTCCTCAAATTGATACCTTTAAAGAGGACTTGTACAGCAGCATTCAGAGGTGGGCGTACATATTTCTACTTCCCCCAGGAGGAAAATAAGGCACAGATTGCCTTAGGGGTTTGAGGGAGGTCACCCAGCCAATGGATTCCTGGTGTGGTCCTTTAGGATCAGCACAGGACTGTGGCGAATCACAAGGTTGGCAGTTCAAACCCACCAGCTGCTCCTCAGAAACCCTATACAGAGTCACTATGAGTCAGGACCGACTTGACAGCATTTAATAACAACAACAACAACAGTAACAATAACAATAACACCTAGGTCTTTCCATAAGCAAGCCTCAGGAGGTGGCCCTGGGCTCTACCCCCAGTGAGCTCTCTGTAACTGCCTGCATTTAGATGAAGTTGAATGAAGCTACTGTTATTGTCCCCTTGCTTCTGGTGGTAGGGACAGAAAGGGCATATGTTCACGGACTCCGCTACCTTCGTCTTTCATTCTCCTGCCGTGTTGCCGCACATTCCTCTGGCCCCCAACACTTGTAATTCTCAGCTCTTACTAAGCATCTCTCCTCCGCACTGAGCCTTTCTTTTGTAGGCTGTCTGTTTCATCAGTTGACTCCAACACGTGGTGACCCATGTACAATAGAATTAAGTGCTGCCCAGACCCGCACCGTTGTCTGCTCAAACCCATTGACACAGACACTGTATTTTCAGTATCTTCTAATCATCCCCCACGTTACCCAACTCTATTCTGTTGCTATTCACAGGACTTCTGTGTTCACAAATAGATCACCAGGCCACTCCCTCTCACTTGTCTCAGTCTGGGAGCTCTGCTAAACCCTGCCCACCACGGGTGACCCTGACCAAAGACATGCTTCCAGCATCACACAAGCCACTAAAATAGGACAAACTGACAGATGCATGGTGGGTTTCATAGATGACCCACAGATTCATTATGATTTTCTGTCCATTTTGCAGTCAGGAAAGGCTTTCTGGTAGCACAGTGCTAAGCACTTGGCTGCTAAGCCAAAAGTTGGCGGTTCAAGTCCACCAGCTGCTCCAAAGAACAAAGATGTGCCTGTCTGCTTCTGTAAAGAGTCCAGCTTTGGAAACCCTGTGGGGCAATTTAACTCTGTTCTAGAAGCTTGCTGTGAATCAGAAGCAGCTTGATGGCAGTGGGATTTGTTTTTAACAGCTAGGAAAAAGGTCAGGAGTTGACCCCAGGCCCCTAGCCCCAATGTCTAAGCCTCTATTGAGTTGTGTCCCTGGTTCTCATGCCACCAGGCTTGTTGGGGAGTGGCAGGGGGTAGAGTCCTCACACTCTTAGGAATAGGAAATATTGAAAGGGGGTGGGAATGGACGAAGGAATTTTACAACCACATTGTGAGTGATACACATCGGTGTTTTAAGTTGACAGCAGTTAATGCGCTGCAGAGTCCTGTCCCTGAGGCCTCCTAAAAGCATCCACTTGAGCTGACCGGAGAAGCGTGGTCTGTCAGAGGTCAGGTGCAGCCTGAAAGAAATACCACAGGTCTGGGTCTTGGGGATTTCTGGAGTCTGGACATCAGATAGCCCACATAGACACAGGATCAAATGTAGCCACAGATGCCCTGGGCAGCCCAGGGCCGTTTTCTTGCCCTTTCTGGGCCCTTTGCTCCATACACATATACTCAACACCAGCCAGCCCACGAGGACCCTGTGGAAGTGCTCCGTGTCTATCGGTGACATTCACGTTTGATTTCTTTGATGACAAAGACGTGGCTCACAAGCCTGTTGTTTTGTAGTTTATAAAGAACTTTCCTGTTTGTCACAGGAGAACAGGCTTCCACTTCTCAGATGAGGAAGCTGAGGTTCAGAGATACATGGTTTTCCTACACCCCCCCACCCCCGCTAGTGTAAGTTTTCTAGAGCAAAACCCGAAGGGGCTTTACTCAAAAGTTACCTTCAGAGTTCAGTGTGCATGTGGGCACCTGTTTGCATGTACATGTGTGCATATATGTGCAAGTGAGGGAGTGTGCATGTTTGTAAATGCATCTATTTATGTGAGTGCATATGAGTACATGCATCAGCGGCATGTGCATGTGTGCTTATAAATGTGCATGTGTGTAAAATCTGACCTACTCACCTCTCCAGCCAGAATTCCTATCACTCCCTCTAAGTTCCCAGAGAGAGAAGGCCTTCCCCTAGATCTGGCCCTGAATTCAGACTTCCAGCCTCCTAAACTGTGAGAACATGTTTCTGTTTATGAAAACCACCCCTTTTTGGTGTTTCTGTCGGAGCACCACTAGAGGGTCTCAAGGCATTCCACATATCAGGCCGTTCTGATGGGCACCTGACACTCTGAACCCTGTCTGTCCTAGGGAGGGACCCAGCCTCATCAGGTCACAGAGTGGGTCTTCTGTGTCCAAAGCTGCACAGAGAACGCCCGCTTTTGCTTGACGACCTAATGCAGTGTTGGAGGTGAGGCCTGAGGTCAGTGAGGGGCTGGAGCCGGGGACCACTGGTTACATTTTCAAAGAATTTTGCCCCAAAGTCAGTGTTAAAATGGAATGATGCAAACTTACAATTAAATGGATTATATTAAAAACAAAGACAATCACTGCTCTCAAAATTCACCACTTTCTCATTATTTCTCTATGTAGTTACAGTTGGATTTCTAAGGTTGTTTAAGTCAATTGTCTGTCACTCGTCTGTCCGTTTGTCATACTTGCATGCTGCTGTGATGCTGGAAACTATGCCACTAGTATTTCAAATACCAGCAAGACCACCAAGGCTTCAGCAGAGCTTCCAGATGAAGACAGACCAGGAAGAAAGGCCTGGCCATCTACTTCTGAAAATTAGCCAATGAACACCCTAAGGATGGCAATAGAATATTGTGCAGGAGTGCCAGATGAGCCCCCTAGGTTGGAAGGCACTAAAAATACACAAGTCATTGCAATGAAACAATACCAATGTTCCTGAAGATGGCGCTGGGTCTGGCAATGTTTCCTTCCATTGCACATGGTGTCTCTATGAATCAGACAGAATCCACTTAACAGCTAAAGACAGCTTTTACCATATCTCCTCGGGGGAAATGGGGCATAATGGGGCTGCTATAGATGTCTTCCCGACTCTGCAGTGAAAGGCACACTGAAAGCTTGAAATTAGCCACTAATGGAAATATTGACACTGTGGAAATTGGCAGTCTCTACTGGAGTCCTAGGAGCTCTGGTAGCGTAGTGGTTACAAATTAGGCTGTGAACCTTAAGGTCAGCAGTTCAAAACTACCAGTTGCTCCGTGGGAGAAAGATGAGGCTTTCTGCTCCCGTAAAGATTTATAGCCTCAGAAACCCTATGGGTCGGAACCGGCTCGACAGCACTTAACAACAACAACTGGAGTCCTGGTGTGGTGCTGTCGGTTAATGCGCTAGACTGCAAAGCTGTTAGAAGAAAAGCTCACCAGCTGCTCCTCAGAAAACCTATACAGGGTCGCTATGGGTCAGAACCGACTCGACGGCACTTAACAACTTAATAACAACCTACCAGGAGTCCTCCGGTGGTGTGGTACTGTACTGCTAACTGCAAGGTCAGAGGTTCAAACCCACCAGCTCCACCCTGGAAACTCTATACAGGGTCACTATGAGTTGAAACTGACTCGAGGACACTTAACAACAACAAATCAGGTCTTGAACTTACTATTTTATCTGTTATCTAGACTTAAGAAAGTAAATGAGAAAATATTATGAATGCATGTTAAGTTTAAAGGGCTGCTGGTGTGGCAGTGTAGGAGATGCACTGGACCGCAAGGTCAGTTTGAACCATAAGGTCAGCAGTTCAAACTCACCGGCCACTCCTCGGAAACCCTATACAGGGTGACCATGAGTCACAACCGACTGGACAGCACTTAACAACAACCATTAACTTTAACAGCCTGGCAACCTATAGCGGCTACACTGTGAATAACCCAAACAATTGAGGAAATATTCTAACATTTGAAAACTATTATCTGGGTAAGCAAAGAAGTGCTCACGTCATTAAAGAACCAAGTGAAGTTCTGATACATATTATCATTATTTCACTTCTGTTTTACTTGTTAACATGATTGAGAACATCACCCAACATTCATGTGGGAATTGTACTAATTCCTCAATTGCAACTGTCATTTGGCTATGATGTGAGTCTAGCAAGAATCAATGAAAGCAAACTGTGAAAATCGACTTGTTATTCGTTGTCATCAAGTCCATTGTGACTCATTGCAATTCCAAATGTGCAGAGTACAGCTGCCTCATTGGGTTTTCAAAACTGCAATGTGGTTTCTTTTTTAATTCCTTCATTTCTTCCTTTCTCTCTTTCTCAAAATTCTCTCCTTTTCTCTCTCCTTCCCTCCCTCCTTTCTTTCTTTCTTTCTTTCTCTCTCTCTCTCTTTCTTTCTTTCTTTCTTTCTTTCTTTTCTTTCTCTCT
>NW_006408543.1:13297354-13299580 GCF_000296735.1 Chrysochloris asiatica
TCTCTCTCTCTCTCTCTCTCTCTCTCTCTCTCTCTCTTTCTCTCTTTCTTTCTTCATGCCTCCATAAAGCCTCTTGGCTTTCTTCATGAACAAGTCTGTCCTTTTATTATTAATTTTTATTGTGAAATGAGTGATAGTTTACATGGGAGAACATCGACTTTACACCATCATTTCATTACAATGATTACAGTCTCCTCCGTGCATCATCATTCAACAGTATTTTCTTCCATTCCCTCTGTTTTTTGTTGTTTTTTTGTTGGGGGAGAGAGGAGTACAAAAACACTCAGGAATATATAATCATTTAAACAACCAAAGGGCACATTCTGCAAGCCTGTCTCCTGGCTACCAGCATCCAGTCCCTCTCTTTCCATGAGTCCAGAGTCCTCAGCTGCTCCCTCTCTCCATGTCCCCATCTCTGCCTCCATCTCTGGTGGTGATGCTTCTCTGGATAGGGTCCTGCATTCCACTCATGCTCTTCTTCCTTGATGGTCCTAGGGTTCTCTGTTTCTGGAATGTAAGATGAACTACTCCCCTGTTTTTGTTACACAACGTCTAACTTCACATTAATTGTGACAGTCGCAATTAGTCATGGTAACAATTACTCACTATAGAATCATAAGAATCTTATCCCCAACTCTTTTCACTAGATCCATCTAGATGAGATGAAAATGATTGAGTGGGGACTCTACCTTCCCCCGCACACTCTTAAACTAAACTCCCTCTTGAAAACTTGTAAGCTAGTCACTTTGTACCTTTATCGCCCCCTCATTTTAGGTAGCTAGTGTCTAAGATGCCCCCTGTCCAAACGCTTAACTTAACTAGACAGTAGAGACTTGAAGGAGGAACTGCCTGGGCTCCTAGGCAGGCTCAAGGACCCCATTTATCTTCCCCTGGCTCCCAGACTCTTTTCCTCAGTTCTTGTTGTGTTCTCAGAAGGCTCTCTCATCATGGTGATAAAATGGCTGCCCCAATTCCATCTGATATCCCCTTGGTTCAATCCCAGAGAGAGAGAAAAAAAGTCCTTCCCAGACACGCTGGCAAAGGACCCCAGAGGAGTTCTGACTGGGCCTCAGTGATTGGCTTGAGTCACATGTCCATCACCTCAAGCAGAAGGTGATGCTCTGATTGGCCAGAGTTAAATCTGGAGCTTCCCAAGGGACTCATGGATAACAATAAGAGGATGAGAGAGCCCCACCCACCCAAGAGACCAACAGACACACAAAGATCCAATCCACAGCCACTCACAGGGCTCTTAACCTCTGCTGTGTTTGTCAATCAAGTCTTCAGAGGTCATTAAGAAGGGTGGTAGGAGGAAGACTTGCAATAACATGTAAAATGTTTGTTGTATATATTAAATGAAAATGTGGGAAATATAGTAGTTGCTCAATAAATATTTGATGAGCACATTAACCAATAAATGGAATGGGCATGGCTGTAAGCATTTGTAAAGTATGTGCCAACAACAGGGTTCTCTACTGCCTCTTTCACTCTTACAACTTTCCTAGATGTACATTCTGTCACTAAATATCTGGAAAACAGATAAGATGTCAAAGCAAATGAAAGCCAACCAATAGCCAGATCTATAAGGAGAACAATAACACTAGGTAACAAGCACACCTTAGAATAATCAATCATTTAAGATCAAAAGAGCAACATTTACCCAAGGACAAAGTTCAGAAGCGTTAGGAAAAAAGGGGGAATGGAACCAGGAAATGCAGGGGGGAAGTGGGATGGATGATGTCCCATTGTGGGGATCACAGCCAATGACATGAAAAGAATGGTATGTATTGTTGAATGGAAAAAATTTTTTTTCTGTAAACCTTCACCCAATTCACAATAAAAAGTTAAAGCAAAAAATCAAGGTCCAGATGGTTTTACAGGTGAATTTGAGTAAGTTTTCAAGATACAGAAAAGTCTGTTCCTGTACAAGTTATTCCAAAAAAAGAAAAGATATAGAACAAAAAAAAAAACAACAAAACATTTTATCAGGCTAGTGTAATGTTGATCCTGAAACCAGACAAGGGTGGTAGAAGAAAAGAAAGTTTTCGGTTCACATAAAAATCAATAAAATGAACAAACTATTGGGATTAAAACAAACAAACAAACACACAATCAAGTTGCTAAATATGTTGTTGTCAGGTGCCATCGAGTCAGAACCGAATCATAGCTATCCCATGCACAGCAGAATGAAACAATGTCCAATCCTGGGCCAACCTCACTACCGCT
>NW_006408543.1:13301527-13316144 GCF_000296735.1 Chrysochloris asiatica
AAAGCAAATGGAAAAATTGAAGAGGTGCAAGAGCTGAACAGAAGATTTCAAAGATCAGCTTGAGAAGATAAAGCCAAATGCTATAATAAAATGTGCAGGGATTTAGAGTTAGAAAACCAAAAGGGAAGAACACGGTCAGTATTTCTCAGGCTGGGGGAACTGAAGAAGAAATTCCAGCCTCGACTTTCGTTATTGAAAGATTCACTGGGCAAATTATTGCTGAATATAAGTCAACTTTAAAAAAGGCAATAGATTCCCAGAGGATCTGTGTGGAGACCTCCTAGTTCTAACTAGACACGTAGTGGATTGGATTACTGGGTTGAAGGATGATAATCTCAAAGGACAACTCAGTCTATTAGCGGTCATGAAGAGAATGCTCTACACCCTAGTTTGATGAGTAGTGTGTGGGGTCTTAAAATCTTGTGAGTGGCCTTCTAAGATATGAAAGGGCTTCTAAACATTCATGGAAAAATGGAATTAAAGGATAATGGAATTTTCCCATGAACTTTTGAACCCCCTTGTACAGCTATTCGTCTGTTCTTATCTGGAACATACAATAAAAGAAACTAAAGTCTTAAAACAGGAAACGAGTCCACAGGACTAATGGCTACACGGACCATGGCTTCTTCTGGTATGAAGAGACTAGAAGAACTAGATGGTGCTCAGCTACTACTAGCAACCATTCTGACCAGGGACACAATAGAAGGCCTCACATAGAATGGCAGAAAAATGTAGAACAAAACTCTCCTCAAATAAGACAGACTTACTGAACGGATGGAGTTCTGGTGCAGCGCTGTGGAATAAAGCACTAGGCCACAAGCTTCGTTTGAACCATAAGGTCGGTGGTTCAAACTCATCAGCTGCTCCTTGGAAACCCTATATAGGGTTGCTATGAGTTGAAACCGACTCTGCGGCACTCAACAACAATAACTGAACAGATAGACAGTAGAGGAACAAACCCCTGTTACTAGCACTGAAAGGTGCCCTTTTAGTTTGGAACGGAGGCTACTCCCTCCTTTCAGCCCAATACTTGGAGACTGTCTATAAAACAGAAACACCTGTGGGGAATATGTTCCCTTAAACAATCCACTACCTGAGTCCAAACCGGTCAACATTCACCCAAAAGCAAAGATGAGAAAGCAAGGAGGACCGGGGAAGCTAGATAAATGGAAATGGGACAAGCAGAATGGAAATTATGGGACTGCTGACACATTGTAAAGATGGCAGCCCATGTCACGGAACACTGTGTACGAAATTGTTCAATGGGAACCCAATGTGTTCTGTAAAATGTCACCTAAAGCATAATTAAAAAATCAATAGATTTCCCTAAATCAGTAATAAACAACCAGGAAAACAAAACAAAAATAAACATACCATACACAAAAACAACAAAGCCATACAGTGCCTATGATGTCACCTATAAAGAAAGTGTGTGATCTCTATGGAAAAGATAATATTTTTATTAAAATATTTCAAAAACCCACCAAATTAAAGAGCTTGTCTATGCTTTGGATATGGTGGCTTACTATTTTTAAAAAATACCAAAATTCTCTAAATTAATTCATAAATCCAGTTAGAACCCAATCTAAAGTCTAGTTGAACTTCTGAGGAGCGTAATGAACTTGTTGTAAAACATATTTTGAAGAATGCTGTTGGTAAGTGCCTTTGAGTTGGTTGTGACTCATAGCGACCCTGTCTAGGGTTTCGGAGGCGCAGCTGGTGAATTTGAACCGCCGACCTTGAGGTTCAAGCCAACCTTGTGGTCCAGTGCATTATCCTACAGCGACCACAATGTTGTTGTTATTAAGTGCCGTTGAGTCAATTCCAATGCATAACGACCCTGTATAGGATTTCCGAGGAGCTGCTGGTGAGCTTGAACTGCTGACGTTGCTCAAACAGCTTTGCAATCTGGCACATTAACCCACAGCGCCACACCAGGATCCACAACAAAGTCTGTAAATGACAACATCAAACAAGACAATGAGGAATAAAGGGGTGTCTTGCTCTATCAGATAATAATGTACTAGAGAGTCATTGTACCCCCAACAGTAAGGGCAAATGAAACCAAGAGGACCCTCAGAGAGGTGCACATACATATGAGAATTTACGATACTATAAAAGGAGCTCTGGTAGCGTAGTGGTTACGAATCAGGCTGCGAACCTTAAGGTCAGCGGTTCGAAACTACCAGCCGCTCCGCGGGAGAAAGATGAGGCTTTCTACTCCCGTAAGGATTTACACCCTCGGAAACCCTGTACAGGGTTGCTATGGGTCGGAACCGACTCGAAGGCACTGAACAACAACAACAACAACATATCAATGGGAAAAGGGAAAATTGCTTAGGGGATGGTGTTGGGAAAACTGGTTAACACATGGAGAAAACTAAAACTACACCCCTAACTAGTGGTAGAAACTAAGTTGGACTGTAACAGATTAAGAACCTAAATTTGAAAGACAAACTATAAACATAATAAAAATTGTAGGAAGATTTCTTTATGACCCATGGGCAAATAAGGACTTCTTAAATAATGCCCCTAATCTGGTATGGCGCTGTAGGATAAGCACTAGACCCCAAAGATGGGTTGAACTGCAAAGTTCGTGATTCAAATCCACCAGTCTCTTCTCAGAAACCTTATACAGGGTGGCTATTGTCGGAACTAACTGACAACACTTATTTCAGGTAAGTAGGATCATACCCCATGTATATTTGTTCTCTTGTGACTGACTTATTTAGACATCATTAATTTTGATGTATTCAAAGCCATCAGCATCTGGTTTGTACAAATCCATCAGCCTATGGTTTGAAATACCTGATAGGCAAAGGTATGTTGTTGCTACTGTTATGTGCCATTGAGTTGGTACCGACTCATAGTGACCTTCTGCACAACAGAACAAAACACTGTCAGGTTCTGCACCAACCTCACAATCGTTGTGACACTTGAGTCCATTGCTGCTGCCACTGTGCCAGTCGCTCTTGTTGGGGGTCTTCCTCCTCTTCTCTGACCCTCCACTTTACCAAGCTTGGTGTCCTTTTCTGGGGACTTGTCACTCCTGATCATATGTCTGAAATATGAGAGATGAAGTCTGGTCTTCCTGGCTTCTAAGGAGCACTCTGGCTGTACTTCTGCCAACACAGATTGGTTTGTTCTTTTGGCAGTCCATGGTACTTTCAATATTCTCCTCCAACACCATAACTCAAATGCATCAAATCTTCTACAGTCTTCTTTATTCACTGTCCAGCTTTTGCATGCATATGAGGTTATTGAAAATACCATGGCCTGGGTCAGGCACACCTAAGTCCTCAAACTGACATCTCTGCTCTTCAACACTTTAAAGAGATCGTTTGCAGCAGATTTGCTTGACTGCTGCTTCCATGATTGTTGATGGTTGATCTAAGCAAAATTAAGTCTTTAATATCTTCAGTCTTTTCTCCATTTATCTTGATATTATTTATTGGTCCAGTGATAAGAATTTTTGTTTGCTTTACATTGCGATGCAATCCATACTTTGATCTTCATCAGTATTTCAAGTCCTCTTCATTTTCAGCAAGCAAGGTTGTATCATCTGCATATCACAAGTTGATGGTAAGTCTTTCTCCTATCTTGATGCCACATTTTTATTCATATAATTTAGCTTCTCAAATTATTTGCTCAGCATACAGATTGAATCAGTATGGTTAAAGAATACAACCCTGGTGCACACCTTTCCTAATTTTAAACCATTAAGTGTTCCCTTGTTCTATTCGAACAACTGACTCTTGATCTATGTACAGGTTCCTCCTGAGCACAAGTAAATGTTCCAGAATATTCATTCTTTACAATGGTGTCCATAGCTTGCCATGATCCACACAGTCGAAAGCCTTTGCATAGTCAATAAAGCACAGGTAACAAACATGTTGCTAGTATTCTCTGCTTTCAGCCAAGATATATCTGATGTCAGCAATGATATCCTTATTTCCACATCTTCATCTGAATCCTGTTTGAACCTCTGCCAGTTCCCTGTCGATGCACTGTTGCAGCCATTTTTAAATTATCATTAGTAAAATTTTACTTGGATATTAATAATACTAATAATATTGTCAGATGATTTCCATATTCCATTGGGTCACCTTTCTTTGGAATGAGCACAGATATGGGTCTCTTCCAATCAGTTGGCCAGGTAGCTGTCTTCCAAATTTCTTGGCATAAATAAGTGAGTGCCTCCAGTGCTGCATCAGTTTGTTGAAAGATTTCAGTTTGTAGTCCATCAATTCCCAGAGCCTTGCTCTTTGCCAACGCCTTCAGTGCACCTTGGACTTCTTCCTCTTGATGATATGCTACCTCTTGAAATGGTTGAACATCGACCATTTCTTTTTAGTACAGTGACTCTGCGTATTCCTTTCATCTTCTTTTGATGCTTTCTGCATCATTCAATTTTTAATCATAGAATCCTTCAAGAGTATAGAGAACAAAAAAGTAGATGGGAGTGAGCTGGCAGAGAGGGCACAGTGTTTAAGGGAGAGTGAGCTTCTGTTAAGGGTGATGGAATATGTAGGGAACATGTAGAGGTGCTGGTTGGACAATATGATGAACATAACTAAATTAAATGTCACTGAACAGTACATGTAAAGCCTGTGTAAGTGTGAAATGCTTTGTTACATCTGTATAGACTACAATTAAAATTAGTATTTCTCTTCAATAAAAGCAACATAGAGAAAGCTAATAGATGGTGGTGGTGGTGTGCTGTGGAGTTGGTTCCAACTCACAATGACCCTGCATAGGGTTTCTGAGACTATAAATCTTTACAGGAGCAGAAAGCCTCATCTTTCTCCCGCAGAACAGCTGGTAGTTTCAAACTGCTGGCTTTAAGGTTAGCAGCACAACTCGTAACCACTATGCCAACAGAGCTCCTTGTAATAGACAATGGTAGAAAGATAGAAAATATTTCCAATATGGACTCTTGAGGTGGCGCTATAGGATAAGCACTGGACTTTGAACCACAAGATCAGCAGTTCAAACTCACCAGTTTCTCCCATACAGGGTCATTATGAGTTGGAACCAACACAACAGCACTTGACAACAATACAATATTCTAGAGGGAGTGAGGTGGCTCCATAGGATAAGTACTGGACTGTGAATGACAAGGTCTGAGGTTCAAACCCACCAGACGCTCCACTGAAGAAAGATGAGGCTTTCTGCTCCCTTAAAAATTTAAAGCCCCAGAAACCCTATACAGGATCACTATGAGTAGGAATGGGCTTGATGTATAACTTAACAACAACAACAACATTCTAGAGTATATAATAAACTATTGTAAATCTGAAGTTCTGGTGGCACAATGGCTAAGCTCTCAAATGCTAAGTGAAAGGTCAGTGTTCTGAACCTACAAATATCTACTTGGGAGGAAGACCTGCTCCCTTAAATATTTGTTGTTGGAAGAAGTACAGCCAGACTGCTCCTTAGAAGCCAGGAGGGCCAGACTTCGTCGATTATACTTGGAACATATTATTAGGAGGGACCAGATCCTGGAACAGGATAGCATGCTTGGTAAAGTGGAGGGTCAGTGTTAAAGAAGTCCCCCAACGAGATGGGTTGGCACAGAGACAACAGCAGTGGGCTCCAGCATTGCAAAGATTGTGAGGTTGGCACAGGACCGGACAGTGTTTCGTTCTGTTGTGCATAAGGTCATTATGAGTCAGTACTGACTCGACGGCACCAAACAACCACAACACGTTCTATCGAGTTGCTTCTGACTCAGAACAACCCTTTGAACAACAGAAGAAAGGTGCTCAATCCTGAGGCATCAACATAATCATTGCTATGCTTGAGCCCATTGCTTCAGCCTCTCTTTGAGGGTCTTCCTCTTCTACCCCGACCCAGGACCTGTTCCCTCCTGATAACATGGCCAAAGTGCAAGAGACCAAGTCTCACCATCCTAACTGGCTTCACGTCTTCCAAAACAGGTTTGCTTGTTCCTTTGGCAATCTATGGTGATTTTAATAGTCTTTGCCAACACCATAATTCAAATGCATCAGTTATTTTCAGTCTTCCTTATTCTTTGTTCAGTTTTCACATGCTTATGTGCCAATCGAAAATACCATGGCTTGGATCAAGGGCACCTTAGTTCTCAAAGTGACATCTTTGCATTGTAACACGTTAGTCTTTTGCAGCTGATGTGACTAATGCAATGCGTTGTTTAACTTGATTTCTCAACAACTGTTTCCATGAACGTTGATTGTGGATCCAAGTACAACAAAGTCCTGGACAACTTCAATCTTCTCTCCATTTTTCATGTTTATTGGTCTAATCCTCAAACCACAATTGAGGATACTTGTTTTATACTGTGATATCATTCATACAGAAGGTTGTAGACTTTGATTTTCATCATTAAGTGCCTCAAGTCCTCTTTTCTTTCAAAAAGCAAAATTATATCAGCATAATACAGGTTATTAATGATTCTTCCTCAATCTTGATGCTATGATCCTCTTCTCAGATGATTTGTTCAGCAGACAGATTGAATAATTAGGATGAAAAGATACAAGCCTCACTCAGCATCCTCTTGAACATAGACCATATCATGATGTCCGATAGATCTTGGCTCAAAGCAGAGAATATCAGAAAGATGTTTGCTTGTGATTTATTGACTATGCAAAGGCTTTCGATAGTGTGGCTCATGACAAGCTTGGACAACATTGTGAAGTATGAGTATTCTGGAACACTTAATTGTGCTCATGAGGACTCTGTACCTGGACCAACAGGCAGTTGTTCAAATAGAACATGGGAACACTGAATGGTTTAAAATTAAGAAAGGTGTGTGACAAGGTTGTGTTCTTTCACCATACTTATTCAACCTGTATGCTGAGCAAATAATCTGAGAAGCTGGGTTCTATGAAGAAAAATGTGGCATCAGGATTGGCCTGATGACATGATGGCCTGATGGCCTGAGAGACGAAGTTTGGCCATCCTGGCCTCCAAGGGACACTGTGGCTGTACTTCTTCCAACACAGATCTATTGGTTCTTTTGGTAGCCTATGGCACTGTCAATATTCTCCTCCAACACCATAACTCAAAAGCATCAATTCTTCTATGGACTCATTAACAACCTGCGATATGCAGATGATACAACCTTGCTTGCTGAAAGTGAAGAAGGCTTAGAATATTTACTGATAAATATTAAAGCCCACAGCCTTCGCTATGGATTGCATCTCAACATAAAGAAAACAAAATTCCTCACCACTGAACCAATAAACAACATTCTTATCAATAGAGAAAAAATTTAAGTTGTCAAGGATTTCATTCTTCTTGGATCAACTATCAAAACTCATGGAAGCAGCAGTCAAGAAATCAAACAATGTATTGCATTAGGCAAATCTGCTGCACAAGACCTTTTTAAAGTGTTGAAGAGCAAAGATGTCAGCTTGAGGACTAAGGTGCGCCTGACCCAAGCCATGGTATTTTCAATAGCCTCATATGCATGTGAAAGCTGGACAGTGAATAAGTAAGACCATAGAAGAATTGACGCTTTTGAGTTATGGTGTTGGAGGAGAATATTGAAAGTACCATGGGCTGCCAAAAGAACCAACAGATCTGTGTTCCATCTATGCACTGCTGTAATGATTTTTGAATTATCTTCAACAAAAGTTTCCTTGCATGTGATATCAATGCTATTGTTTGATAATGTTCTCATTCTAGTGGATCACCTGTCTGTGGAATGGGCAAAAATATGGAGCTCTTTCAGTCGGCTGGCCAGAGAGCTGTCTTCCCCTTTCCTGGCAGAGTTGAATGAGCTCTTCAGTCCTACGTGAATGTGTTGAATGATTTCAATTTGTATTCTGCCCATTCCTGGACCTTTGTTTTTCACCAATGCCTTTAGGGCAGCTGGGACTTCTTCCTTCAGTACCATCAATTCTTGATCGTATATTACCTCCTTTAATGGTTGAAGGAGCTCTGGTAGCATAGTGGTTACGAATCGGGCTGCAAACCTTAAGGTCAGCGGTTCGAAACTACCAGCCGTTCTGCGGGAGAAAGATGAGGCTTTCTACTCCCGTAAAGATTTACACCCTCGGAAACCCTGTACAGGGTCGCTATGGGTCGGAACTGACTCGATGGCACTTAACAACAACAACAACAACAACAATGGTTGAATATTGACCATTTCTTTTTGGTACAGTGACTGTGTACTTCTTCCATCTTCTTTTGATGCTTCCTTTGTTACTCAATGCTTTGCCCATGTTGCTGTTGTTTTTAAATGCCGTCTAGTTGGTTCCAACTCATAGTGACCCTGTATAGGATTTCCGTGGAGTGACTGGTGGGTTTGAACTGCTAATCTTCTGGTTTAGCATTCCAGGGCTTATCTGGCAGTGCAACTCCAGAACACTTGAGGCTTGAATATTTTCTTCGGTTTTTTCAGCTTGAGAAATGCTGAGTGTGTTCTTCCCTTTTGCTTTTCCAACTCTAGGTCTTTGCACATTTCATTATAATGCTTTATTTACTTGGTCTTCTCGAGTTGCCATTTGAAATCTTTTGTTTGGTTCTTCAACTTCATCGTGTATTCCATGCTCAAGAGCATGCTTTAGAGTCTGTTTTGACATTCTTTTTTTTTTTTAATTATAAATTGGATGAAGGTTTACAGAGCAAATCATTTTTCCATTCAACTATTCGTACACATTTTGCTTCATGTCAATGGCTACAATCCCTGCGTTGTCATATCACTTATCCACTTCCTCCCTGTGTTTTCTGTTTCTTGTCCTCCTTCTTTCCTAGCCCTTCTATACTGTATCCTTGGGCCAGTGCTGCTCTTTTGATCTCAGACTGTTGGTTATTCTCAGGCATGCGCACCTTCTCAGTGGTACTCTACCCCTTATGCACTTGTCCAGTACTTGGGTATAAATTAACTCCTGGGGATGAATTCACTTCCAGAACTGAAGAGTGACTAAGGGTCATAGTTCTTGGGAGTTCCACCAGACTCTGTCTGGCCAGTAAGCCTCCCCTTCTTTATGATTTTGAGTTTTGTTCTATGTTTTTCTCCCACTCTATCAGGACCTTCTGATGTGATCCCCTTCAGAGCAGTTGTAAGGGGTAGCTGGGAACCATCTAGTACTTTTGGTCTTAGGTCATGGAAATTGATGTTCACATGGTCCATTAGTACACTGAACTGATCATTCCCACGGGTCTTTGATCTTTTTTTTTTTTTCCATTCTTCTCTCCTCCGGGCAGGGAGATACCAATAGTTATGCCTTAGATGGCCGCTCATGAGCTTTTTAAGACCTTAAGCACTGCTCACCAAAAGTAGGATGTAGAACATGATCTTTGTAGACTACCTAATGCCAATATTCCTAGGTAACCTCTGAGACTATGGTCCTGAGTCCCCGGGCCTAATGACTCATGCCTTTAAATTATGTCTAAGACATTTTCATAATTTTGCCCTAGTATGCTTCACCATATCCATGAATATATTTTCAGCAATGATAAATACACATGAAGAAATATCCTCTGTCAAATCTATCTACCTATCTATTCATCCATCCATCCACCCATCCATCTATCCATCATCCATCTATCTATCCATGGGTATGATCTCACTATCCCTCCCAGACCTGTTCAGCAGACACTGTTCAGACATGCATGTCTGTCCATACATCCACTCATGGATCACCATTATTGCAGGATTGTGTAATAACAGTATCTACTACTATTGTTCGTGCCTCCCATGTCTTCCCCTGCCTCCATCACTTTTTAATGACCTCCTTCTTATTACATATTGCCTTCCCCTTCACCCAAGTTAATATATATGTATGTATGTATGTATGTATAGATAGATAGATAGATGGATAGATAGATAGAGATAGAAGTAGAGATATGTTGTTGTTGTTGTTAGGTGCCATTGAGTCAGTTGCAACCCATAGCGACTTTGTATAGGGTTTCCAAGGAGCAACTGGTGAGCTTGAACCACCGACCTTGCAGTTAAAAATGACTTTGCAGTCTGACTTATTAGTCCACAGCATCTTCTCAGCCCCCAGATACCCATGACTACATTTCACATGGGCAATTATTGCATTTCCTCAGTTTGTAGGGGCAAATGATGGCCTCTACACCGAACCTCTCACCTTTCCAGGGAGGTCAACACTTACGTGTCCTGTTGGACAAAGTCCAACATAACTTATAGGTGGCAGAAAGGACCCCACCCAGCGCTTTCTCCATCCTGCATCCTCCCCCTGACACAGTAGCATGCTTGTTGAGCGATGTCACCATGTGTCCACCCCAGAACAGTCATTTCATTGTTTCATTCCCAGCCCAGTCCCACTCCCTTCACATTGCCAACACTAAATTGAATCTACTGCCGGTAATCTAACTTACATTTGAAGGCACACACAATACCAACACAACCAAAGGCCAATAGAATTTCAAGTAAAACCCATAATGGTTTGGTGCTAGTGTTTATGGAAATCTTAGCCTACTCCGGACCCAGGTACTCTGCAACCTTGCATCCCAAATCATTCCCATATGACAGTAAGAGACACTCTGGATGCCCCTGGCAATGAGTGAGGTCTTGCTCCAAGTCTTTCCTCAGAGTTCTGCTTATCCAGCAGGATGGAGTAGGATGGCGAGGGCAAGGAAGTGCTTCCTTCCTGCCCTGTCTTCCTGCTTCTGCCACTAGCCAGAGTCTCTGTCTTTTTCCAGCACACAGCCACCTCACCTGGGGTTCGGGAGTGGCAGGTGAGAAAAGATCTACTTAGCAATACACAGTCTTCCATCTGGTGGGCATATGGCGAACATTTCATAGACGCTTGAACATATAGATTCTTGGGGCTTAAAGAAACTTGGGGATGAGTCAGTCTTTCTTTTAATAAGGGATTCAATAATAATAAAAATAAAACCTGTGGCGCATTCGCAGATGTTTGCCATTGAATTGGTTTTGATTCATAGGAATCCTGCTTGGGGTTTCCGAGAGTGGCTCGTGGGTTTGAACCACCAGCCTTGTGGTTACCAGTCCAGTGCTTATCCTACAGTGCCACAGCAGTGATCATTGAACATTATAATGTGGCAATTATTAGCCAAAAGGATATCAGTACGAACTTACCCAGAGACACCTTGGAAGAAAGATCTAGTGATCTACTTCCAAAAACCATTGAAAACCCTATGGCAGGTTCCAGTCTGTACACTTTGGGCCATCATGTGTCAGAACCAACTCAATGACAACTGGTAGCTTGTAATATTCATAGAATTACTATGTTAATAATAGTATTAACTCAGTTAATACTCACAACAGCCCTCTGAAACCAGGGCCGTCGGTCCATGTTACAGATGGTGAAACTGAGGCATTGTGGGGTCAAGTAATACACCAAGGTCGCCCCATCATGTAGTGATAGAGCCAAGGTTTGAACTCTGCCTTTTTGGCTCTGGAACCTACTTGTTCAGCCACCACGAGACTCTGTCTCTTGCATCTTGGCTATGGGCTCCGCATACATGAGTCCTCTACATACCTGAGCTCCCCAACTTACATCGGGGTCCCCCCTGATAAATTCTGTCACAAGTCACTTCTAACGTAAGTTGAAAATCTCTTCATGAAAAATTTTCATTATTATTGCTCTCTGATAACAGGATTCTTATAAATCATAGCATTAGACATCTACAAGGGAACAGCCGAGAATGATATCATGAGCAAATTATACTACAACATTGGTTGTTAAGTGTTTCGTTGTTGTTAGGTGCTGTCGAGTTGATTCTAGCTCATAGTGACCCTGTATAGGGTTTCCAAGGAGTGGCTGGTGGGTTTAAACAGCCGACCTTGTGGTTCATAGTCCAGTGCTGATTCTACAGCAACCCACCAGGAGGCCAACAACATTGTATGCAGTGCATATTATTAGTGATAAAGTGTACCAGAAAAAAGAAAAAAAAAAGGGAGTCGATCTTAAGTGCAGTTCGTCATAACTCGAATATTGTCCTCCCTGGGGTGGGGAGGGGGGCTGCCTGTATGCTATCACTGACCCTTGCAATGTCCTGAAGTGCACTGTGCTGGTCTCAGAGATGTCACTCAGCTGGCCCAAGGACACACACCTTGTAATTTCAGACCCAGCTTTTGGTGGCTGATATTCCTAAGAAGACTGTTATATTCCCTACTTCCTGGCCAGCTGTCACTTTTGGCCTTCCTTCCCTCTCTCTCTCTTTTTTAATGAGCTTTTACTTTTAATGGTGGGATTTAGCTTTTATCACGGTTCCTTAAGATTCCTCCCCCCTTTGTTTTTGGCTTTACACCATCATTTCATTTCAATGATTACAGTCTCCTCTGTGCATCATCATTCAATTGCATTTGCTTCTATTCACTCTGGATTTTGTTTTGTTGGGGGGGGGGGGTGTACACAAAAACAATCAGGAATATGTAATCATTTAAACAACCAAAGGGCACATTCTTCAAGTCTGCCTCCTGGCTGCCAACACCCAGTCTCTCTCTTCCCATGAGTCCAGAGTCCTCAGTTTCTCCCTCTCTCTCCATGTTCTCATCTCTGCCTCCATCTCTGGTGTCGACGCTTCTCTGGATAGGATCCCACATTTCACTTTTGCTCTTCTCCCTTGATGGTCTTAGGGTCCTCTGTTTCTGGACTGTAAGATTAACTACTCCCCCTGGTTTGTTATAAAACTTCTACTTTTACAGTTGTGACAGTTGCAATTAGTCATGATAACAATTACTCACTATTGAATCATAAGAATCTTATCCTCATCTCTTTTCACCAGACCCATCTAGATGAGATGAAAACGATTCAGTGGGGACTGTATCTTCCCCTGCACACTCTGAAACGGAATTCCCTCCTGAAAACTTCTAAGCCAGTCACGTCATGCCTTTACTTATCGGCCCCATCTTTATAGAGTGATTTATCAATGAAATCTTATTTAAATTCACCACCTCCATCTACAGCATCAGCAACCATGGTATTGTGTTGGTATGTATCCTTTTATTTGTACGTTGTTGTTAAGTGTCTTCAAGTCTGTTCCAACTCATAGCAACCCTGTATAGGATCTCCAAGGAATGGCTGGTGAGTTTGAACTACCGACGTTGTGCTTATCCTACAGCGCAACACCAGGACTCCAATAATTTCTTTGTTGTTGTTGTTAAGCGCCATCGAGTTGGTTCTGACCCATAGCAACCCTTTATAGGGTTTCCTAGGAGACGCTAATGAGTTTGAACCACCGACCTTTCAGTCTAGTGTTTATTCTATGGCACCACATGAATAACTTTTTATATAAATTATCATAAAATATATTTTAGCTTTTATGTGTCTGTGATTTTTATTGCACATAAATATGATTGTGTTTTCAATACAAAACACAGTAATAACTGGAGATGGCACAGGGCAGAGCAGTGGTTCATTCTATTGGACACGAGGCCACTGACTCCATGGAACTGAATCCTACATCCATGCCAACACTTCCCCCTCCCCCTGCTTTCTAATTTTAGCTACTCTGATAGGGATAAAATATCACATTGTCGATTTAATTTGCAATTCTGTAGTTGCCGGTAAGAGCCTCTTTCAATGTGCTTGTTAGTCTTTGGGGCTTCTTTGGTTGTGAATTACTGGTTCATGTTCTTTGCTATTTTTCTATTGGGATTCCTGTAGATTTGCAATGTTGCTACTGTGTGCCCTTGAGTGGAATGGCCTTATTGGGTTTCCGGGGATGTAACTATTGATAATAACTGCTGTTTGAAATGTGAAAGCTGGAAACAAAGAAGAAAGATCAGTAATTGGAAAAGATGGACTTGGTGACAGAAGCAAACATGGTAGATCACATAATGGAATTTTAGAAGACCAACAACCTATTTATTGGAAATCTCTTTTTTCCCCCCAATATCAACAGGGATTATACACATGACCCTTAGCAGAATGCATGGAATCAAATCAACAACAGCAATGGGAAGAGACAATTGAGGAGCTAGATCATCAGTCAGAACAAGGCCAGGGGCCAACTGTTTAACACGCCATTAATGGCTCATATGCAAGTTCAAGTTGAAGCTGAAGAAAATGAAAATAAGTCTACATGAGTCAAAGTACTCTGCTGAATATACCCCACCTGACTTCAGAGACTAACTCAAGACTAGATTTGACCCATTAACTACCAATGACCAAATACCTGATGGTATGGGATAACATCAAGGATGTCTGGCATACAGCAAGAAAGCAAAAGTTCATTAAAAAGACAGAAAACAAAACTGATGCCAGAAATAATGCAATTAAAAAATGGGAAGAGAACACTGTCTTAGACCAGGTTTTCTAGAGAAGCAAAACCAGTAAAAATATATATGTATATGTATGTATATATGGAGTCCTGGGGTGACGCATTGAAGAATAAAAATGAATCTCAAAACATGGATGAAACTGGAGGACAGCTTCTTGTTGTTGTTGTTTTTGTTAGGTGCCATCGAGTTGGCACCGACTCACAGGGACCCTATGCACAACAGAAAGAAATACTACCTGGCCCTGAGCCAACCTCACAACTGTTGCCACGCACGAGCCCATTGATGCCGCCAATTTGCAAATCCATCTTGCTGGAGGTCTTCCTTTTTTGTCTCTGACCCTCCACCTTACAAACATGATATCCTTCTCCAGTGACTAGTCCCTCCTGACAATATGTCTGAAGTATGAGAGAC
>NW_006408543.1:13317205-13344575 GCF_000296735.1 Chrysochloris asiatica
CTTTGGAATGGGCACAAATATGGATCTCTTCCAATCAGTCGGCCAGATAGTTGTCTTCCAAATTTCTTGGCAGAGATGAGTGAGTACCTCCTGTGTCGCCTCACTTTCTTGAAAGATTTTAATTTTTATTCCATCAGTTCCTGATGCCTCGTTCTTTGCCAATTCCTTCAATGCACCTTGGACTTCCTCCTCAGTATCATGGCTCTTGATCATATGCAACCTCTTGAAATGGTTGAACATTAACCATTTCCTTTTGGTGCAGTGACGCTGTGTATTCCTTCCATCTTCTTTTGATGTTTTCTTCATCATTCAATAATTTGCCCGGCAAATCCTTCAATAACGAAAGTCAAGGCTTGATTTTTTTTCTTCAGTGCCCCCAGCTTGAGAAATGCTGAGCGTGTTCTTCCTTTTTGGTTGTCTGACTCCAGATCTTTGCACATTTTGTTGTACAAATACTGTATGAGATCACTGTTGTAAAAAGTTGAGGAAAGCTTTTCTTGATAAAATAAACCATCTGCGATGATTACCAGGGGTGGGAGAGGAGGGAAAATCATTCACTGGCTAGTGAGGCACTGTGGGTTAATACGCTGGATTGAAAATCTGGTTTGAACCACAAATTCAGTGGTTCTAGCTCACCAGCTGCTCCTCAGAAACCCTATACAGGATTACTATGGGTCAGAACAGACTCGAGGGCACTTAATAACAATAACAGAGGGCTAACACATATTAACTTGGGTGCCAGGAAAGGCAATATGCGACAAGAAGGAGGTTGGCAAAGAAAAGTACCAGAAGATCCAGGTAGGAACGCAAGAGTGACAGTGAATAGAGGTAAATACCGTGACCTGACGGAGCATGGAGAGGATTGCAGTCATTGTAATGAAGGAAAGTGTATAATTCGTTGGATGTAAGGCTAATGATCTGTTCTGTTAGCATTCATTTAACTCACAATACAAAGTTTGTTTTTTTTAAAAAAAGAAGAAAGATAAATTCTGTGTACAGAGAGCCTGTATCCTTTTTCTATGGGTTTGCATTTGTGTGGGAGAGGGACAGGGTCTGTGTGTGTGTGAATACTTGTGGATAGGTGTGTACACATGTAAGTGTGTGCATGTGTGTGCTTACAGGTGTGTAGGTAAGCAGTGTGTGCACTGTCCGTTGGATTTGCAGATGTATGTGCATATGGATTCAGTGTGTGTGTGCGTGCACAAACAACAGTAGGTGAGTGTGCATGTGCAAAGTGATACATGCGTGTGAGTGTGTGCATGCATGTGAGTGTTGTGAACATGGGTAGACATGTGTCCACATAGGTGAGTGTGTGTGAGTATGTGTGCACATGTCCGTGGTAGGTGTATGTGCACACAGATGAGTTGTGCAATCTCATAAGAGTAGGTGTTAGTGTGTGTGCATTTGTGAGGGCCTGGAGGTGAGTGTATGTGTGCATGTGGACAAATGTGTATGTATGCATGGGTAGGTGTGTGTACACAGGTGAGTGTGTGCGACCATGAGGGTGTGTGTGCACATACATGAATGTGTGCACACAGCTAGGTTGTGTGAATGTGTACATGTGGGTAGGTAAGTGTGTGAGTGGACAGGTGTGTGAGTGGGCAGGTTTGTGCATGTGTATGTGTGTGTGTAGGCAGGTATGATGTGCATGTGTGCAAGTGGGCAGATGTGTGCACATGTATGTGTGTGTGTGTAGGCAGGTGTGAGCACATGGGCAGGTATGTGAGTAAGTATATGTGTGCACATGAATGTGTCTGCATAAAGGTAGGACTGTGTACATGTGTAGGTGTTTGGGGAAGATGTGTGTGCACACAGGTAGGTAAATGTGCACATGTGTATACACAAGGAGGGTGAATGGTGACAATGGAACCAACATGTGACCCTGCAGATGGGGCTCTGAGCCTGGCCCAGCCACACATGTGCCTTGTGACTCAATTGTGACTTTGGGAAGATGAGTTCAGCAACTTGGGCCTCAGTCAGAACATTGTGGGTGGGTGAGAAAGGATGTCATTTCCAAGGTCCCTGAGCACCAAAGTTCTCGATTCCATCCCACGACCAGAGCCAGCTGGGACCTTTCTGCCACGACATCTTCCATCAGTGGGGATCTGCTCAGGACCACGTTTTAGTTCCTCCGGATTCCTTCCAAGAGAAACACTCTGCTGCTCATGGGCTCCATGGCCCAACCTGGCGTCTTTCGGGGGTGTTGAGCTCCTCGCTGGGTGCTGCCCACTCACCACTGAGGTCCCTCCTCGTGCACCGCCCCAATGCTCTTCCACACTTGGTATGAGCTGGGTTTCTGGAGCTCCCTGGACCTGACAGGTGGGCAGGGAGAGGGAACTTGTCCCTAGGGATAGCTTGGGATGTGTCCCTGTACTTAAGGCACAGTACAGGAAGTGGGAATGGAGGGCTCACTGAGTCCGGGGCATCACTGAGGGCTCGGATGTCAGGTTGAGGGTCTCAGAGTTCCTTCCAGAGATCATGAGGCTGTTCAGGAGATGACAAGTGGAGAAATGACAGAACGAGACGCCGACTTCACTTTCAGCTCGTTTGTTCCACAGCAACTGTGGGCCTGGCTGGATGTCAGCTCTGGTGGCAGGACCATGTATGAGGATGGTGGAGGGCATTGTGCAATCCAGTGAAGGCTTCGGACTAAACTTAGACTCCATCCCTGTACACTGGGCACACACCCGCTGTGTACCAGGCAGTCAGCACTCTCCTGTCCATTGGATACAAGGAAGATATAAAAGGACAACATTAGGGAGAGAGGACTCTGCCAAGGCAGATGTGTTTGGAATAAACCTGTGGCTGCCGACAAGTTCTCTCAGTAACACACTTGTCCTAGTCTCATTAGGGTGCCTTCCAAAAAGCGATCCAATCAGAACAGTGGATCCTGGGGGAGTCTGCAGGACCAGTTCAATTCAAGGCAGAGAGGCTCAGAAGGTTATGGAAACTGGATTCTTGTTTTGTATTCTGTATGGGTTTTATCTTCATAGATTTTCTTATCTTGAATGACACAGGGACTTATTCGGCAGAAGTTTTAAGAAAATTGAAAACTGTGTAGGTGAGAAAAAGGCCAGGAAAGTTGTGCCACAGAAAAAAAAAGTCCCCATCGCATTTTCCATGGCTCATTCTTTCAGGGCATCCAGCACTGTCCTAGGAGAATTTCATTAGGAATCCTTATTCCATTCACCCTACAGCTCTGATCTGGCCCCTTTAGACTTCTTTTGTTTTCCAAACTCAAAGAACACAAATTCAAAGGAACACAGTTTGAGTCCCTGGAGGATGCGAAAACTGGCTTTTGGATGTGGTGTTAAACGAAGAACATAGAATTCTGGGAAGGGTTGTTGTAAATTGCTGTTGAGAAGGTTCTGACCCATACTGACCCTGTCTAGGGTTTCCAAGGAGCAGCTGGTGAACTTAAACCACCAACCTTGCAGTTCAAGCCAACTTTGCAGTCCAGTGCATTAACCCACAGCGCCACACCAGGCCTCCCAGAGAAGGGTTAAGTGCCGTTGAGTCAGTTCCAACCCATAGTGACCCTGTAGAGGGTTTCTGAGGAGCAGCTGGTGAGCTTGAACTGCTTGGAAATATCACTTTCAGAAGTGTAGACCTAGATGGAAGATATGTCAAGAATCAATAGCTTCACATTTTGATATTTTTGTTTGATAAAGTTTCTATGATTTTATAGCAATAATTTTTTACTTAACTTGATATAGTTCACTATATATTGAAACAAAGGATTTAAACCAAACACCACCTAGTGCATTTAAGTCAATGCTGACTCGTGGGGATTGCATATGTTACAGAGGAGAACTGCCCAGTTGGCTTTCTTGACTGCAATCTTTACAGACACAGATCACCAGGCCTTTATTCCGTGGTGCCACTGGGTCGTTCAAACTATCAACCTTTAGATTAATAATGGAGGGCAGACTGTGTCACCGCAGATATTAAACATGATTAATTCTGAGGGGTGGACTATGTGTCACTGATTTCTTCTCTTTCTTATCTATATGTGAGGACTTCAAAAAGTGCATGGAAAAATTCCATTATCTTTTCATTCCATTTTCTCACAAACTTTCTGAAGCCCCCTCATATAGTACCTTCATTTCCCACCATCAGTGTGTTTTCCTTTGGATGAGAACACAAGCCATCAGTGTACTTTCTGAATTTATTGAAGAAGTGTAACACCGTGGGGCTTGTTCATCCTGGCTTGGGTAATGCCATGGTCTGTCTTTTGGGTGAGCTCTTTGGCATGGAGTTGAAGGGCCTGGGACAGTTTTCGAAGACTAATCTGTTAAGCAGCACAATCCTCACTTGATTCCTCAGCCCCCTGGCATATTCCTGGGCATCTGCTATCCCAGGCATCCAGCCCCACAAACTGGCCCCGGCCCCAGCTCAGGGACAGAGGCAAGCCCACCCCCCGCCGGCCTCCACCTGAAAGAGATTAGCGGGGACCACCAGAAGCCTGCAGCCCTAATCACGGGGATTTTGTTTCTTGTTTCCTCCCACGAGCTCGTCCAGGTGTTTCAGGTGATTAACCAGGGCTGGGTTGCTGGTCACTGTGCCACCATTGTGCCTGCCACGCTATTTCCCCTGACCGCGGCCTTTGGGGATACGACCCCAAATAAAACTGGTGAGAGCAGACGGCCAAGTGGCGGGACTGTTTATGGGGTGGACGTGAGAGGCCACAAAATGGGCCTCAGGGCTGTGTGGCTCCACCTCCTGGCCTGGGACAGGGGACTCCCCAGTTTCAGGGCCCCAGGGCCTTGTTAAGAGGGGATACCACATGATGCAGACCTGGTTTGGGGTTTTTTTCTCTCTTGTGGTGGGACTGGGGTTGCTTTCCTGCTGGGGTGGCTCTGATAAACCCCCCTGATTACCTGAGTGGGGAAGGGGATGGTCCACTGCACAGGCAGCTGGCGACCACCACACAGAGAGAGCGGGCGGTCCGCAGCTGGCAATTGGGGTGTGTGGCTAGTGCTACTCTCAGAAACATGTCCTCCCTCTGCCATGGCCAAGGAAGACTGCTGAGGGGCGAAGAAGTGAAGAAAGCCTCAGACAGAAATGGGTGCAGGTGGGTGGGTGGAAGGTCCCATCTGGGCTATCTCTGCCTAGAAATGTATCAGAAAGGTGCCCTGGTGGTGCTGTTGTTAAGTGCTCGGCTTCTAAGTGAAAGGTCAGCGGTTCACATCCACCAGCTGCTCTGTGGGAAAGAGATGTGAGAGTCAGCTTCAGAACAGTTAGCGGCCTTGGAAACCCTGTGGGGCAACTCAGCTGTGAGTCAAGATTGACTTGAGGGCAGTAGGTTTGGATTTTGGGGGGCTCTCAGGGTATTTAAAAGAACTCTGGTAGTGTAGTGGTTATGAGTTGGGCTGCTAATCTCATGGTCAGCAGTTCGAAACTACCAGCAGTTCCATGGGAGAAAGATGAGGCTTTCTGCTCCCATAAAGATTTACAGCCTCAGAAACCCTGTGCAGGGTCGCTATGAATTGGAACCAACTCCACGACACATAACCACCACCACCACGGTATTTATGAAGCAGGATTTAAAGAAGGGGTGTGTCTCAGCCAGGATTTTCCAGAGGAATGGAGCCCAGTAGGATATAGAGGTAGATCCAGATCCAGACGTTGTTGTTTGTTGGTGATGATGATGATGTGTGTTGTCATGTTGGTCCAACTCAGTGACTCATGTGATGGACTAGAACTGCCCCATAGGGTTTACTAGGCTGTCATCTTTGTGAAAGAAGATCAATAGTCTTTTTTTCCCAGGGGGTAAGTAACTGGTGGGTCTGAAACACCAACCTTTTCATTACCAGCTGAGCACGTCACGATTGTGTCTCCAAGTCTTCTTAGAGAGACACACCTACACACACATACAATTTACTAAATGACCTCTCAGATAGAGAGTGGTCATTGGTACCCCCTCAGGGGGTTCCAGAGCATGTGCCACACTTGTCATACCCTAGATCAACACCTGTAAACACACACATATGTTGTTGTTATTGTTGATTATCATCAAGTTGATTCTGACTCATAGTGACCCATAGCACACCAAAACAAGACACTGTCCAATCTGTACCTACACACCATTGTGTTTGAGCCCATTGTTGCTACTGCTCTATCAGTCCATCTCATTGGGGGTCTTCCTCTTTCTTGTCGATCCTCCACTTTACGACATGTATCCTTCTCTAGGGACTGGTCCCTCCCAACAACTTCTCCAAAGTACAAGACATGAAGTCTCTCCATCCTCACTTTTTTTTTTTTTTTAGTTTTTATTGTGAATCAAGTGACAGTTTACATGTGAGAACATAGGTTTTACATTCATCGTTTCAATGTAATGATTATAATCTCCTCTGTGCATCATCATTCAACAGTATTTCCTTCTATTCCCTCAGTTTTTTTAATTTAATTTTATTTTTTTTATGTATACAAAAACGCTCAGGAATATATAATCATTTAAACAACCAAAAGGACACGTTTTGCAAGCCTGCCTCCTGGCCACCAGCACACAGCCTTTCTCTTTCCATGAGTCTAGAGTCCTCAGCTGCTCACTCTCTCCATGTCTGCATCTCTGCCTCCATCTCTGGTGCTGCTGCTTCTCTGGATAGGGTCCCACATTCCGCTTCTGCTCTTCTCCCTTGATGGTCCTAGGGTCCTCTGTTTCTGGGTTATAAGGTTAACTACTACCCTCTTTATGTTATAAAACTTGTACCTTTACAGTTGTGACAATCACAATTTATCTTGGTAACAATTACTATTGAATCATAAGAATCTTATCCCTATCTCCTTTCACCAAACCCATCTAGACAAGACGAAAACTATTCAGTGGGGATTCTACTTTTCCCCATACACACTGAAACTAAACTCCCTGTTGAAAACCTGTAAGCCAGTTACTTTGTGCCTTTATAGCCTCCCCCCTCCCTACATTTTAGGTATCAAGTGTCTAAGTTACCTGTCCCTATCAACCCTGTATACAGAGGAGATAGGATTGATAACTTGATCACCATCCTTGCTTTTAAGAAACATTCTGGTTGTATTATTCCAGGATAGATTATTTTGTTCTTCTGGCATTGCATGGTACTTTCAATAATCTTTCTCAACACCATAATTCAAAGGCATCAATTCTTACATTATTATTACATCAAATCTTCTTTATTATTGTCTAATTTTTTAGGTGCATATGAGACAACGGAAAATACCATGGCTTGGGTCTGGTCTACCGAAGTCCTCAAACTGATATCTTTGCTATTGAACACTTTAAAAAGGTCTTTTGCAGAAGATTTGCCTAATGCAATACACCATTTGATTTTTTGACTGCTGCTTTCAAGCGTTGATAGTGGATATAAAAAAAAAAAATGAAATCTTTGACAACTTCTGTCTTTTTCCATTTATCATGATGTTATTTATTGGTCCAATTGTTTATACTGACTTTTCTTTACATTGAGGTGCAATCCATAGTGAAGGTTGTAGTCTTTGGTCTTCATCAGTAAGTATTTTAAATCCTCTTCACTTCCAGCAAGCAAGGTTGTATCATTTGCATATTGCAGGTTGCTAATGAGTCTCCCTCCAATCCCGATGCCACATTCTTCTTTATATACTCCAGTTTTGCAGATTTTTGGATCATCATACAGATTAAATAAGTATAGTGAAAGAATACAAGCCTTATGCATATCTTTCCTGATTTTCAACCATTCAGTATTCCTTTGATCTGTTTGAACAACTGCCTCTTGAACTTTGTACAGGTTCCTCATGAGCACAATTAGATGTTCTGGAATATCCATTCTTTGCAATGCTATCTAGAGTTTTTCACAGAGTCAAAAGCCTTTGCATAGTCAATAAAGTATAAGTAAACATCTTTCTAGTATTCTCTGCTTTCAGCCAAGAACAATCTGACATCAGCAAGGATGCCCCTAAGCCCGTGTCTTCTTCTGAAACCAGCATGAGTATCTAGCAGTTCCCTGTCGATGTACTATTGCAGCTGTTTTTAAATTCAGCAAAAATTTACTTGCCTGTGATATTAATGATATTATCCAATGACTTCTTCATTCTGTTGCAATTGGTTGGTCAGGTAGCTGTCTTCCAAATTTCTTGGCATAGATGAGTGAGTGCCTCCAGTGCTGCATCAGTGTGTTGAAAGAGTTCAGTTTTTATTCTGTTAATTCCAGGGCAGCCTGGACTTCTTCCTTCAGTACCATCAGTGTTTGATAATGTGGTACCTCTTGAAATGGCTAAATATTGACCACTTCTTTTTGGGACAATGACTCTGTAATCCTTTCATCTTCTTCTGATACTTTCTGCATCATTAAATATTTTGTCCATATAATCCTTGAACATTGGAAGTTTCCTGTCAGTGTATGCTTATAGCCATTTCTGTATTACCTTTAGTAAAATTTTACCTGCATGGGATATCAAAGATATTGCCCAATGATTTCTGCATTCCATTGGGTCACCTCTCTTTGGAATGGGCACAAATATGGATCTCTTCCAATCAGTTGGCCAGATAGTTGTCTTCCAAATTTCTTGGCAGAGATGAGTGAGTTCCTCCTGTGCCGCCTCACTTTCTTGAAAGATTTCAATTTTTATCCCATCAATTCCTGGTGCCTTGTTCTTTGCCAATTCCTTCAATGCACCTTGGACTTCCTCCTTCAGGATTATTGGCTCTTGATCATATGTTACCTCTTGAAACGGTTGAACAACACTCATGGAAGCAGCAGTCAAGAAATCAAATGACGTTATTGCATTAGGCAAATCTGCGGCACAAGACCTCTTTAAAGTGTTGAAGAGCAAAGCTGTCAGCTTGAGGACTAAGGTGCACCTGACCCAAGCCATGGTATTTTCAATAACCTCATATGCATGTGAAAACTGGACAATGAATAAGACTGTAGAAGAATTGATGCTTTTGAGTTATGGTGTTGGAGGAGAATATTGAAAGTGCCATGGACTGCCAAAAGAACCAACAGATCTGTGTCGGAAGAAGTGCAGCCAGAGTGCTCCTTGGAGGCCAGGATGGCCAAACTTCGTCTCTCATACTTCAGACATATTGTCAGGAGGGACCAGTCACTGGAGAAGGATATCATGTTTGGTAAGGTGGAGGGTCAGAGAAAAAGAGGAAGACCCTCAATAAGACGGATTGGCCAAGTGGCAGCATCGATGGACTAAAGCGTGGCAACAATAGTGAGGCTGGCCCAGGACCGGGCAGTGTTTCATTCTGATGTACATAGGGTCGCTATGAGATGGTACTGACTCCATGGCACCTAACAACAACAACAACAACTCATCATGTCTTCATTTTCTGGCACTGTATCTGACAATGTCCCAGTGTTATTCATAAGGTTTCCAGTGATTGACCACTCAGAAAGTCTGCTGCTTCGTCGTCTTCATCTGTCCTAGTCTAGAAGCTCTGCTGAAACCTGTCCACCATGGGTGAACCTGCTGATATTTCAAATATCAGTGTCATAGCTTCCAGCAGCACACAACACATAGGCACCACAGTATGACACACTGACAGACAAGTGGTGGGTAATATAAGTCATATGATTTTGTAGGAGTGCTCCTTGGAAACACTACAGAGAGTGGCTATGCATCAAGACTGACCCGATGGCATTTAACAACACTTAACATCACCAGTGACATTATAAATACATAACATATTTTATATGTATGTATTATGTGTATATAGACAATGGATAAAATTAAGGAGGTCTGGTGGCGCTGTTGGTTACGTGTTCTCCTGTTAATCACAAAGTCGGCAGTTCAAACCCATCAGTGACTTCTTGGGAGAAAGATGAGGCTGTCTGTCCCTATAAAGATTTACCATCTCAGAAATCCTAGATAGGGTTGCTATGAGTCAGACTTGAGTGGAAGCAGTGAGTTTTCATTTGATATTAAGTATATGTTATCTATTTACAGATAAATATATGAATTTATCATCTCAATCATTTAGGAGGCAGGTAGAGCAAGGGCCACTTAGCCATGTGATAAGTGAAGAAACAGAGGCTCAGAGATCTTAGCGGCTGGTCCGCCATCACCCACAGTTAGCAGTCCGCCCTCCCACCTACTCACTCTTGCACTCCATTGCTGCCATGACAGTGGGAGGAATGATTGGACCCATTGTTCATAGCACATAGCTGATCACATCCATATCCACACACAGATGTAACACAGTCAAGAGGAAAAATCAGCAAAGGGCACGAAGAGGCGATTCACACACAAGGGAACACTCATAGGTATGGAATATTGATGTTTACTGCAACCAGAATGCTCTTGAGACAGGAGACTGACAACACTTGGTCATCAGGAGAGACCAGTCCCTGGAGAAGGACATTGTGCTTGGTAAAGTAGAAGGTCAGCAAAAAAGAGGAAGACCCTCAGTGGGGTGGACCGACACAGTGTCCGCAACAATGGCTTAAACATAGCAAGAATGGTACAGATGGTGTGGGGGCAGGCAGTGTTGGGTTCTGTTGGTCCATGAGGTTGCTATGGGTAGAACCAGCTCAAAAGCACTTGACAACATTATTAAAAGAAATGCAAATTAAAATAATTTTTATGTGCAATTTTATTCCTAATAGTGATGCAAACATGGTTTCATGGTAAATTCATTGCCAGTGTGGTTGGAACAAAGTTAGCAAGTGCATTAACTTGCTGGGAGATTTTTAAACGCCCAGAATGTTTCTACAAATCAGTAAGCCACCATGTTGCAAAATTGTGATGGCCTAGAAGTAAGAAGAGTGAAATATATAAATATCCATCATGGGGTTCGCTAAAATAGAGAAATTTACAAGACAAATTGTACCTTTAGATTTTTCAGAAGACAGTGACAGCATTTATACAGTAACCGAGCATGTCAATGTATCAGACAACCACCCTGGGTAGACAGGTGGGCTCCACCCTAACCACGCAGAACAAATCCAAATTCCTGTAATTAAGCAAACACTCATGTGATGAAATCAAACCCTGGTCCACCATTGGGGTGAGGGTTCTCCCCTACATCCGGTTCCCACCCCACTTCACCAGTGGGCCTACAGCTAAGTCCAGTTGTTAAGGTGCAGGCCAGAAGCCTCTTTGGTCTAATGAACCAGAGCTACCACTTGGATCTGTGGACATGGGAGGGATGGATGGATGAATGGATAGGCAGATAGATAGAGGGAGGAAGGGAGGAAGGAAGGAAGAATTTCTCCTTTAAAAATTACATTTTCCTTTGGGGAGGGAGTATTGTTCTGCTAATGGTCTGAATAGGTGGAAAGCTCTTATATCCGTCTGGTACTCTATGATATCACTTTGTAGGTGAATGCCAATTCAACTTGTGTCTAAAGTACCCCCACCCCTACCCCAGCCTGACTTGCTCCCCAAAGTTATGTAATGACCACCAATAAGATGATATGGAAAATATGTCATGGGGTTTCCTCTTCTTACTCTCCTCCTGGTCTTGGTCATTATCTTCTCTCTGGACTAATGCAATGGTCCAATCATCACACTCCACTGCCTCATTCTCTTGAATCTATTTTCAAAGGAGAAAGGTACCATGGTACCCTATTCCCTCTACATATGCCCCTTCTGTGGCTTCCCACTAGATTTAGAACAAAAGACAACTGCTCACCATGACCTGAAACCCTGCCCCAACTGAGTCCCGCCTCCCACTCCAACCCTACCTCCTGCCACCAAGGTAGACTATTCAGTCCATAGGCTGTCTTTACATTTCTTATAAACTCCAAAATTTGCCCATCTGAAAGACATGGTGTTGCTACTCAACTGTCCCATTTCCAATCTCATCCTTCAAGTCTCATATTAAACATTAACTCCTCAGAGAGCCACTGGGTGTGTCTACATATCATTTAGTTTGTGCCTTTCATGGTGCTTGGTACTATGTGATTAAGGACTTGACTGTTAAACAAAAGGTCATCAATCCAAAACACCCAGCAGCTTCATGGGAGAAGGATGTATCTGTTTGCTTCCAGAAAGACTCCACTCCTGGAAGCCCTGTGGGGAAGTCCTACTCTGTCGTGCAGGGCTGCTAGGATTCAAAATCAACTCAATGGAAATAGAAATGACGTGGCTTCCGGCAAGATGACAGACCAGGCAGACACAGAAACTGTAAGGACCAAACTGATTTTACCTGATTTTACCTACCTAGAAACTGCTTGACTAAACTCTAGTCAGGCTCAGGAAAGCATTTTAAATAGACAAGGCCTCAGTTATTAGTTCCCTCCAGAGGCAAGGTCAATCTCCATTCTGTACATTAGCCTGAACACGTACTCTAGCTCCAAGAATATAATATATGTATAAATAGCCAGGCAGCTCAAGGCCAGAGGCCAGATGTTTTCCTTTACCCTAGCCTAAGAACAAAGACCACCAGTCCTGACCAATTAAACTGTAACATCTCATAGTTTGCCAATTGTTAACCAATCCAAAGATTGTAAAGCTGAGAAACCTGAGCTGTTTGAAAATTCTATAAAAACCCTGCAGACAATGAATTCGGGGCTCTTTCCCTATTCCGAAATGTCGGATAAGGTTAGAGACCTGGCTCGAGCTTGATTAAACAATCCTTATGTATTTGCATCGGTACACGGCTCCTGGGTGGTCTTTGGGGACCCTGAATTCTGGACATAACAAAACCAACACTATCAAGGGTCCCCATGAACTACTTCTGAGTTGAGAGTCCTGAATATAGTTAAAACTGAGGCCAACAGGAACTTCATCAAGGGCCAGGAACTCTGCTGTCACATCAATTCCACACCTACCGCCTTGAATTGTCTAAGAGTCTACAAGAAATGTCTCTCCTCTGGGTCCAAAAACTGCTGCCCTGTTTGTTTTTATAAATATCACAACCCTACAATGTCCCGGAGACAAGAGACAGGTTTAGCTTACACAGAAAAATAGGAGAGAATGGCTCAAACAAATGACAAAGATGCTGAGACAAAAAACATTTCTGAGGAAGAAAAGGTAATGAAACTAACTGAAAAAGAATTCAAAAGAATGATATTTAGGTCCCTTCAATGGATTGCCAGAAAGATCAATAAAAGCAAGGAGAACACAAAAAAAAGATTTTAGAAGAATTCAGGAAAATGCTACAAGAACAAACATAAAATAAATACAAATTTTGAAACAATACAAAACCTGCAATTAGAAATCCAGAAGATTAATACTAAGATCTCAGAAATGGACAATACATTGAAAGGGCAAAGGAGAAGATTTGAAGCAATGGAAGCCCAAAGTAATGAACTTGAAGATAAATCTCTCAATATTAGAATGCTAGAAGAACAATAAAAAAATAAGAGTGAAAAAATCCAAACACCATGAAGAGAAACAACTTACAAGTAATTGGAATTTCTGAACAGGAATAGACAGTAAAAAGCACACAAAAAGTGTCAAAGAGTTGTTGGAAGAAAACTTCCTTAACATCATTTAAGATGAGAAGATAAGCATACAAGAAGCTCAAACTTTTCAAAATCAAAGACAAGGAAAGAATCCTTATAGTAACTCAGAGAAAACAAAAAACTTCTTACAAAGGAGAACCAGTAAGACTAAGCTCTGGTTTCTTAGCAGATGCCCTACAGTCAAGAAGACAATGGGAAGACACACAAAATTCTGAAAGTAAAAACTGCCAAGCAAGAACCATATACCCAGCAAAACTGTCTCTCAAATATGGTGGTAAAATTGGGACATTTGTTGGTAAACCGAAATTAAAGGACTTTGTAATGACTAGGTCAACCCTACACAAAATGCGAAAGGGTACTTTTTGGAGTGAGAACCAACAACAGAAGACAACAACCTGAGATTGCTATATATGACAACACCACCCAGAACTCAATCCAGATAATGTTGTTGTTGTTAAGTGTTTCTAAGTTGTTTCTGACTCATAGTGACACTGTATAGGGTGTCCAAGGAGTGGCTGTTGAATTTGAACCACTGATCTTGTGGTTCAAACCAACCTTAGACGTATTTAAAGTAAAACAAACCTACAAGACTGAAAATAGGGAACCAGAGTTATCAATGTATAATGAAGTCAACTACAAAGCAAAATGAGGGAATAGTGCAGATACAGAACTTCCAAATAGCAAGGAAGTCAAGTAGATTTCAAATTAAATTGTTTTAAGCAAGGAAAACAAAAGTAAATTGCAGAGAAGCCTCAAAGAAAAATAATATACCTTCACATCCTATTAAAAACAGAAAATAAGAAAGATTTAATTAACATTAACATAACAGAAATTAAAATGAAAAGAAAACTCACAAGCAAAATGAACTCAGCAAAGAAAATTATGTGGAACAAAGAAACCAGCAGCACCACCAAAAAACACACAAAATGACAACAATCAACTCATACCTATTATACTAAATATAAATGGATGAAATATGCCAGTTAAAAGACATAGACAGCAAAGTGGATACGGAAACAGAACAGGATCCTTCAATATGCTGTCTACAAGAGACATATCAAAGAGATGGAGACAGCCTAACTGCCCAGCAACAGAAGAATGATTAAACAAACTTTGGTACACACACACAATGGAAAACTACAAAACAATGAAGAGGAATGATGGATCTGTGAAACACCTTCACAACAAAGTTGAACCTGGAGGACATTATTCAGAGTGAAATTAGTCCGTCACAGAAGGACAAATATTCTACGAGGCCAATGTTGTAAAAAGTTAAGAAAAGGTTTTCTTGATAAAAAGAAGCTATCTATGATGGTTACAGGGTGGAGGAGGGAAAATTATTTACGGGCTACAGGGTAGACACAAGTTAACATGGGTGACAGGGCAGACAATATACAACAAGGGGGAGGTTAGCAGAGGAAAGCTGAAGCTAGCAGGAGACACAGGGAGGAATGCAATAGTTAAAGTGAATAGAGATAAATACTGTTAACTGTTGGTACACGGAGGGGATTGCAACCATTGTAACGAAGAAAAGTCTATGATTTGTTGAATGTATAACTGATGATCTGCACTGTAAACCTTCACTCAATTCACAATAAAGGGTTGAAAAAAAAAGTGGACCTAACGGGAGCAGATTTGGTTTGGATTTTTATGGCCTATTATACACCTCAAGGAGTTCTGGTAGCGTAGTGGTTACGAATCGGGCTGCGAACCGCAAGGCCAGCAGTTCGAAACTAACAGCTGTTCCGCAGGAGAAAGATGAGGCTTTCTGCTCCCGTAAAGATTTACAGCCTCAGAAACCCTGTTACAGGGTCGCTATAAGTCGGAATTGACTCCACGGCACGTAACAACAACAATACACCTCAATCACCAGCCAATAAGCCCCATGAGGAGGTAGGATAAGGACTGCCATGTGTTTCCACCACTGTGTGTCCCATCAGGCATGGCACATCGCAAGTCGTCCCTAAGCATGTTCTGAATGGAAAACGAATTAATTAAAAGGTGAATTAATATCTTAAGTCCCTGGTGACAGACATCCGGCAGAGAATGTTCAAGGAGACCACCCTCTTTGGTGGTGGTGGTTATAAGCCATGGAGTCAGTTCCAACTCATAGCGACCCTGCACAGGGTTTCCGAGGCTGTAAATCTTTACGGGAGCAGAAAGCCTCATCTTTCTCCTGCGGAACAGCTGGTAGTTTTGAACTGCTGACCTTGAGGTTCACAGCCGATTCATAACCACTACGCTACCAGAGCTCCTTACCCTCTTTGGTAATGTACTATAAAGACTGTGTTTACAGGGGTCTTTAGGCAGAAACTGTGAGTTAAGGTGCTCATAAAAGAAAGAGGCCATGCAAGGCACTCCAGTGGGGATAAGATAGCAGTCTTGAGGAGATGAGATACCCCAGGTTGGGCCAGACCCCAAACCAAACTCTTGGTCATCTCTAAGAACAGTCACTGGTCCCTTAGTGTAAATTAACCAGCAGTCCTGAGATTCCTGTGTGGTAAGAACTCATGCTCAAGTATACCTTTCCACTTCCACTCAGAGTCAAGGTGTCCAAAGTTCTCAGTCAACCCTGTCACCATCTGCATCTGTATAAGAATCACAATGTCCTCTGGGGGACCGTGGTGGTGGGTGGAAGCCTGGTGGGCCCTACCTCCTCATGATCTAATTCACGATTCCAACAACTACTCTCATCGGCTACTGATGGGAATGTGCCACGTCACAACTTTTCCGGAAGGAAATTTGGCAAGATATATTAAAAGCCTTAAATATAGTCATGCCCTTTGACTCAATAATTCCACTCTGAAAACTCTACCCAAAAAACAAGGTCAAAAAGTACACTAGAATGTCCATATAAGGATTCTCATGTGAGTGTATTTTTAATAATGAAGAGAGTGGAAAAATGAAATGATCAAATAGCCAACAAAATATTGGATAAATAATGACCTATCTGTGCTAAAAGATATTATCCAGTTGATAGGAAACAAAAACACGCTTCTGGAGAAAATTTAATAGCATGGAGAAGTGTTCACAATGTAATTTTTTTCAGGTGTGGGGAGAAATAGGGTACTTTTTTTTTTTTGCATTTTATGAAAAGTGTTGTTGTTAGGTATAGGTATGATCAAGTCGGTACTAACTCATAGCGACCGTATGAATCCAACGCAATGAGACACTGCGTGGTCGTGGGCCAACCTCACAATCATTGCTACACCTGAGCCCATTGCTGCTGTCACTATGCCAAGCCATCTCATTGGGGGACTTCCTCTTTTTCTCCGACCCTCCACTTTACCAAACACTTTTCCTTCTCCAGAGACTGGTGCGTCCTTAAAGTATGTGCCAAGTATGAGAAACTAAGTCTGAGTAGAAATGTTTGAATACTTAGTCCAAGTTTATGATATAAGAAATATTTGTTGTTGCTGTTGTGAAGTGTTTTCAAGTCGGTTCTGACTCATAGTGACCGTATGCACAACACAGTGAAACTACCCGGTCTTGTACCATTCTCACAATCTGTCGTTCTGCCTGAGCCCATTGCTGCTTCTGTGATCTAAAGAAATGTTTCATTCACGGAAGTGTAGCATCCCACACACTAGCGTTCATGAATCTAAAAGACTTCATCTGTACAAATCGTGAAATATCTTAAGAAAGACACAACCAGGTCTGGAACTCTATTCACCTCCATGGCCCAATGTTCAGCCAAACCATAGACAGATCTCCAAGGACAGCAATGACCCTAGGGAGGTACAAACACCTTATAATAATAGTCAGTCGTTTGAGATGAAAAGGACAGTATTTACCCAAAGACAAAGTTCAGAAGAATTATGAAAGGAGGAATGGAAAAGGGAAACTCCGGGAGGAAGTGGGATGAATGTTGTAACATTTACAGAGACTGCAATCAATGACATGAAACAAAATGTGTCTGAATTGTTGACTGGAAAACTGATTAGCTCTGTAAACCTTCACCCAATCCACAATTTAAAAAGAAAGAACAGTGCAGCCATTGAAGATTTAGTCTATTTATTTGCTTAAATGTAACTTCTTTCATTTGTAGTTGTGGCGTGATGTCAGTATACGTCCACATGTGGATGCTGAGGATGACATTTAAAATGTATTCACCAATTAACCCTTATAGTTCTTTTGCTCAAAACATAGTTTTATAATTTTAAGTGGGAAAAAGGCAGACTACCATCCCGAGTATACAGTATGTATCTCCTTTCGTAAAGTATCACATGGACCCAGGTCCTATAAGGATGTGACATCAAATGGTTAGCAAAGCTTGACCGCATCTGATGGGATTTTATCAAAGATTTTCATTTTTATTAGTAGCTTCCAAATTTTCTATCTGAGCCAGAACTGTGCTGATAGCTAGAATAAAACAATAAACAATTTTTAGTCCCAATAGAGAGAGAGAAAAAAAAAAATCCCATTTCTCAAGGGAGAGAAACCATCTCTAAAGCCCCCATTACAAAACTCTTCCCAGGTGGTTGGACTCGAATGCTACATTGTCCCCATATGTTAGCGATGCACCAAACCCTGATGACACAATGGGTTAAACACTGAGCTGCTAACCATAAGGTTAGTGGTTCAAACCCACCAGCCACTCTGCAGGAGAAAGATGAGGCAGTCTGCTTCCAGAGATTTACAGTCTCAGCAACACAGCGGGGCAGTGTCTTAAATGGTCAGTATGACTTGGAACTGACTTGCTGGCAATGCGTTTGGGCTTTCTGGTTTTAAGCTGCTTTGGGGAACCCTCAGGACACCCTCACAATGGTCCTGGTGGCCCTGTGTCATTTAGAGAGATTTTCTGTATTTTCCTCACACCCACAGACTATGTGTTCTTGTCTCATAGTCTTCAATTCAACACGTATGTATGAAACACCAATTCCATATCCGTGGACCCTCCACCCCGCTATTCCCTTGGACCCTCGCAGTAACTCTGGGAGCAATTTTACCCATGAGAAAACAGCATCCAGGTTTCCCAGCTTCGGCGCTGGGGGCTTTAGATCACCCCACAGATGCCTTTCTGACTTAAAGGCTGGACAAGTTGATGATCCCTGCAGCCTTCCATGAGGCCCTGCAGAAGTAAAGTACCACTGAGGCCCTCCTTGTCTGAAACAGTTGAAGGCCTCAGCTTCCTGGCACAAAAACACTCTCTTTCCTGAGCAAGTACGAGCCCATGAACCCACCCTTTATTTCACGCACGACGACTCCCCATCACCCATAAATCATCTTCCAGGCCTCTCCTTGAGGCAACTGTGCTTCAGACAGGCCGCGTCCCACCCAGGGTGACTATTTAGTCTTCTAGAGTCAATTAGGCAAAGCAACACTAAAAACCTCATGTGACCCTACAGACTCAAAGATCCAAACACACAACCCAGAGAGGAGAGGGGGGACTAAGGCAACAGCTTCAAAGTGCACAAGACCTTGCAAATAAAGAGGGTTACTACCTACTCCAGTAAGGTCCCCGGGTGGCACAAATGATTTGCGTTTGACAACTAGCCAAAAGGTTGGTGGTTCAAACTCACCCAGGAGTGCTGCAAAAGAAAGGTCTGGCAATCTGTTTCCATAAAGATTACAGCCAAGAAATCCCTATGGAGTAGCTCTACACTGTAACACACGGGGTCACCGTGAGTCAAAACCAAGTCGACAGCACAAAGGACAGCCACTGCCCACCAAGAGCTGGATGCCAATGGTGATGCTTTCTTTTTGTACTTTGGGGTCCCATTCTGGATGTGGCATGGAGTGAGTTCCTAGAAGGTTTAATCTGGAAGTTTCCCTGGGCTTGTTACCGGATGCCCTTTGTTAGAGAAAAGAATGCCCTGGGTCACTCTGGGAAGCGAGGCAATAGCACAGGGATATTTTATTTGATGAGCCACACCTTCCAGCTCCAGGAATACACAGTAAAATAGCACAGAGCAGTAAAAAGGACAGTGATTATTTAAGGCCTGTAGTGGCCCAGGTGTGGTGTTATAGGATAAGCACTGGACTGCTAACCTCAAAGTTGGCAGTTCAAACCAACCAGCCCTCCCTGGAAACTTTATACAGGCTCACTGTGTGTTGGAACTGACTTGACAGCATTTAACAATAAATGCCCCTGGTGTGGCACTGTAGGATAAGCACTGGACTGCCAATTGCAAGATCGGCAGTTCAAACCCACCAGCTGCTCTTGGAAACACTACACAGGGTTCCTAAAGTTGGACCCAACTCAACAGCACACCGTAACGGCAGCAATGTACCACAGACTGATGCATTAAGCACTTTTAATAAGTTGTCTTATCTGTTTGCCAATATTGGCTTCTTTGTGTGGCAAACAAGGATCCCAAGTAGAAGTAAAATTAAAAAACAAAAATCCTTCTGTTTTAAAAATTCTGTTCAGGATTTGAAAACAATGGAAACATTTGAGAAGAGATCTTGGCGATTATTGAATGATACATTGAAAGTAATTAATGTCACTGAACTGCACATGTGAATGTTGTAGAAATGCATAGTGTTTTAGCACTTATTTGCCACAATGAAACAGGAGAAAGATGAGATTTTCTGCTCCCTGGAAGATTTAAAACCTTGGAAATCTCATGCAGCAGGGGTGGGGAACGTCCAGCCCTCAGGCCATATAATGCCTGTGAAATCATTTGGTCTGGCCTTGCCAAGGCAACCGCAGTTCCACCCATCACATTAGAAGTGAATTAATTAAACGTTTGACCAAATACAGCAGATTAATTTTTAAATTGATAATTTTGTACAGCCCACGAATGATGTTATAAATTTTCACAGATAAAAGTTTCCCCACCCATGCTCTACAGGAGCCTTATGAGTCAGAGCTGACTCGACAGCATTTAACAACAAAACCATCACCACCACATTCACACAAATATTAATAAAATTTTCTTCGCAAACAAACAAATCAGTGCACGCTGTCTTGTGGAGATGGTGGAACGTGGGCTTTCAGCCAGGTTTGTAATAAAAATAATGTTTATTTTTGTAGTTAATGTTAAGTTACCTCTGGCTCATGGAGACCCATGTAAAACAGACCAAAATGTTGCCCAGATGTGCATCACCTTCATGGCACTTTATATGTTCAAATTCCCTGTTGTAGCCACTGTTGAATGTCTTCCATCTAAAGGGCTTATCTTCTAGCTCCGTATCAGACAGTATTGTGCTGTGATCCATGGGTTTTCAATGACTAATTTTCAGAAGTAGGTCCCAGACCTTTCTCCTAGTCTATCTTAGTGTACAAGCTCTGCTGAGATCTGTCCACCATGGTATCTGAAATCAGTGTAAGCACATGAAACTGACAGACAAGAGGTGAAATCAACATAGTAGATCTATTAGGTGAAGGCTTGTTCAGTGCCCAACCAAGGTTTAAGCTTTGTTAGATATTCAACTTATTTATTTTTCTCATCAATTGTGAAGTGGATACTATCTTTATGTCCATTTTATAAATGGGAAACAGGTACAGAAAATAAAGTATCCTCTTTAGGACGACACTAGAAGTAATTTACAAGTCAAAATTTAAGCATCATTTGCCCCAGACCTTGTGCCCTTGAGCCAAGCTGCAGCTCCATCAGATTATCTATGTGATGCTGTCTCAGGCTGTGGAAGGAGACAAGGTCCCATCAGAACCCACAGTCTTTGAGACTGGGAGGGGGATTTGGGTGGTCCTTTCCTCTGGCCTCCCTGTCCCACCAAACAGACTAACTCCGACCTGGACACAGAAGAGACTGGTCCAAGGTCTCCAGTCTGTTCAGGTTCCCCTGGGACTAGACCCGAAGACCAAATTCTGATCTCTCCCCCTCTTCATCCCTGAGTCAGCTGATGTCTAAAATAGCAAGTCCTCTAGATCAGTGCCATCCAATAAAAATATAACACATGCCACCAAAGCAAGCCACAGGTCATTTTTAAGATCTGGCTGTCATGCTTGAAAAAGTAAAGAGGGAACCGCTAAAAGGAATGCAAAGAATGTCCCTTATTTCACTCCATATATTCAAAATATTATCATTGTAACATGCAATCAGCATGAGAGGATTGTATGGTATAATGCCCTGGTGGCACAGTGGTTAAGTGCTCAGTTACTAAACACAACCCACCAGACACTCTGTGGAAGAAACCACCTGGTAATCTTGCTCCCATGAAGGCTGTTGTTGTTACTGTTAAGTGCTGCAGAGTTGGTTCCGACTCACAGCGACCCTGTATAGGGTTTCTGAGGCTTTTAAAATCTTTGTGGGAGCAGAAAGCTTCATTGTTCTTCCACAGAGTGAGTGGTGGACTCGAACCGTTGACCTTGTGGTTTGCAGTCCAGTGCTTATCCTATGGAACCACAGCACTCCCCCATAAAGACTATAGCCTAGAGAGCCCTCTGGAGCAGTTTACTCTGTCCCATCGGATTGCTAGGAGCTGGAAGTCACTCAATGGCTCATGACACTACTCAATATAAAAAGCAAGGAGCTCTGGTAGCGTAGTGGTTACAAATCGGGCTGCTAACCTCAAAGTCAGCAGTTCAAAACTACCAGCTGTTCTGCAGGAGAAAGATGAGGCTTTCGGCTCCTGTAAAGATTTACAGCCTCGGAAAGGCTATACAGGGTCACTATGAGTCAGAACCAACACCACGGCACACCAACAACAACATAAAAAGCATTCATGACACTCCCCCTACCCCCCACCCCCCAAAAAAACACAGAGGGAATGGAAGCAAGTACTGTTGAATAATGATGCATGGAGGAGATTGTAATCATTGCAATGAAACATGAGTGTAAAGCTGATGTTCTCTCATGTAAACTATCATTCAATTCACAATTTTTTAAAAAAATATTCATGCAATATCTTGCTTTTGTTTTTCTGACAGTGCATTTCAGTCAGACAAGGTGCGTTAAAGAGCTAGGTAGCAGCATATGGCTCGTGGCTGCCACGTGGGACGGCCGTAGGTAAGTGATGGCGGCTGCAGCAGCCACACCTGGAAGCTTGTGAGAAATGCAAATGCTCATGCGACCTCAGAATCGGAATCTGCATGCTAACAATGTCCCCAGAGAGTCACATGTACATTTCAGTTAGAAATACACTGCTCTATAATTCTTACCCGCTTTCTAGGACCCCTTCGGAATAGTTGGAAGCTGTCGAGTCCTCTTCCCAGAATAACACACACATGCCCATGAATGCAGATGTCTGCTTGTAGTTCCAGAAACTCCCAATCTTTTAGAAGATCCCCCGAAAAAAACTCTGCCATCAAGTCAGTTCTGACTAATAGGGATCTTGTGGAACAGAACAGAATGGCCCCATAGGGTTTCCAAGGCTGTCTGTCATCTTTACGGAAACAGACTGCCATACCTTGCTTGCGCCGAGCAGCTGGTGGGCTCAACCACTGACCTTTTGGTGAATGGCTGAGCGCTTAACCACTGAGCCACCAGGGCTCCCTAAGACCCCAATTCCATGGATTCCACAGTCAGAACCCCCTGGCTTTGGTGCAATGAGTTACCATTTCTTCCCTTAATTTGGGAGCATCGCAAACTTTTCCTTTTGTTTGCCAGTGAGAAGTGTTTGGAAGCCCTGCTCTGTGTCCCTGGTGTCTCTAGACTCAGGCAGACTAAACACAGCCACCTTACCTGACTTGATCTTGATCCCTCTCCAGCCCATAATGAAAGTTGGTCAAACGCAGACATGAATTCCTTCAGTTGTCCCAAACAGGTGCAACGATGACTCCATTTATTTCTCTGCTTCCACATGGGAGGCCCAGGATCCATTCCCGGCCAATGCACCTCATGCCCATCCAGCATCCAACTGTCAGAGGAGACAGGAGTGCTGCTATGATGCTGAACAGGTTTCAGTGGAGCGTCCAGACTAAGACACACCAGGAAGAAAGGCCTGGCTATCTACTTCCAAAGATCAGTCCGTTATAACCCCTGGGAGCCCAGTCATCTGATCTGCAGCTCGCATGGGGATGGTGCAGGACTGGGCCATGTTTTGCTCTCTTGTGCCTGAGGTTGCCATGAATCAGGGATCAACTTTGTAGAAGCTAACAACTGTCCCCAAAGTCATATGCCCTAGGAAGTACGACTGCCCCATTTACAGAAGAGGAAACCACGTCTCAGAGGGGGAACTGATCGGTCCAAAGCCACACAGCAGGTAAGTCGTAGACTCAGGATTGATAGAAAAGTCTACGTTCTGAGCCCCTGAGCTTCATCAGTGAACTTGACCCCTGGGCACCTCCAAGCATTCAGAAGGTGAGCTGGTAAGGTAGTTCCTAAGAATTTTCCCTGTGGTTGTTTTCCCTAAATGAATTACTACTGTCTCAGAGATCAAGTGCCTTGATTGTAAGTGTGATCAAGGAGATATTCCAAACCTAAATTCCACCTGTCAGCCTGTCCATTGATGTGACACCTTGATTCACTGTCATCTAGCGATACTCTGAAACCATTCATTTTACCTTTGGCAGGAGAAGAACGTTGATGGGGGAAAGTTAGGGTGCAATTTGAGACACGTGCAAATTACCTTTTGTCACTCATGTCTGCTGCCTGTCTGGGTGAGAACCTCTAGCTCAGGCATGGGCTGGGTTGACGGCCATCAATGTATAATTGCTGGGCTCGGGCTCCACTTCTCTGAGTTGGGAACAAAACCTTGTTCAAGGTCAATGTGGAGGTGACCGACTGTCTGAAAGTTTCCAGTGCAAAGTGGGCTGCATCCGAAAGAGTGTGGCTTTCCCCGTCCGATAGAAAGAGCCATATGCATGCTCTCTTGACATGCAGAGAGTGTCTCTTGTCTACTGCAGCTTTTAAGATCAGGCGTGTTGGAAGGTGAAAATGCAACCTTTGTGGGGTACATTCAGTGGAGGGATGGTGCCTGGAGTCAGACTAGAGAGGGTCAGGGAGTGAGTGGGTGATGGCAGGAGTCCTTAGATGGTGCACATGGTGAATGCACTCGGATGCTAACCAAAAGGTGGGAGGTTCAAGTCCACCCCGAGGTACCTCAGAAGAAAGACCCGGTGATCTACTTATGAAAAAGCAGCCTTTGAAAACCCTAGAGCACAGTTCCACTCTGACACACACAGATGTGCCACAAATCCGAATCAGTTTAATGGTAACTGGTTACTGGTTTGGGTGGTGGGAACATGGAGACAGTAGGTTTGACAACACTTCTGAGCAGTTAGGTTATAACTGGACAGGGACAGGGGAGTGGACAGAGGAAGTGCTGTGAAAACTCTATTTGATTTGCTCATTTACTTTTTTATAGTGGCAAAATACACATGGCATGAAATCGATCATCTCAACCATCTCAAAGAGTCAAATTCAGCAACATTAATACAGTCACGATTTCATATCATTGAAATGCACTTACTGATGAAGATCACAAACTACAGCCTTAGTATACATGTCAATACCATGAAAACAAAACTCCTTAACACTGGGCCAATAAGCAACATTAAGATAAACAGAAAAGATTGAAGTTGTCAAGGATTTCATTTTACGTGGAACCACAATCAATATCTGTGACAACAGCAGTCAAGAAAACAAATGATGTATTGCATTGGGCAAATCTGCTGCGAAAGACCTCTTTAAGGTATTAAAGAACTTTGAAGACTAAGGTGAGTGTGTGACCTGAACCATGGTATTTTCAATCACATCAGTTAGTCAATGAATAAGGAAGATGGCAGAAGCATCTATGCATTTGAATGATGGTGTTGCTGAAGAATATGGAATATACATACCACAGACTGTCGGAACCAATGAATCTGTCTTAGGAGAAGTATAACCAGAATGTTCCTTAAGAGTCAGAACTGTAAGACTTTGTCTAAGGTACTTTGAACGTGTTATCAGAAGGGACTAGTCCCTAGAGAAAGGTATCATTTGGGAAGGTCAGCAAAAAAGAGGAAGACACTTAAGGAGATGGCTTGACACAGTGGGTATAACACAAGACTCAAACACGACAATGATTGTGAGGATGGTGCAGGACAGGGTGGTGTTTTGTCCTGTGTCCACTACGAGTTGGAGCCGACTGGACAGGACCTAACAACAACATTGGCACTGCCTAATTCCAAAACACTTCCATCTCCTTAAATTAAGCACTTGCAGCCCTCCTCTCAGTCCCTGGCAACCACAAACCTGCTTCTGTCTCGATGGATTTCCTCGTTCTAGAGATTTCATACACATAGAATCATACAACACATGATCTTTGTTTCTTATATTCAGCATAATGTTCTCAAGATTCAACCCTATTGTAGCATGGATCAGTACTGTGTTCCTTTTTATAACTGTGTGTATACACCACGTTTTTGTTGATCTGTGGAACTTTTGATGGATAATTGGGTTGTTTTTGACTTCTGCCTATTGTGTATAGTCCTGCTGTATGTTTTTGTTTCGACGCCTGTTGTCAGTGTTTTGGGATATACGTGTACAGGTGGAATTGTGGAGTCATACGGTATTTGATTTTTAACTTTTTGAGAACCCGCTGACTGTTTTCCATAGAGGCTGCACCAGCAAAGCACAAGCATTCCAATTTATCCACAGCCTTGTTTAATAAAGATTATTACTTAGTTGTTGTTGTTAAGCGCCGTCAAGTCAGTTCCGACCCATAGCGACCCTGAACAGGGTTTCCGAGGCTGTAAATCTTTACGGGAGCAGAAAGCCTCATCTTTCTCCCGCAGAGCGTCTGGTAGTTTCAAACCGTTTGCCCTTAAAAAAAAAAAAAATTAGAAGTGAAGATTCTTTCTTCTCCTACTAAGTGTCCACCCTGTGCTCACTATGGGGAGGGGTTTGTTGGTGAGCCAAGGGGATATGTCCCTGGTTGTCCCAGAGCTTTCAGCCCAGTGGGATCATGGGAAGTCAGGCTCTGAAAGAAGCTTCCAGACTCTGTCCTGGACTTGGAGAGCTTCTTCAGATTCAATCGCTGTTTCCATCTCTAGAAGACGACAGTGAGAGCTGGAATTTAGGCATGGATCCCAAACCCCTCGTATATGGAAATAATGGTGGACAGAGCACAGACTTCAGTTGGAGAAACATCTAGATTCAGATCCTGGCTGGCTCTGTCCCCTGCAAACTGTGGCCTCAAACAAGGTACGTACTCTCCTTAGAAGGCAAATGAAGATAGCACTGTTATCTCAGGGAGGTAAATGGAGGTTTAAAAGATGAAAGTGATGATCTAGAACAAGGTCTGACACTTAATAGGTGCTCAGTAAGCATGTGATACCTTCCTTGGGCCATGGAAGGAAAAGAGAAGTCAGAATAAATATGAATAAGAATTGAGCACCACCCTGAAGCAGCTCATTGGAGGTTTGCATGTTGCTATGACGATGATCAGGTGTCAGGGGAGCTCCTTAGTCCATCTGGACTAAAGAAGACCAGGAAGAAAGGCCTGGTGATCTACTTCCAAACATCAGCCAATGAAAGTCCTATGGATCACAACATCTGATTCCATTGTACATGGGGTCACCATGAGCTGGTGGCCAGCTCGGCAGCAGCTAACACCAGCTAAGGCAGAGCCAGACTGGCAGGCTGGGGAGAGTGGCCAACATGTTCCTTCTGTTGCTGGGGGCCATGCTCACCTAGCAGCCCCCTGTTGATCACCTCAGTCTCCCCAGTGATTCCAGGACTCAGCAAGGTTGGGGGTATCACTGGCTTATGAGTCAACATAGGCACAGGATGCAGACTGGGGAGCCCTCTCTAAAGAAAAGAAAGCAAAATGATGAACTCACGGTTGTGGTTGTTGTTATTGTGAAGTGCCATGGAGTCGGTTCTGACTCAGCTATCCTGTATAGGGTTTCCAAGGAGTGGCTGGTGAGTTTGAACCCCAGTCCTTGTGATTCAAACCGACTTTGCGGGCCTGTGTTTTATCCTATAACACCACATCAGGACTCAGAATGTATGGTTAGGTGCGGGGTTTTGGAGGGGCTGAGCCTGTGAGGGGCCTTGGAACTAAAACTACATTGTTGTTGTTGTTAAGTGCCATCGAGTCGGTTCTGACCCATAGCGACCCTGTACAGGGTTTCTGAGGGTGTAAATCTTTACGGGAGTAGAAAG